>NC_030425.2:19095000-19420000 GCF_001660625.3 Ictalurus punctatus
AAGCCTGTAGATTAGCGTTGTTACCCAAACTTCCCTCTGCCTTGGAAACAGATTGTTTAACAACATATTTCATCATTACACAATCCTTGAGGAGACTGTATCAGATAAAGAGGTACAGTTTACTTCACATCCGGGGGACGCTTTCTGCAAGCTGTTAATGTCAATGATGGTCACCAGGGAATCATGCACAAACCAATGGAAAAGTAGAAGGGTTCAATCATAATAGCGGCTGTTTCTTATGCTCATCCAGTCACAATTAACATGACTTGAGACTCTTACTTCTCTGGGTTGAGTACATCCAAAATTCATTGGATGTTCATTGGATTCATTGGAGATTATCCGCTCCCTGACTCTAGGTTGACCTTCCAAAGTGTCTGTGTGGATGAGTGGATGCCGAATCAAACTAGCCTGGGAACTGGCCCATGTCAGATTACACCAAGCAGTTCAGTGTCACATCCACATCTACAACTCAGACATCAAGCATCAAGAATTATATCTTGACCGTATAGTGTAGCAATATAGTATTGTTCACCAGTGGCCTCAGAGTGAAACTGCATTCTGGAAAGTTAATTCATCTTTATACTGTTGTCTTTCAAATACAGAAGCATACTAATCCAGTTTCCACAGTGGCCCATAAGTGCAAAACTCATGAACAATCCAAAAACGCAACAGCAAATTCCGAAAAACATCAACATGATCGCAAAACAGAAAAGGGTGCTCCTTATTGCGCAGCACACACTCACTTAGATTTACACTAACAATTACACTTTATCTCAAAAACAATTTAATGTGAAGTTAGTAATTCATTATTCTGAATAATGCAGCTTCCTTTAGGAGTGTTTTAAGCGTTCTCTTAGTGTTAGCATCCTCTGTGTGTTTTGCACTTACAGGCCAGCATAAGTCTTTATGTTATTATTATTGTTATGGATTGATGCTTTGGTTCTGCTCCAGTCCAGGTACTGAGTGTGATGTCTGTATTACTTGTAAAACAGATTCATGATTGTTTCTGATTATACCTCATGAGAGAACCCAGACTGCCTGACTCCTATATCCAGTGAGAAAACCTAATAGCCAGGTGGTTCAGAGTAACACAGTGTAATCCCTTACCTGTCCACCAGACGTCTCAGTCTCTTCTAATTACACACAGGTGTAGCTCATCAGAAACTATTCTCAATGCTAACAATCACATGCAGCGTCTTAAACCGTGTACTATGACAGTATCTATTGCATTCGATTCAGTACCTACTGCTTGTCCATTGATACAGTACGTACTGATCCGTATATGTGTGTAGTATGTACTATGTTGGTATTGTCATGTGACCTAAAGCTTAAAAAACGCTGACATGCTACTCCTTTGGCATTCTGCTTTTCACCTACTGTTCCTCTAAACCGTTTTATGTTTGTTTACTCTTGTTTGCATTTTATGATTCCTCTTCTATTGTTTTCTGTTTGTTTTTTGTTTATCATTAGCACTGGACGGAATTTTGCAGTCAGCATTCTGGGGTTTTGATATCGATCTTTATGTATTGAAATTCACCTTTGACTGTGTTTTGCTAATGGACCCTCACCCGATTGTTCAGCTGCACTTAAATATATTTATTCTTTCTGTCATGAGTACATTCCAACATGGAATCATAGCAGCACATGGCAGCAACTAAGATAAACAAAACTAAATAAGATGTTTATGCAGTCTTTGATTAATGAATACTAAGCAGCTTACTCATTTCAGTATCAGTATCAGTGAGTACAAAAAAAACTGTGTAGTCATACTCATTCACGTACAACGATGTGTCCCTCATCAGGAGACATGATTTTGAGCTGTAATGAAAGCCAGGCAGTAGTCAGTGTTTCGGAACTGAAATTATTTTACTTTTTTTTTTATATATATATATATATATGTGTGTACTGGTGTCAGCTATGGATTTAAACTGGAACACAGTAGATGCATTGGTTATTTTTAACAAAAAAATACCCAACAACAACAACAACATATAAACAAATAAGTTACGGAATATCCTGACTGATCTCTTTACAGGAACACTAAACAAAAGTGCCATGTTTGGCTTTTATTCAGTAAAAATCGAAGGTTTTCTGATGAAGAGATGTACATTTCTGCAGAGAAAAACCACAGAAACGATTCAGCCTCCGGGGCAGCACATGGTGAGATGTTTATCTCACAGAGTCAGCCTTGTACTGAAACGCACACGCACACACCCACCCATCTCATTTCACCTTCAACCTGTGAACTCTCAAACCTGTGCTAAGTTTCACGTCGGCGCACAGATGCTTTTTACAACAGAAGAAATGTGAAGCTGTGCGTCTCCTGAGGTCTCACTTTCCCGTCTGAGCCTCGGTTTCCTCTGTTAAACACACTAAACATTTCCTGAGTGTGAATCAAAGCCTTCATCGCTCCCTCTTTTTTCAGGTATGTTGTTCTCCGCTGTGATTAAATCAGCCAGAATTTAGTGACGTTTAGAACAAGCTAGGCCACAAACCTGCAGCTCAGAACCTAGTCTTGCAGAGGGAAAATATTAGTTAGATGAAATTTCAAGTGCTTTGATCTACCTTTGGAGAATAATCTACTGGAACGTACTGAATCACTTTGATCTATGAGAAACAAGATCAGGAGGTTCTTGATTTTGTGGACTAGACAAACAGATATCATATAAAAACCATAATGAACTTTCTTTTACTTTCACACTATCCGTTTTTACCTAGATGAGGATGGGTTACCTTCTGAGTCTGGTTCCTCTCAAGGTTTCTTCGTCATATCATCTTAGGGAGTTTTTCCTCGCCACCGTCGCCACCGGCTTGCTCAATAGGGATAAATTCACACACTTAAAATCTGTATCCTGTGTTTATATGTTTCTGTAAAGCTTCTTTGAGACAATGTCCATTGTTAAAAGCGCTATACAAATAAAATTTAATTTAACTGGAGGAGAGAGTAAACAGCAAACAGGAAGTAGACACGTGTTCTTTTGGTCAATTTTGACAGAGAAAAATCCTACAGTCGCAATCTAATAATTCCATCTCTTACCATTATAAACACCTTCTCTCAAACACCTCACCACAGCAGCAGTGCTGAAGCTGCCACCAACTGCTTGCCTTCATCCATAAGAATGAACACTATGACTCATACCAATGATTCACTGATTCAAAGGTATCAAATAATACTTTACTGTCTTTGATTCATTTGGCTCAATGACTGCAGAAGTCCTTTAGTGGAATTATTGTTAAAATGTTAAAAAAATTCAGACTGAGGGGTGGGGTTAGTGTGATACAGTAAGTGGGGTCAAGATCTGGGCAGGTTTGGGATTTGTCACTACTATCTGTCACAAATGGGAGAATAGACTTGGATGCAAATGCAGTTCAAAGCTTTAATGAAGATAGAGGCAGGGGTATCCAAAATGGCAAGTCAAAACACAAGCGTGGGTCAGGCGATGAGCAAACTACATGGACTAGGCAAAACAAACTCTTGAAACCAGAAACAATAATATAATTAAGAGCAATAATGCAAAATCCAGAATGACAATGAACACAGGCAAATAGGCTTGGTATTATCAGATGTTGAATAAACTGAGCATTTACTTCCAAGAGATCTTTTGAGTGAAAGTCTCTTTTATAGTGTGTTGTGTGTGATTAGAATCAGGTGTGCATGATTAGAACTCAGGTGAGAGTGAACGTGAGGTGGGGTATGCTGCTGGGTATTGTAGTCCGTGGCAGCCATGTCTATAGGCCGCGGTGTGTTCTGGGAAAGAGAGTTCGTGGCATGCATGAACCTGACACTATCATTGTTACTGCAAAGAAAGAACTGCATGATAAACTTGATATTTTTGCCTAGCATGAGCTAGGGACACTTATGAATAATTAACGAGTGCATGCAGTTTTCGTCCAATTACCGTGCAACTAAACACGTGACAATGCAGGCGCTGCATCTCAAACCACATACAATGCAGAAAAAAGGATCTTAAAAACGTAATGACGTCATTGATTGAATATTTAGCAAAGCTTTTAGCATTGTCAAGTTAAGTAGCTAGCAATCTATATTCACAACATTTTTGTAAAATAAACAACTGAGACTAAAATGGTCAGAATTGTTATTAATACACAGTCATGCTCAGATTATTCATTTAACGTCACGTAACATTCGCGCATATTACAGTAGCTAGAGATAACTTGTTCACTTTGTGTTTTGATAAAAATGTGTGAAAATTTAGGAATGACATTAGTTTAGAGAACTCAGAAGAGAGAGTAGCTCAACGTTGAGACCAAACTTCATATATTTGAACAATACTGATGGAAACATGTTCACAATCCCATTAGTGGCATGCTTATATTTACATTATGAAAGTCTGCTGTTAAAAGAATGCTGAAGAGGCAGACACTTGGTACTCTGTAAGATAAAGACATGCATGCTCATTAATTATTCATGAAATTCCTCTGATTTATGCACAGAAAAAATTGTCGCACCCCAGCTATGGGAACTTAAATACACAGAATAAATAGTTCCATCTTGACATCTGTGGTGTTCCGGAAAGACATGAAGACACACACACACACACACACACACCCTCAGTGGACTTGTTAACTAATGTTTCCACCTTCAAGGTCAATCTGTTGTTTACCCAGAATCCCCTGCTCACACCGGGCAAGGACACTTCCTGTTTCAGAACACTTCCTGTTTCCTGAAAGAAATTCTCACACACACTGATGAAGTGTTTTTACCTCATTACAGTTTAAATCACTTCTTTATTTCAATCAATTTTGTGAAACTCAGTCACTTCATATTAATGACCTAAAAGAAAGCAATTCCAAACCGAATCCATTAATAAACAGAAATAAGATTTAGCATACACCATGCTTTGTAGATGCTCTTTGGCTTTTATGGAGTTTTACGGGTGTCGCTAAATGTAAATCAGCTGTGTGCTTGGAAATTTATGTCTGATTGGCGTTTATCACTATGAAGAAAATCTGTAACTCTGGTGGGAATTTTTAACTAAACATAATCCCTAATTCCCAAATCCTTAACGCTAAGCATAAACCCTAATACCCAACTTCATAGTTTCCCTAACGCTAACGTCCACAGTGCTTCAGTACCCCAACAGAACACAGTGTTTGTAGCGTGTGAATGTTAAACTTGTATGTGGTGTAGTTTTTACACACATGTGCTCCTTTGAGACCTTGTGTATTTGTGATGTTGCTTTGCTTATGTGTTTTAAACATAACTGCATCTGTGTTAAATACGAAATAAATAAAATGTGCTAATAATCAAGCTAGTTTTACTGCAGAGCCTGCACACACACACACACACACACACACACACACACACACACGTCGCTCAAAGATGTTTATTTTCCTCTTTAATAAGGGCTTTATTAACGGCGGGTGAAAACAATTACGTGTGTGTATATGTAAGCGATTTGGCTTTAATAAGACTGAATAAGTGTGCTCAAATCCAGTTGGCTTCAAGAGTTAACTACAGACAAAACCAAAGTGTGTGTGTCTGTGTGTGTGTGTGTGTGTGTGTGTGTAACTGGGGTTTTCTGACTCATTTGATTAGCTCTAATACACTCTCACTCTCAGTGTTTCAAACAGAGCAGCAGTTATGGGCTGCATCCCAAACATACATACTGCAGCACCATGGTTACCATGGCAACACATGATGTGTGTGGCTACACATGTACAAAATGACATACTACTGTCAAGAAAGCAGGTTACTGTAGTACACATATAATATAATGTGTAGCACATATATAATGTGCATTTCATTGGTATACAATTTGGCACAATGCCTTTATTCACATCAACTTTTACCTCTCATACAAATGGTAAATGGTCTGCACTTATATAGCGCTTTACACTGTTTTTCATTCACCCATTCACACACACACCAATGCCAGCAGAGCAAGGTGCTAGCCTGCCATTGGGAGTAACTTTGAGTTCAGTGTCTTGCCCAAGGACACTTTGACATTTGGAGACATGTGGGCCGGGAATCAAACCACCAACTCTACGATTAGTGGACAACCCGCTCTACTACCTGAGCTACAGCCGCCCAATACAGTACCACAAGGGTCATATTATTATGTTCCATCTATCCATCCGTTTTCTCTACTGCTTATCCTTACAGAGTCATGGGGAGCCTGGAGCCTATTCCAGGGGGCATGGGGCACAAGACGGGTGGAATCCTGGACAGGATGTCAATCCATCACAGGGCACATTCATACATACACTACAGACACTTCTGGACATGCCAGCAGTGCATGTCTTTGGACTCGGGGAGGAAACCGGAGTACTCGGTGGAAACCCCCGAAACACAGGGAGCATGCAAACTCCGCACACACAGGACCATGGTGAGAATCAAACCCTCAACCCTGGAGGTGTGAGGCAAACACGCTAACCACATAACCCATATTATTATTTTGTAATTATATTTAGTTTAGTAGTATAGAGGTTTCGCAAATTAAACTACAGCACCATCCAATGATTTTCCCAAATTCATAATTTACATTGATCTTTTTTTTTTATCAACGTAGAAAGACTCACTAATTCAAAACACTAATAATTTCATCTCAGCACCATCCAGTGATGTTTGTGCACACAGCTGCATAGGGTAAATTGCATAAATAGTTCCAAATTATGCACAGTTACAGTAATTTATATTCTTTCTTATAGATCATGTTTGATTTAGTTTACCCCTATACAAAAATTAAATCATGAACTAACCAACATGTACTAACATGTACTTAAGGTGGCCTTTATTCACGCATGAATTCATAAGACTCACTTCATCAGTTCATGGGTAGTACATGCCTTAACTCATCATTAGTTCATGTTTAAGTAAGTATTAATTTGGGTGTTAGTGCATGATTATTCATGTACTGTTATTGTAAAGTGTTAGCATTCGCTGATGTCATTTCGGTCATATCACAGCAAACCAGTGACTACATTTCCCTTCCTGTACTGCGGCCTACAATCATGGCCGCCATGGACTGCAATTCCCAGAACACTCACATTCATTCTAATCACGCACACTTGCATCAAATTCACAGCACTCACAACCACAGTATAAAGAGACTGTTTGAACACAATGACTTAACGAAGTATTGAGTGATATCACCATACCAAGCATTTGTACCCTGTTCCTCATTTTGTTTCATGTTCGTTGATCTTGCTTCTTGTTTCTCGTTCTCGATTCTTGCCTTGCCTTGCCCTGTTTATGCCTATTTTCCAATCGCCTGACCCCTTGCCTGTTTCTTGACCTCGCTATTGTCTCATGTTTTGGATTTGTCTACCTATCTCTCTCTAAATAAACTCTTATCTGCATTTGCATCTTTCCTGACCTTCATTAAGTGGATCTCGTGACAATTCCTTAGCTGTCATCGAGTCTGAGAATACACAGCTTATAAACACTACAAATAATCTCCATCAAGGATAGTGTGTACACCGTAAAATTTAAAAGATGTAAAAGATTGCTGTAAATTTACAGTATTTTTTTTAGAGCAAAAATACTGTTTCATTATTTTATAGGCTTGTACTGTAAATAATTTGTGGCGTGCATTCGTTTACAGTAAAATACCAGAAAATGCCTTGCATAGTGGGATATCTAACATTTTTTGGCAGGGGTGAGCATGGTAAAAATGGCTAGTTATGCTAGTTGCAATGGCTCTAAGGCTTTGAGATACAGATCAGAAGATCATGTGTTCAAATCCCATCAATACCACGGTTGGGTACTTGAGCAAGACTTTGTACCCACTACTCAGGTGTATCTTGCCTCAGTTATAAGTCTCTTTTTTTTTTTTTTTTTTTTTTTTTTTTTTAATGCATCAGCCAAATGAGTGAATGTAGTGGATTATGCGTTATTTTACACTCTATAAGATATTACAGTACTTAAGTGTAAATATGTTTTGCAATTATTTATTGTACATTTTACATATGCATTGTAACTGATGTACTGTAAATTCTACAGTACTTTACTGGCTGCAGGTTTGGCAGTAAAGTACTGTAGCATGTGTGTTCAGTGTTCAGGACTGAAGCTGTAAAATGACCAGGGTCCCACTAAGGACCCTAACTAGTGCCGTAGTGAGGTTTGGGATTGAGCTGTTGATAAACAGAGCTTTGAGTGATGAAGACGATTCGCTTGACTTCCGATCTAATATTTCATGCTCCTGAGGCTCATTAGTAATAATGCGGTGTAAAACAATCCCCAGTGTGATGGTGGGAGGATGCGACAAGACAACACAAGAACCAAAAAACCAAAATCCCTCCACAACAGATCATTATGGGATATTTAAGGAGGAATAAAGCAGAAAAAGTATGTCTCTGGTTCGCATTAAAGGATTTGGGGAAGATTCTGTAAAATGGAAAATTTTATCCTGTGTGTATGTGTGTGTGTGTGTGTGTGTGTGTGTGTGTGTGTGAGAGAGAGAGAGAGAGAGAGAGAGAGAGAGAGAGAGAGAGAGAGAGAGAGAATTAAGCACATTAATCTGCAAGCATTTGTCCAGAATGTGGAAATCAAAAATTGTCGCTAGAGCTCTAAGCTCTATAAGAGCAGAATAAGTGTTTCAGTATGAGCGGATTTACATCAAATAACAGGAGAAAGGTTAAAATATAAGACAAATAAAATGTTCTGTCTAAAGATATTTATTAAACCTGAACTAGATTCCCCCATACCATAAAAGTAAAAATAAGCAAATAAATAAAATCTTTAAGAAGTGCAAACAAATAACTATATCAAATATGTAAACAAATATCTATCTATCTATCTATCTATCTATCTATCTATCTATCTATCTCTCAGCATGTCTATCTATCTATCTATCTATCTATCTATCTATCTATCTATCTATCTATCTATCTATCTATCTATCTATCTCTCAGCATATCTATCTATCTATCTATCTATCTATCTATCTATCTATCTATCTATCTATCTATTTCTCAGCATGTCTATCTATCTATCTATCCATCTATCCATCTATCTATCTATCTATCTATCTATTTCTCAGCATGTCTATCTATCTATCTATCTATCTATCTATCCATCTATCCATCTATCTATCTATCTATCTATCTATCTATTTCTCAGCATGTCTATCTACCTATCTATCTATCCATCTATCCATCTATCTATCTATCTATCTATCTATCTATCTATCTATCTATCTATCTATTTCTCAGCATGTCTATCTATCTATCTATCTATCTATCTCTCTCTCTATCTAATTTGGCACACTGGGCATGCTGGTGCATGTGGCTGCCAATCCTCTCACTGATTGTTTGTTTTTTATTGTCCTAAATAGCAGCGCGGGGATTTGTTGCCCTGCTGTTTATAGTTGAATCTTGTTTTTAAGTCTTGACTTTTGCTCCTATCGGTGTTCTCCTGGAGGACTTCATGGTGCTCTGACGGTTCATGTCTCTTTGGCCATGGCTTTAAGGTACACTTCACGCCAGCTTATATCTTTAAAATGGAATTACTGTCTGACAGAAGACTTACGATCTTTGTAGTAATGCTGGTATTTTGCAGCCTAAGTGGTACATTCACCGGCGCTCTGGATGCAGTCACGTCCTTTCTTCTCCCTCCTCCATCCCTGTCCATAACTGCCGGCGAAAGAAGAAAAGATTGTTTCATACTGGTTTTGTTTTTAGTAACGTTTCCTCGCTTGGAGTTGAAATCCTCTTCTGCGGTATGTAAGAGCCAGTTAATTTAATGGACGCTCCGTGAATAACAAGGGTCTTCTTTTATCACACATCGTCATGAACAAAAAACTGGATTTGTTGCTTCCAATTGAAACATGGCACAAACAAAATGATGGTCTCGTGTTTAGCCAGCTGATCCCAGCAGGCTATGGACTGTTTGATCTTCCTCGGCTTACTGTCAGAGGTGGTTTACATTCAGGTTCACAATCTGCGATACAACATATGCTCTGTGTCTGCACCACAGTTTACAACATTTGAATGCCTCGTTCTGAGTGTGTCTTCTCCTCAAGCGACTATCATCAGAGTTAGATGTAACGCATTACTGTAATCGAATGACTTTTTCTGATAACGCAGTAATGTAACGCAATACATTTTAAATGCATGTAATTTGATCACAGTTACTGATGTCAATAATATTACGTTACCTGCATTACAAATTTATTGTTAAGAAAACAATTTTAAGTAAAATGCATTTTTTAAATAAATCGCCTTTTGCCCCGAAGATTTTTTTTCTTTAGCCACGAATAATTCTCCACCTGGAGCGGTTCGTCATTACCTAACAGTAAAATCATTTTATATCTTTAGTGAACGGAGGCGAGAGCAATCAGACAGGGTTTACAGGAAAATACCTGGAAATACTCATGTCTTATTGGCTGACAGTCTCTCACTTCTGCCAAACACTCACTCCCAGTCAGCATGAGGAAAAATGGATAGAATGGATAGAACCAATAGTTCTGCCTTTTATGCCTTCTTTGAAATGAATAATAATTAATTCCACAATTTTCGGGGGAAAAAAATGCAAATAAAAACTTTACTTTCTCCATTTCAACAAGTTGTTTTTCACAGTAACTGGTCTCATAAACACAAAACACATTACTCACATTAACATTAACACACGAACTACATTCTGAAGATTAAAGTAA
Source organism: Ictalurus punctatus (assembly GCF_001660625.3). Lineage (NCBI taxonomy): Eukaryota > Metazoa > Chordata > Actinopteri > Siluriformes > Ictaluridae > Ictalurus > Ictalurus punctatus. The sequence goes on from NC_030425.2 coordinate 19,105,620, forward strand.
GATTTCTTAATTTATTGAACGTTATTAATTCATTATTAGTTCATATTAACAATGACTGAATTCTAAAAAACCTCCTGTTAGTCTCACATTCACTCTCCACAAACAAAAGTATTTCTTCTTCTTCATCATTAACATCAAACTGGTCATATATAATACAGTGTACTGGCGCTTTAATTCAGCGCGAGCAGCGCGGCGAAAACTTAGACTCGACGCCGAAACTCCCGCTTCACTGCTGCAGCGTAAAATTTTAGCAGTGCAGAGATTACAGAGATTACAAACTGCAGTTTAGTCATCATTCCACACAAGAGACAACATCTTTACACACAGCACGACATCCATGTGTTTTCCCGCCCTCTTTTGATTGACAGGATATAATCAGCCCTGATCATCAAATGTTTTTAAACTATCGGCCGATAGCGTGAAAAATCGCCTTTATTGGCCGACACTGATTATTGACCGATACATCGGTGCATCTCTATTTATTATCTCTCTCTCTCTCCCTATCTCTCTATCTATCTATCTACTTCTCAGCATATATATCTATCTATGTATCTATCATGATCACCACACAATCAGTGTGTATTAAAATGAGGTGTGTTTAGTACACATGGCGTTTTTAGTGTGATGATCTCTGTGAATTACTACAGATAGATGTAATAATATTAATAACAATATTAGAACACAGGGGAGTACTGTAATAAAACACAAAAAGAGAACAGTTTAATACCTCGCTCTGCACATTTCATACTGGAGAACAAGCAGAGAATCACAAACACCCCAAAAAAAATCCTTTCTCACTACCAACACACACACACACACACACACACACGCGCGCGCACACACACTAACTGCTCCTTTTCGCTGTCACTGCACACACTAAGTAAACGTTATAAAATAATGTGTCAAACACACAGCTCCCCGAACGCCATAAAAACCTGACCCGATCATCAAAACACAAACCAGCACAGCAACTGTGCTGAACTGATCCCAGCAGCATGACCTTTGACCCCAGTGCAGTCTCACATGGCTTGTGAATGAGGCCAGGTGTGTGTATCAGAGAGGACGAGTGTGTATCAGAGAGGACGAGTGTGTATCAGAGAGGACGAGTGTGTATCAGAGGACACGAGTGTGTATCAGAGAGGACGAGCGTGTATCAGAGAACACGAGTGTGTATCAGAGAGGACGAGTGTGTATCAGAGAGGACGAGTGTGTATCAGAGAGGACGAGTGTGTATCAGAGAACACGAGTGTGTATCAGAGAGGACGAGTGTGTATCAGAGAGGACGAGTGTGTATCAGAGAACACGAGTGTGTATCAGAGAGGACGAGTGTGTATCAGAGAGGACGAGCGCGTATCAGAGAGGACGAGTGCGTATCAGAGGACACGAGTGTGTATCAGAGGACACGAGTGTGTATCAGAGGACACGAGTGTGTATCAGAGAGGACGAGTGTGTATCAGAGAACACGAGTGTGTATCAGAGAGGACGAGTGTGTATAAGAGGACGAGTGTGTGTGTGTTAGATAGGACGAGTGTGAGTGTGTGTTAGAGAGGACGAGTGTGTGTGTGTTAGAGAGGACGAGTGTGTGTGTGTTAGAGAGGACGAGTGTGTGTGTGTTAGAGAGGACGAGTGTGTGTGTGTTAGAGAGGACGAGTGAGTGTGTGTTAGAGAGGACGAGTGTGTGTGTGTTAGAGAGGACGAGTGTGTGTGTGTTAGAGAGGACGAGTGTGTGCTTCTGGGCATTGGGGCAGTGTGAGGAAGTAGTGTGAGTATAAAAGAATGAAAGATTTGCTGGTGTCCGTTTCGCTGTAGAGAGCTGCAGAGCGTCCACACGTCCTGAATCCTGAATGAATTAGCAGACGAGAGGAAAAATTCCCCTGCTTTATTTTCACCCAAGGGTAAGCGGGGAACAATCCTCACAGCATACATTACAGGGTCAAAGGTCAACTATGCACATAGTTCTGTAGGGCTCAAGTGCTCATTAGCGTCATTCATGGTCTGAAGCAGGCTGACAGCAGCGTTAATACCTGTGAATATGTTTAACTGCTGAAAATTTAAACCGGCTTTAAACGGCAGCACGCACTTCAGCATGCTGTTCACAAGCCGAGCGGGCACACGGGCTACAAACCTAAAGATTTTAATCCAGTTCCTTCACAACTTCCTGTCCTGTCAGCTCACTGTTTCCTTCCTCGAATCACACAACCATGGATTCATGTAGATGTTTCTTGTTTTTCACTAACTACAGAAGCCAGACTTCATCTCATTCTCCAGTTCGTCCACGTGTACCCGCGGATTTTCAGCGTCGTTGAAATATTTTCAGCGTTCAGTCAGTAATATCGGTGCGTGTCAGCTCGGAGAAGATGTGGCTGATGATCAGGATTAACAGATTCATAGGATAAAATAATAAGTATTAACAAAAGAATAAGAATTACATCAGATGTATTGTTTTAAAGAGTACTTTTTAATTTCGCCAACAACTGAAGCATCTCAAATATTTTTAATTAAAATGATTTCACATAATGATTTTTATAGCTAGCAGCAGATCCTTTAAGTCCTGTAAGGGGACTCCGGGGATCGGACTTGTTTGTCCAGCACACCCCACAGACGCCCGATCAGACTGAGATCTGGGGAATTTGGAGGCCACGTCAATACCTTGAACTCTTTGTCATGTTCGTCAAACCATTCCTGAACTATTTTTGCAGTGTTGCAGGGTGTATTATCCTGCTGAAAGAGGCCACTGTCATTAAGGAATACTGTTGCTATGAAGAGGTGCACCTGGTCTGCAACAGTGACTACGTTTACATGGACAGCAGTAATCTAATTATTGACCTTATTCTGATTAAGATAATAATGTGATTAAGGTGTTTACATGAGTCACTTTTAGAATACTCCTTTCTTGTGCCCGTTTTACATGTTATAGTACATAATTAGATTAACAGCCTGCGTCATTACGTCACCGCGCCACGCCGTCCGACGTCCCTCCAGAATTTCACGTATCAACATACAGTTCGTCTTCGTTATGGTACCGTATACAGTTTTGGGTGTTTTTATTTAATTTTTTACGAACGCTTTAAGTGCAGTTAATTATTTGTCATGCTGTACGTGCTAATAGACAACTGCTTGAAGCGGTGGGTGTGTCCCAAACCGCGTACTTACCGTCTATATAGTAGCCGAGATACATGTATTTTTCCCCACTACAGGCCTATAGTAGGACAGTACGCGGTTTGGGACGCGGCCGAAGTCTCTTGTTCGCCGTAAAACGTAAAACTGCCGTGTGTGATCGTGTCCTGTCGCAAAATGCGGTGAAAACTCTCACACAACGTTCATAATGTGATTAAGGTGTTTACATGTCTGAAATACACGTCCATAATGCGACTAAAACAGGAGTACTCCACCTGTCTTAATTCGATTATTGCTTACTTCGATTATGACCTTAATTAGATTAAGGTAAGTAAAAATTGCTGTTTACATGGTAGTTTCTTAATTAGAGTACGGTCTTAATCGGATTAAGAGTGGATTACTGTTGTCCATGTAAACGCAGCTAATGTTTAGGTAGGTGGTAGGTGTCAAAGTAACATCCACATGAATGCCAGGACCCAAGGTTTACCAACAGAACATTCCCCAGAGCATCACACTTCCTCCACCAGCTTGTCTTCTTCCCATAGTGCATCCTGGTGCCATCTCTTCCCCATGTAAGTGACACACACACACACACACACACACACACACACACACACACACACACACACACACACACACACACCCTGCCGTCTACATGATGTAAAAGAAAATGTGATTTATCAGACCAGTCCACCTTCTTCCGTTGCTCCATGGTCCAGTTCTGATGCTCACATGCCTGTTGTAGGTGCTTTCGGAAGTGGACAGGGGTCAGCATGGGCACTCTGACCGGTCTGTGGCTACGCAGCCCCATACGCAGCAAGCTGTGATGCACTGTGTGTTCTGACACCTTTCCATCATTAATCTGTGATTGCTTTGAAATATTACTCCTATCTCTATACAGTCAGTGTACTCTGTACAGGATCTCATGGAGTTTTTTTTTTTTTGTGATCCTTGCAGTCGAAAATGTTTGATTTTGCTGCGGCTGTTTTCGAAATTTGTGATGCAATTTGCAGAAATTTTTGTGCGTTTTTTTTTTTTTTTTTGTGGAAAACTACTTGACTCGGTGAAATTGTTTTGCGTGGTCTTTCACAGTGATGTTTGTTGGTAAATGAGACCTTTTAGCTGTACTCATGATCGACGCACATGAATCGAAAAGGACTTTTAACTGAACGCAAGTTGTGATGACGTCACATGGCGCATCTTGGCCCAAATCCGTGGAAAATCTGCGGTAATTTTGAAAAACTGCAAACTCCTCTGAATATTGCAGTTTGCTTGATTTTGTGTTCATTTCTGAGTTCCTGGAGGGGCTGTACGGTGTACTGTATGTAGTAATATCATAATATACATATGATATATCTCTATCATATGTAATAACACAGTGAATGCCTACATTAGATTAGATTGGATTCAACTTTACTGTCATTGAGCAGAGTACAGAGCCAATGAAATGCAGTTAGCGTCTAACTAGAAGTGCAAAACAGTAAGTAGCATACATGACTATAAAAAATAGTCTGGCTCTAAAATCTAATGTTTTTTACTAAATAAACTCCGATTGGTGTCATAGAAACACTGTCATTTCCAGTGAGGCTGTATTCCAAACCTATAATCACCTTCTGATTTGTGGTGTTGAGTGAAAATTACACAAAGTGAAAGGCAGAAAATAATCAAACCAAAAAGACGACGTCAAAAAGCAAATCAGGATTAGAGAAGAGCTTCAGAGTTTATCTAACGTTCAGACGAGTGTGTAATAAAATACAGTTAAAACTCTGTTTTCTGAAACACAGTGCTGGAGGTCATATGGGTATAGTGTGTGTGTGTGTGTGTGTGTGTGTGTGTGTGTGTGTGTGTGTGTGTGTGTGTGTGTGTGTGTGTGTGTGTTATATGTTCATTAGCTGATCTGCAAAAACCACTAGTGTGTAATAGCATGAACAGTTCTAATAAGAGTGCTTTGTAATATACAGCACACTAGTGTTAGGAACACAGCTGATACTGCTGTACTGTAGTGAAATAAAAAATATTTTATAAAAATAAAACTGTGTGTGTGTGTTTAGGAACTTCACATTCTAAAGTCACATTTCAGGATGAGATTTGCTCAGCTTTGATTAATCTACGCTGTCACGGGAAGTTCCTCTGTTTTACTGATCCACATCTGGAACCTCTCTTCATATCTCTCACTCTCTCTCTCTCTCTCACACACACACACACACACACACACACACACACACACACACACACACACACACACACAAACACCAGTTCCCAGCATTGGACAGAAATTAACCACAGGAAGATGATGTAATAAATGTAAATACGTTGATTTTTACGTTTATTAAATTAAAGTGAATTCCAGCAGCGAAACTGTGAGAAGAACTGACATGAGATAAAAACTTTATTAGAAACAGAATCAGAATGGACTAAATGGACAGCTGAAGGCTTCAACACTTTTATATACATTATATATATATATATATATATATATAACCTATTAATATATTTTTATTGTTTGTTGTGTGATATATTACATTATTATTGATTATGTTATAATTTTATTATTGTATATCTTGTATTAATATACATATATTAACACACACACACACACACACACACACACACACACACACACACTATACAAATTATTATTATTTCAGCTGCACCCTTTAACACCCTTCAGCTGCTGTGTTTACAGATGTGATGGTGTTTAATGTGGGGTGTTTTTCTATTCTCTTTCATTTCTATAGTACCTTTAACAACACTCTCTCTCACAAAGCAGCTTTACACAAATTCTTTTCACAGCATGAACACAGAATACATTTTTCTTTTCTTTTTTTTATCTCTATTTTATATCTATACCAGAAACCAGATTTAGGAGCTGCTTTGAGTTATTGAAAAATCATACAATTAGATCAACAGCGCTCTCTAGTGACCAATCACACACCAAATTTTGCTTCCGCTATGTTTTGACTGTTCGTCCCAGTAAAAATGGCGTTTTTGCCGCTGGTTTAATGTGCTAGCACAATGGCACTAGTTATCAAGTTGTGTAGGAGGCATCTGGAACCAAAACACACTGAATAATTCACAAAGCTGGACTGTTTATAAGAATGTACTTACGATTGTGATGGTAACATTGGCTGTCTGACGATTCTTCGATTAAATGAAAGAGAGTCAGAGATTATTATATTTGGTCCACCAGTACTCTCAGAGAAGATAACCAGTATTCCTGCTCCTTTAGCGATTACTGTGAAAGGCGGTGTGTGTGAAATCTCGGTGTCGTAATCGATTCAAACCTTTGATAAACAGATCAATTCTGTTGGTAAAGGTAGCGTCCATCAGCTTCGGATGATTTCCAGGCTAAAACATTTTCTTAGTTTTAAAAATGTAGAGATAATTATTCATGCTTTTATTACATCTTAGATTGGACTTAGACTCTCTTTATGCAGGACTCTGTAAGCAGAAACTGTCCCGACTACAGCGTGTGCTGAATGCTGCAGCCAGGCTAGTGACTGGCAAAAACAAGATGGAGCATGTCACTCCTGTGTGATCATCTCTTCTCTGGCTGCCGGTTCAATTCAGGATTGATTTTGAAGATTTTATTACTTATTTTATTACTTAAAGCAGTACATACCTTGGCTCCATATTATCTCACAGATCTACTAAGCCATTACAGTTCGTCAAGGCCTTTGAGGTCTACAAATGAAATGTTGTTGGCTGTACCTCAGTCTAAGCAAAAGTCAGGGTGGTCGGGCATTCTCTGTACTTGCTCCTAAATTATGGAACGATCTCCCCCTTTATATTCGCTTGGCCACATCAGTGGAGAGTTTTAAGTCTCCGCTGAAGACAGTTTTATCATTTGGCATTTGAATTGGGGAACCCTGAGTATTTGAGATGTGTTTTCTGACACTGATCGCATTTTGTATATGTAGTTTCTGTTGGAGTTTGTAGTGCTGTTGATGTGTGTGAGTGTGTGTGTGTGTGTGTGTTTTACTGTTCTTTGATTTTCTGGTTGTGAAGCACTTTGGTCAAAGCTGTTGTTTTTATACGTGCTATATAAATAAACTTGAGTTGAGTTGAATTAGCATTAAGAAAAACAAAAAAATAAAGATAATATTTCACAAAATGAGAAGAAGTGGCGTTTTTTTTTCTAATTGATTTAGTTCATGTATAGTAAGGTTTGGTTTTATGTTAATTGCTAATCATTAAACTAACTGTTCATGTTTATAGTGAAGTTCTGCAAAGAAATGCAAATGCAAACAACAGCGCTACACCTAGATGATGATTTATGAAAGAGATTTTCCATAAGACGTTAAACCCGAGTCGTACGGTGGAAAAACAACACTGATGCAGCGACATCCTTTCTCACTCACAGTCACTTACAGGGGAAAATAAACCGAGTGAGCAGAAAAGAAGTTACTAAAGTTTTTGTACTGTTGGCTAATGATTTAGTGAGCTAGCACAGAGCTGTAAACTCTTTTATACAGATCGTTTAATAAGAGTGGAAATGAGCGCGGACCTTCAGGAACCTTCATCTCCCTCAAATGTTGATAGATTACTGAGAAAATGCTAATCAGTCTATACAGAATTTTGCAGATTTTTTTTTAATGATTGTTGCGGCCAAAAATGCTTGATTTTATTGCACGTTTTTAAAATGTTTTTTAAACGTGTCTTCCACTGTGATGTTTGTCGGTAAATGAGACATTTAGCTGTACTCATGTTCAACGCATGTGAATCGAAGAGCTCTGGCTGAATGTACATTAATGATGATGTCACATGACACGTCTTGGCCCAAAAATCTGTGGTTATTTTGAAAAATTGCAAGGTCCTTAGGATGTTGCGGCGATTGCTTGATTTTGATTTTACGCGATCTTTGCGCACAATTGCTAAATCCTTGAGGGACTCACTGACATTACACTGAAATCACATGTAGCGACCGCTAAAATGAAGTAAACATCAGAGTAGGTTGTGTGGAACGAGTGTTTGTATGACAGCTAATATCAAGAAATGGCTAAAAAATAAATAAACTCATCAAGATGAGTATTCCTGATTAATCCAGCAAAACACTGACTGTGTTAGTAAAAGCCTCGAGGCGAGGCAGAATGCTGGAGGAGAAACAGGAAAAGAAAAAGAGGGGAAGTCCAGCGTCTTCCTCTGATTCAGTGCTGGAACAAAAAGCTGTCCAGTGTTCTGTCAGCACGCAGAACCCTGAGGGAGTGGAGCTAGAACCCACACACAAATACACCATTGTCTCAAAAACTCACACGCAGCCATGCCTCAGAAACACTGACGACGAGACGAACACCGACCCTGCAAGCAACACACACTTCACACACGCATGACTTTATTACAGTGTGTGGTTTTGCTGATATTCCTCATACTCCTCCATCATCGTATTCATTTTCTTCTTTCTCTTTCTCATTTTACTCGCTCCAACCTTTCTTCAATCACTTTCTGTTTTTTCTACATTTTTTTTTTTTACTTCTTCTCTCTGTCCTGTTTCATTTCTTTTCTTCAACTTTTCTATTTTTTTCCCTTTCTCCGGCTTTCCTTTTTTCTTCCCTGTGTAATTAATTTCATCTTTATTAAATGAAATACTCTTTACCTCATGCATGAAGGAAACACTCTACATAGTGAACATACGTACGTGTGTGTGTGTGTGTGTGTGTGTGTGTGTGTGTGTGAGAGAGAGAGAGAGAGAGAGAGAGAGAGAGAGAGATTTATAGTGGAATGAAATCCCAGCCAAACACACAGGAAACACTTTTGACTGTAAATTTAACATTTTAAAAATCCCTTTTGACATAAATTGTCAAAGTAAAATTGGCTTACGGTCATATTACATAAACTCAAGGTCAAAGGTCATTTCAGTGGTGGTCTGTCTGTCTGTCATCCATGATAACTGTTATGATGTAATAGAGTGGACGAGGTTTGATTTGTCAGATGTGTGTCAGAGACAGATGTTATTCTCACTTGTAAAAGAAGTGGATAAATGGGACTCGGAGCTCCTCGGGTGGTTTAAGCGATACAACATGAAACAATCATCATTTTACATTTTTCTTGGATGAATTCCACCTGCATGTTTATGCGGATCATCCTGAAATTCAACCAGGTGTAAAGTTTTCTTTTCCAGATTCAGAATACCAACTCGGTGAACAGCAGCGCTAATCTCAAACTCTGAAGGAAGATCCGAGACGGCTGACTGAGCCTGATTTTGGCAGAATAGACCGCAAACTGTGACTTCATCCAATTTATTAAATCGTCACTCACAAAACACTTCAGCACATCTGTCCTCATAAGTGTGGGTTTTCCAGCCATGCAAATTTTAAATAATTCAAAATGCCAAAATACATTAAAAAATGATATCGAAGTGAGTATGATCCAGTTTCTGCTTGGCTTTGTCCCAAACCGCCATTCCACTGCAGTACACAGGAGTGTGTTTCATTCTGATTTGGGATCAGCTGATTTAGTCGTCAACACTGAGCAGCAGTTTAACCTAAACAGATCTGTTCTAGACATCATGTTCAGCATCTTCACATCACACTTTGGTGCTGCAGAGGTGACATTTATCTTTCATTACTTTATCACAACGCTGAAACCTGATGACACTCAAAATATTCAACTTTTATTTGTTTTTTTCAATTAAATGTGTAAATAAAAAAAATTTTGATTTATTTAAATGTTTTTAAACATGTAATTTTATATTTCAATGTAACATTTTGTCATATCACCCAGTGCTGATCACTATCACTTGCTAATCAACCACTGAGTCAATTAATTCATTTACATTTGAATGACTCCTTGGCTCACTTAGATTAATAAATGACTCCTGGACTGATTCACTTACATCTGTACTGTAAATGACTCCTCCACTGACTCATTTACATTAATAAATGACTCCTCGACTAGTTCACTTACATTTGCTGCTCTGTTATGTTTGTAGACTTTTATCTTCACTCAGGTGCGATGAAGAGAACTCTGGGATTGTTGGTCACATGATGCTGACATTCAATGTGGCCTAAATAAGGCGCTCAGAGTGGACAGGCAGTGGAGTGTAAGTGTGTAACTGCGGTCTACACAGACTACCTAGTTTGGGATCGGTCCCCTGATTGGACCACGACACACATATTGGATATTTTACACACTTTATAGATGCTGGAAGAGAAACCGCTCAGCACAGTGCAGAATGAAAAGTGAATAATGAAATATATTGCACAATTCCTGCTAAAATAAAACTCCATCTGCTGTTCATTAATCTCTCTCTCGCTCACACACACACACACACATACACACACTTTCCACACTCACAGTGCAGTTATACAAATTTATGCAACATGAGCACAGAAATGTCTTCCTGTAGCACTTCCTGTTTCATAGTGATCATTAGTAGTTGATCTGAAGATCATGTGATCTCACACACACACACACAGAGTTCACATCATAACTCACTCCGCTACAGTGGGTGTGCTCACTTCCCCAATTCCTCATGTGAACTGAAGCCAGTCTGTCAGCTGTGTGTGTGTGTGTGTGTGTGTGTGTGTGTGTGTAAAAGTTTTCCTCCACCTCACTGAACTTTTGAGTATTAAATCAAATCTCCTGAAATGATCTTGCTGACATTCCTCCACTCATCCGTTCCTCACGGTGTATGTGTAGTGTGGCAGACTGAGACACAGTCACATGATTTAGTCTTGGTTTCAGCACATAAACAACACACAGTAAGAAATCACGTCTCTTCCACTTTTACACACACACACACACACATTTAAGGCTAGTGTAAATGCATTCACATGTTCAAAAAAGAGAAGATAAACAAGTAGTGTTGTGTTCTCGTCCCTGCTCAAGTGTTGATTTGCTGTTCATTTGGTTTATGGAGTTTGCTGTATTTCTGACCAACAGAATAAATACTGTTAGAAGCCGTCAAACTGAACACGTAAAAGTGTGCATAATTTATAGAATTATTTCACTAAGTTTTATCCTCTTTTTATTGAATGTGCTATTGTTCTATTTGATGCTAAACAGCTTGATTGACTTCTGTTTGGATGTGATTCGGAGCTGAAACATGCCATCATTTTAAATCAGCCTGAAGCTTTCAATTCGTCTCTAATGTGGAAATTTCTGACTCTGGTATTTCAGTATTTTACACTGATTTATTCAACGAAATATTAAAAACGATGTGTTCATATTCAAAAAATTCTTGCATGATTGTTTCTAACAAAGCTTTTTGGCATCATTCACTTTAATTTGATGTTTCAGACAGGTTTTTTTCCACTGCAGGGCGAGATGTCTTCCAGAGGATCAGCAATGATCCTGTTTTGGGCTTTATAAAGGAATTTATTTCAGAGCAGATTTTTTTTGGTCATAAATCTGACTCAGGAAGTGAGACACTCTCTGGTTAGCCACAAATAAAAGACTTATGACCCAACACGCTCTCTCTCTCTCACACACACACACACACACACACACACACACACACACACACACACACACACTTTACCTGCTATGTTTAATCCTATTATAATTAATATAAATAGAATCCTGAAGATTTGTGATTTTAAAAATCTGTTCAAAATGAGTAATAATCATGATGTTCCACTTTAAAAGGAAGTGCACAGGGTTTGGGAAAGGGTTTAGTTTTTTGTTTGTCCTTTTAAAAAAAAAAAAAAAAAAAAAAAAAAAAAAAATTCATTCACACCGTTGTGTGATGTTGAGGATGGAGTGCTTCTGCAATCATAGTTCCTTGTATGCATCCTTACCCTGGATTCAAATAGGTCTAAGAGGGAACTAGAAAGAGACTACAGCCAGACAACTACTCATGCAGATGTTCAGAAAAGGAGCTCCTGAACAAAGCAACAAAAGAGAGAGAGATGTAAGATTTTATATTGGACTGACTGGTTTAGCTGTTACAAGTACAACATCTACTGAGTTTTACTGATCAGAAATTCATGCTTTCATCTCACTTAAAGACAAGACAGCATGACATGACTTTTCAGTTATTTCATTAAAAGGATGTGTGGAAAGTGTGGGTGGAGGTTTTATTTTGTCTACAATCATCTTGTTAATTTAGAATCTGTTTACTGTTGCAGCACCAGCATGCCAGATGCTGTTGAATAAAAGTTATTAGGATTCCTCCATTAGGAGGAAACCAATTGTTATTGTTAGAATTCTTCTTCTTCTTCTTCTTCTTCTTCTTCTTCTTATTATTATTATTATTATTATTATTATTATTATTATTATTATTCTCTTTATCTCTCAATAGTGCCCAATAACTCGATATGAATGGTAAAAAGTTTTTAAATTTGGCATATTGATACTACAGGCCACGAGTAACACCCACACGACAAATGGCTCACATGAGCCCATAGGTAGCGCTACAGGCCATGCCCAAATACTACATGAATTTCCCTCTGCCTCATATGTCCAAAATGTATAAAAATTGGTATGCAAGCCTTATTTCTCATGGGGAACAAAAAAGTCATTGGGTGATAAGCAATAAGGAATCAAACTGGCTGAACTGTTTAAATATTGCTGAATTAACAACTGTTGCACATATTTCTTATGTCCATAAATCATTGAAACATTATATAAACTATGTACTTGAACTTTGCCACACACAAATAGGACACTACAGTATGTTATGTGCGATGGCAACCTCATATCTCCAAAAACAATGACATTTAAAGGAATAATAATTTATCACTAACTGTCACGTTATCCTTGATAATATGTTATATTATGTTCAACAATATCTTTATCGTCTGCTAGATGGTGCTGTTTGTCTTGGATCAAGCCAAAGTACACTTTGAAAGAAAAGAACTCTGTCAGGCGGACATTCTGTGGCTGATTTGGCCACATTTAATGCTAAAAGAAATAGTAAGTCTATTTCTCCAGAACCATGAAGCTTGGTCAATTTTGTTCTACTGTGGCACACTGAAATTATAGACTCGACTTACACTTCTCAGAAAGCATGGGTCTTATCAGAGTATAGGTGGCGATACAGGCCATGCATCAAAATTGACACATTCAAAATGATGGCATTTCTACTCAGTCAGTCAAAAATGTCAGAATGTTGGTATGCATGCCTTGTCGCCCATGGGGAACAAAAAGGTCTCAAGAACCCATAAATGTCCGCATGATGGATTTTTCTCTACATTGATCATTTGCGGAAAACTACAAAAATGAACTTAAAATCTGCCATTAATCCAAAACCGTTGAAATGTATTTGTGGGATGTGTTTCTCTACCATGTCAATTTTGAAATGGTCTGCAATCTTGAGGAGGAATCCGCCATTGCTTTTGACAGAGTTTGACAGAGAGAATACTGAAGTTGTAGTTGTTTGTGGACAGAAAGAAACACGAGAGAGCACAAAGCCCTGAGGTACACCTGTGCTGAGGGGTTAGGGTGTCCCAATCACACATGTTTCACTGTTGTTCGAAATTCTAGGAGTTACCAGCAAATGTAGTAGAGTGGATTAAATTAGGTATGTTAATTGCCCAGGACCTCTGGATCTCTGGTCCTATTAACAGGATTCCCAGGCTATCAAGATGCTGACAGTCAAAGTTTAGCCTCACTTTTATTGGGTCATCCACTGATCCAATCATTTTGTAGACTGCAGAGGGTCATGGGAGTGATTGCTAAATTTTGAGTAACCCAGAATTAACACATTAACTCGAAACAGACCGGAACAGTGCAGTAATCCACAGATGTGTTAAATATATCTGCAAACAGAGGACTTTCTTTGACTATCAGATGATGATTCTCCTCACTATTTCTGATAACACATTGTAACACAAGTTTGTTCCTGGGTAGTAAGTGTTTCTAAGGTCATTTTCTAATATTAAGTCCCTCAAATTTTGTTTATGTAACCAGGACGCTGGTATTTTGAATTTTACCTCTTTTCATTGAGAAAACAGGTGAATTTAGCTCATTTTAATGTATTTTTTCCTGCCACAATGTAGCCAGTCTGTTCAAGGCACTGGGAATCACCTATAGCCCGAACGAGTGGTGCCTTTTCACAGACAGCTCATCCGGGAGCCTCAAAGTCATGCAGCTCCATAAAGGGAACAAGTAGAACCAGTCTCTTCCCATGGCTCACTCTGTATTCCTCAGGGATTACAACAATGTCAAGACATTGATTGAAGTATGATGGCTGGGAGGTCATCAGAGGCTTCAAAATGTTGGTATTCCTGATGAATCTCAAAGGGGGTTTTACCAAGTTTCCCTGCTACCTTTGTCTTTGGAACAGCAGGAACACCTAGCACCACTACCAAAGAACATCATTAAGTGGGAGCCATTGGTGGACCTCCGAAGGTGTTGATGCCACCACTGCACATCATACTGGGCCTTATGAAAGAATTTGTCACAGCACTAGATAAGGAGTCAGCAGCCTTCAAGTACCTTCAAGACTTCTTTCCTAAATTGTTGGTGTCTTTGTTGGAACACAGATTAAGAAGATCCTTGAGTGCAAGGAATTCCCCAAGAAGATAACAAGTAAGGAGAAAGAAGCTTGGAACTGCTTTGTTGCAGTGCATTGGGGCTTCCTGGGCAATCACAAAGCCAAAAACTATGTGGAGCTGGTTGAGACTCTGGTGGAGAACTATGACACAATGGGCTACAGGGTGACTCTCAAAGTTCATATACTTAATGCTCATTTTGATAAATTCAAGGAGAGCATGGGAGCGTAATCAGAGTAGAAAGGTGAGCACTTCCAAAAGGATACACTGGACTTTGAACGCGCTAATAATGACAATATAGTGAGAACGTGAAGGGAGACTACATTTGGGGGCTGCTTTGTGAAAGTGATTCACAATATAATTGTAAATCTCAAAAAAAAAAAAAAAAACTATTCACTTCTAAATCTTTCGTGGTCAATTTGTATAACTTTGCTATAAATACGTGTTCATTTAGATTCATACAGTCATGGGAAAAAATAAGTACACCCCATGGAAATTGGTGACTTTTTTTTTTTTTACATATTTGGACAATCAAACATTTGATCATCTTTATTATGATTATTCATCATCACAATAATCATCATTATTATTTATCTCTCATAAACAATACAAGTCTGAGCCTCACAAATATAAGGATGCTAGTCAGATGATAGTGTGCCTAAAATTAAATAGTACTTTCAGAATTTCAAGTTAATCTCAAGTTAATTTAATACAAAAAAGGCAGATCAGTGAGTCAACCTGAGATTCAAACTTGCAAAATCTTCTTTTTGTAGTAAGGCAATACATTGTAAGGAAGAGCATAAAGGTAGTGGGAGGAAGGACTGGGGTTGGGATTTCAGGAAAAGCTATATGAAAAATATGTTAAGGAACTAGAAAAGGAAGGGGATTATGCAGTGTAGGAATAGGGGAAGGAGGGAAAATTTCTTCCCTCCCATACACCCAATATATTTTTCATCATTATTTCATCACAGAAGCTGCCCTTATGGCTGTTACTGAGAGGTTTTATGCCAAAAGGTCAGTCAAACAGTAATCAGTCTTATGCGTTTTAACCTGTCAGCAGCCTATAACACAATCACAAGCATCTAATGTCCATTCTCAAGAGACTTGGAATTTGTTGCACAGAATGCCGTTGGTTTGCGTCCTACCTGGAGGAACGGTCATATCAGGTAACATGGAGGAGATGGTGTCCCACAAGGTAAAGTGCAGGGTCCTCTTCTGTTCTCCCTCTATACTCGTTATCTTGGCGATGTCATGTCCTCTATACTTGCTCTCTCTGCGAGTTTCATCTGCATGCGTTTTCACATCACTGCAATGCTGATGGAAAACAATGGACAGCAGCTACCTGAAGAAACTTCTCCCTTCCAGCCTCTAGCACTGCTCCACTGGACCCACCATCCCTCAAGGCACAAGGAAGACATGCATCAAACCTCATCAAACCTGCACCCAGGTGGTGAATGAACTTCCCCTGGCAGTCTGAACAGCTTTCTGTCTTCAATCAAAGACTAAAGACCTACTTTTTCACCAAGACTGACTTTTTTTTGTGCACTGTTTTTGCTAAACAAACTCGTTGTACTAACTCCTCTCTAAGAGGATTCTAGCTTTATTGTATTTTTAGACTTCGACCTACTTGTACTAGCATCAGGATACCTTTTAGTGGACACTACAAAGCACTTTTGTAACTCACCCTATATAAGGGTGCCTGCAAAATGCTAAAAATATAAATATTTTAAAAAAATACATTTAAAAAATAAAATGTTTACACCAATCCTGTCAACCCAACAACAACTTGTCTGTGTTCGTGCACTTGTGTGTTCTGAAAGAGCTTGTGAAAGTAAAGTTCCGTCCACACTTCAAGCAGGAATACGGTTTCTCTCCAGTGTGAATGCGCTGGTGTTTTTTAAGCGCACCATTCTCAGAAAAACACTTGCCACACTCCGAGCAGTGATACGGCTTCTCTCCTGTGTGGACACGTTTGTGTTTCTCAAGATCACTTCTTTCAATAAAACCCTTATCACACTGTAGACAGCGATACCGTTTTTCTCCTGTGTGGATTAGCTGATGACGTCGAAGATTGCCAGAGTTAGCAAATCTCTCTTCACACCAGAAGCACTGATATGGTTTCTCTCCTGTGTGGATGCGTTGGTGTCGCTGGAGAGCACCTTGTTGTGTAAAACTCTTTCCACACAGTGAGCAGTGATACGGCTTCTCTCCGGTGTGAATGCGCTGATGCGTTTGGAGATTACACTGGTGAGTAAAATTCTTCCCACATTCTGAGCAGTGATACGGTTTCTCTCCCATGTGAACGGACTGGTGCAGTTCAAGATCCTGCTGTAGAGTAAAACTCTTCCCACACTGTAAACAGAAATACGGTTTCTCTCCTGTGTGAATACGGCTGTGTCGCTGGAGACTACTTTGATGGGTAAAGCTCTTCCCACACTGGGAGCAATTATATGGCTTCTCTCCTGTATGAATGCGTTGATGTCTTTGGAGAGTACTATGTTGGGCAAAGCTCTTCCCACACTGGGAGCAGAGATACGGCTTCTCTCCTGTGTGAATGCGTTGGTGACTTTGGAAATTACATTGTTCAGTGAAACTCTTTCCACACTGTGAGCAGTGAAACGGTTTCTCTCCTGTGTGAATATGTTGGTGTGTTTGGAGAGTACTTTCTCGATTAAATCTCTTCCCACATTGTAAGCACTGATACGGCTTTTCCCCCGTATGAATGCGCTGGTGTATTTGGAAATGACCTAGTTGTGTAAAACTCTTTCCACACTGCGAGCAGAGAAATGGTTTCTCTCCTGTGTGAATACGTTGGTGTGTTTGGAGAGTACTTTCTCGATTAAATCTCTTCCCACATTGTAAGCACTGAAATGGCTTTTCTCCCGTATGAATGCGCTGGTGAATTTGGAAATGACTTAGTTGTGTAAAACTCTTTCCACACAGTGAGCAGTGATACGGCTTCTCTCCGGTGTGAATGCGCTGATGCGTTTGGAGATTACACTGGTGAGTAAAATTCTTCCCACATTCTGAGCAGTGATACGGTTTCTCTCCCATGTGAACGGACCTGTGCAGTTCAAGATCTAGCTGTAGTTTAAAACTCTTCCCACACTGTAAACAGAAATATGGTTTCTCTCTTGTGTGAATACGGTAGTGTCTTTGGAGACTACGTTGATGGGTAAAGCTCTTCCCACACTGGGAGCAGAGATACGGCTTCTCTCCTGTGTGAATGCGTTGGTGACTTTGGAAATGACATTGTTCAGTAAAACTCTTTCCACACTGCGAGCAGTGAAACGGTTTCTCTCCTGTGTGAATACGTTGATGTGTTTGGAGAGTACTTTCTCGATTAAATCTCTTCCCACAATGTAGGCACTGATAGGGCTTTTCTCCTGTACGGCTTTTCTCTTGTACGAATGGAAATCCTTTTTGCATTTGGCTATGAGAGATGTTGGTATGGAAGGTATCAGATTCAGTTTTCTGACTCCTGGAGCTTCCTGATTTCAAAGTATTCCAAGTAATCTCTTCTGAGTCCAGCGTTCCCACATACTCCTCATTATGGCATCTCTTGATGTCTTTGTGAAGGTCAATTTTAGACGTATAGGAGAGTGGACACAAAGCATTGTTCGTTTCTAGAACAGAAAAAGGAAGCTTATAGAGAGAGACAAAATAGCAACATTGAATGTAATAAAACCAAACCTACACAAAGTAATTATAGCTGTGTGTGTGCTAGGTGACCAGAGGTGGGAGGTGAGCACACACTAAGATTTTATGCCAAGAAAATAATATAGTTTGACACAGCCAGTAATATAAACACCCTTCTCACATGAAAAGCATCTTGCAGATTCGGAGTAATCTGCAAATCTGGAAACAGTGCTACTATGAACCCTACAAATGCGAGAATCATCTGCAAAGTCACAAAGTGACGTATGGCTTGAATGAGTATGCAACGAATCTTGCTGTTATATATCTATCATTTTGTGGACATTTGTGGGCAAGTTCTTACCAGGTCATCAATGGTTCTGACTGACAAGGATGCTTAGTAGTTATCACAGTTACATCTGTAAATAACATTAGACTTCATTATATATATTTATATATACTACCCCAAAGAAAGAGCACAGTGATTCCTGGTGCTGTGAGGTTCCACATACACCTTTAGTGTAGATGGGGACTTGCAGTCCATGAATAAAAGTATTTTGATAACCTGGCAGTGCACCAGATCTAGCTCTTGTATTCATGAGTGTTTCCTCAACTACAAGATCGCAATACTCACACCACACTTTCATCCAAGCACTGAACCCACAAGCACAGGTGACCTGGCTGGGGTGCCAAAAGCTTTGTGTTCATTTGGGACAGGAGATCTGCTTGGAAATTAATCAGCCAGGGTGTTCAGACTGCTACCATAGTAGCTGCGGAAACCAAGAGCTGACCAGCAATATTAAGGACATATTGAATTCTGTGTGACATGGGCAGAATCGGCACTTGAGGCAGAAATACAAAAGGCATACAGTAGTTGATGAGGTCCATGTGGGCCTGTGCATCCTCCTGCTAGAGAGGATCACAATTGGCAAGGAGCTGACTGGCAAAAAGGTCCACCATCACCTTAGCAAAATTTTACCAAATTTCTGAATGCGGCCATCTGCTGCCCATCCCACCATCCCTCTAAGAAAGTCACTCTCAGTGAGACTAACTGCATAATGGGCCCATTGGAGGAACTACCAGGCAAAGCAAAGAGAGGTGTCTGACCTCATGTGGCCTTCATGATTGATGTATCTGCTGATCTGTTTGCACAAGAGACAAGCCAAATAACAGAACTAGGTCTACTAAGTCAAAGAAAATAAGTTGCCTCACTGTTAAGAGACAACTGGTACTTGAAAACTAGAGCTTGAGGAAGGAATACCACCTCCGGCTGATAAAGGGCACCCATCCATAAAGTTCTTAACATAACACCAGGGTGAACCTCAGGTCACTGTCATCATAGAGAAACCTTAATTACTGATCACCAGACTCTCTGTATACAGTAACATCAGGAACGTCTGATGATACCTTTAAGGTTATGACATTATGTGACTATTTCTTCAATGCCACTGCTGACACTTTGGTGCAAAGTAACTTACAACCAAAAGGTTGGAGGTTATGGGCCTTGATCAATGGCCCAACAATGGCAGCTTGGCAGTGGTGCTGATTTTAATCTTCTAATCAGTAGCCTTAACCAGTGAGCCAATTTTAGGCTCCTAGAAATGTAAGGACACGGGAAAAAAACAAACTACAAGTCCACAAGGTAAGATTACATGTAGCAATTATTACTAACTAAGACACATGAGGTAGTTTATTTTTTGCTTGAGCTTTTTTACCCAGACAATGTCATGGCTGTCTCGAAGCCCCTAGAGATTAGCAGCTACCTCAGGTATAACACCTTTGATAGGGTCAATTTAGGAGCTTACAAATAGAATACTCGGGCTGCAAGTGAAAAATCGAAATCACAGCAGGAACAGGAAAGAGGTTGTCATCAGTATGAGATGTGACTGGCTATGCTACAAGTCACTGTAAAACTGTTTTGTAAAATATTAACCTGTTTGTAGGGTTTTGAGGAGTATCCACAGGACTCAAGTACCTTTTGCACCATGCAATGTTTAGTTCTCACACTCCTCACTCAGCTAATAAAGTGATTACTATTTGGCTGATGTGCTGAATCAAGTCCGTGAGGATATGGAAATCCTTACATGGCATAATTCATTTCAGCTTTATATCCAGAAATCAATTTTAAGACCAAACAAGCATAATGAAATGACAATTTTTGGACATTACCATCTGTAGAGCACTTTTTCCTCCAGATTTGTTCGAATGTAATGTCGAGATGTTTTTTGTACTCCTCTGCGTACCACACCAAGAGCTCCTGTCCTGGTTCGATGTGTCGACAGCAACGGTACAGAATCTCCCCTCGATACTGGAATGCCACAAGATTGCACTCTTCATTATTTCGAGCGCAATTCACATACCTGAGAGAATGACAAAGAAATATAAAAAAAGAGAGAAATAAAGGACACAAAGAGAGAAAGCAAGTGGAAAAGTTCCATTATCAGCAGGGGAAGAGTCCAAATAAACAACTCTAAAGAAAGGTCCAAGACCCAGCAGGTTTCCTCACCTCAACCAGTTAGCACGCATCTCGCTGCTGGCATCTATGCATCTCTCAGACTGTCTGCCGTTGTATATCTGCAAAAATGTTTATATAGATGACAATTAAAGACTTAATGATAATAACAAATTTCTAATAAATGAATAATTAAGAAAATGACTAACCACCCAGGAGTAGCCACTATTCATAGCTTCCTCACAGTCTACCAAGTCTCCCTGATAAGGGCCAAAGTGTGCACCAACTGGAACAGCCTCTCCCATATTAAACACTCCCAGGCCTGCATCAGGAATACTGGACTCCTGAACCACTAGACCAGGTGGAAGTGTTTGCCTGGCTCGGTCAGGGACTCCCAGGGGAACAGAGGTATCAGGGATAAAGAGAGCTGGGCCGTGAACCTCACACTTGTTGATAAAGAAGGATTTACATTCCTCACAGTCTGTTATGAGAGCAGGCAACAAAGGAAAGGCATTATGTCCAAGCTAATAAAACCTTCACTCAAAAAAGGTGCAAAAGTGTGTGGCTTGATAATGGAGACGTACAAAACACTCACACTGAATCCAATAACATTTCTAACTTACTATGGAGTTACTATGCTAGGCTTTCCAGAGTGGCTTGCAGTAGTGCAAAACATCGCATTTTTAGAGTTTATTGCTCTACTGACTCAGTAACCGTGCAACTTAGGAGTAAAAACACAACGTACAAAATTCTTAGTTAGACTCTTAGATGGCATATTGTCTTACAGAGGTAGTCGTCATCTTCAGCTTCCTCCTTTTTTAAAGGCTTCATCTGAAATTCTCCATCCTGCTGCTCAAAAGGGGTGATGCAGCTCACAGAACTCGATGAACCTCCACCTCCATCTAAAAATGTGAAATATAAAACAAAAAAATAATATTGGGGGTGGAAAATGGTGTTTAGCCCAGATTGGACTGCAGTGCATGGTCTTACAGATGTAGTCTTCATCTCCAGACTCTTCCTCTTTTATAGGTTTCTTCAGAAACATTACATTCTGCATATGGAGGGGGGTGATGTTTTCCATAGTGCATCTCCCTCCACCAGTGGTACAAGTATCTGTATGTACATCTTCAGAATGCTAATGATCAAAGAGCAAAAATATTTTAGTTAGCCAAGAAAAACAATATATAATCTGTATACAGAATCTAGTTTTAAGTTCATACATCTATTATGCCTAAGCTAGTTACAATAGCTATGGAAAACACTTCCACCTTGCAGCAGGATGAACAGCGTATAAAATAGCCTGAAATAGTAACTACATCCAGTACAGGCTCCAGTACAAGGGTGGTCTCTCTCCTACTCTAGGAATCCCACAAAATATGGGGATGCTCAGTAGTCCCAGGTTGGGGAACATCAGTACTCATACAGATACTTGGTGAGATTGGGAGGAACAGCCTCCCAGATTGGGAACTCAAGTAGTGAAATGTTAATGGACTGTTATTGGATTGTCAACTTAAAAAAAAAAAAAAAAAAAAAAAAAAAAAAAAACAACTAGGTTGCTCTTTTACTTGTCTTGTGTTTTCCTTTCATACTGTCCCAACCTCCCAAACAGGGTTTTAGACTGATGGTACTCTTAGTCCCTGATCTACAGTAGCTACTAGGGATGTAACGATACCAAAAATCTAGTAGGCGGTACCGATACCACCAAAAGTACACGATGCTCGATACCAAAGTCGATATCACGGTGTGGTATAAAAATAAAATAAAAATTTAAAAAATCAATTAAAAAAACTCTCCTGGAGGACATCCTCCTCTGGCTGATATTGGCAAAGAGAGGGAGAGGGGGAGGGGGGGGAGAGGGTATTTTAGTTATCAAACACTGTCTGACAGTGAGTCTCCGGAGGTGCACTCCTAAACGCACGCACACACACACCTTATACTCTGAATGCAAGCATTAGTTTAAATTCACTGATATGGTGGCAGGCCAAAATGATTTATTAAAAGCATGAACATTTGAATAATTATTAGAGACATTAGGCTACATTTAGCAGACAGGACACGGGCTGAATGGTGATGCATGGAGGCCCACTCAGAGGTAGTTTACAACACTGCAATGCGTTAGGGTCATTAACAAATAACTGGCTATCGCAAACATTACATGGAGCATAACGTTAGCTGGTTTCACGGCCACAATGCCAGCTGCCTCAAACAAACATAATATAGGACCGTCTTTCAGGTGCTTCGCCAAATTCCAGGCATTTCCTCGCTTTGTTTGAAGTAAACGATAGCATCGGTTGCACACTGGAAACCGATACTAGCTTTCCTCTCAACAAGTTGGGGCGGAGCTAAACTTGTTAAGCTAAGCTAAACTTCTGTAGTTTTTCCCATGTGCTTGTAGGCGTTCCTCTTCTTCTTCACCACTTGTGGACCGACTAAAACACTTGCTTGTATTTGCTGTCCCCATCAGGTCCGGAAGAATTGCAACCTCGGTACTTCTGTTACAAACGGTACTAAGGTTACTGCAGAAAAACAAGTACCGTCACGTTTTAAGAATGTTGGTACCGACTTGGTACCGAAGTATTGGTTATCGTGACATCCCTAGTAGCTACCTAGATTGATGGTGACTTTCTGATAGAAACTACAAAGCAGTTATGCAAGTTGTTCTGGATAAAGACGTCTCCAAAATGCCGCAACTGTAATGCTGGGGAAACCAAGTCTGAACAGATTATGTTCAAGTTTTCAATCTTAAAGGCAGACATCAGTGGTAAGGCCTTCCACGTTCACAGACGATCATGCTCTGCTGATTCAGTCAAGAGGCATAGGAGAGGCAGAAAGGCTGCAGCAAAAGCAGTTGGAGTGGGAAAATCTCAAAGCATCGTGGTTTCAATTGCAATATGGCTTCAAAGACTCTTTGGCATCTCAGAAGGAGAAAGCAATCCCATAAACAAGGTCTGTTGAGCAAGTGCTCCAGAGTGTTGGGGATATTGTTGCGCAATGGAAACACCACTTTGATGAACTCAGGAGGCCATGCTGGGGTTTTTTTTATTATTCTTTTGGCACTATACCAACCAGATTGACACACAATCAAACTTTTCACTGCGGAGTGTGAAGCTGCTGGGATGAAAATCAGCCTCTCCAAGTCCAAGGTTGTCTCCCTAAAATAGTGGGACGCTCAGGTGAGGGGAAAGACGTTATCCCTGGTGGAGAAGTGTATGTAAGTGTTGTTAATCACAAATGTTGGAAAAAGAGAGTGTGAGATTGGTAAAGGGATTTGGTCAGCAGGAGTGTTAGAGTTGCTGTATCGGACTGAGGTGGTGAAAGAGGAGCTCAGTTTTTTACATTTAGCAGCAGAAAAGTTACATTTGTAACTCATTTATAACTCAATGGTCATCAGTCCTCATGCCTGAAAGTCCTGTGCTTTTGTTTTAAGACATTATTGTGCTATAATTATGGCTGTGAAAGTGGTAGCTTTTTACCACCGTAGTGGTTAATGACTAAACCAAAGTGAAATTTATATCACTATATAATATAATATAATATAATATAATATAATATAATATAATATAATATTAAATAATTTTATAGGCTTAAATTAAATAAAAACCTAAATATAAAAAAATTAAATGAGGCTCAGACATCTGTTTTGTAACTAAATGTGCGCGTTTATTTTAGCACTTCCGTCAGTGAAACAACTCAATACACACATACACACACACACACACACACACACACACACAGATTGAGAGACGGAGAAGGAGAGGAGGAGAAGAAGTGGATAATAAAGAGATGAAACATGGCCGCACATTTCTCTGAGGAATACTTTATTTATTTTACAAGTGTAATATACCACAAGCCTATCAAACTTGAAAAAAATACCAGCAGGACGGTAACCTAAATAATATGTTAGAAATCTAAACATTAAATAAAATATCAAACGCAGCTGGGTAACATGCCTGGAAAGGGCTCCTGAGATTTATATTGTTTGCCCGTTTAACACTCCCCCCTGTCTCGTTAGGCATGAATCCAAAATGTTCCCAGATTACCGATGTAACATTTGGTTTCCCAACGAGATCCATCGCAGCTGCAGACCCCGAAGTGAAATCACAGAATTCGCTTGACCAAATTTTGCAGCGCTCAAACGCGCGCCAAACTAACAGGCAATGAATATGTAATCTGTGTATTAACATAAAATCTCCCACTATGTGGTAGGCCATAAATACAAATTAATATTGCAACTGTTTTTATTATTACACTAGTATACAAAACATTGTACTTGTCATAGTGCTCACTCAAGCAGAAACATTAACGTGGCGTGGGGTGTGACACCACCGCAGTGGCAAACTACCACCGCGGTGGTGCGGTTGTCATGGCCACCGTCACAGCCCTAGCTAAAACTTACAGATGTTCAGTTTTAAAGCTTTAAAAGTAAAAAATAGACAGTTATTTAAAAAAATTTAAATAAATAAATCATTGTTACCTGTAAATGTGGCACAGCAGGAGTGTGTGGAGATTCTTTTACAGACCACAGTTCAGCCTCTGCAGAGTCCATTACAAAAATGTCTATAGGGGTGTGATAGTGGAGAACCTTTAATGTGGCATAGTCAAGTATCATTTGTCCACTGCAATTAAACTTTCTTCCTGTGCATGCGATTGTGTTTAAGAGACACAATACAAATAATAATTATTAAAAATATTAAACACACAAAAAAGCTCTAATGATAATGAGCTCAGTGTTTCAGCCTAGAGCATTACTTAGTGAAACTTCTAACTGTTCTAGGAGTGAAAAGCTCAGTTGATTAATGAAGTTTGTGATCCTAGCAGCAAACCATGTTTGCAATCTTTTCCTGTTCCTGAATTTATCAGCATTATTTAAAACAATGGCACTGTGCATCTCAGTTCTCTGACTAACTCAGTTCAATTCAGGACCACCATCTGATTATTTGTTGCAAAGACAATAGTTAATGTTTAGGGTAAAAAACAAACAAACTACGGAATAGCTTTTGAGCCCCAAATTAAATATGTACGTATTATAAATACGTGTTGCTGTCTTCTGTTTGTTCATTGAACATCTGTCATCATGTGAACTATTTATTTTTCTTGTGTCCATAACAACAACAACAACAACAACTATTAATAATAATAATAATAATAATAATAATAATAATAATAATATCATCTCCTTTAAACAGATACATGTTCAGACATGGCAAATTAACAACCATATCATGACTAAAAATATTTATGTCTACTAAACTGGATATTCTCAATATATCTGCAGTACTATTTCATGTTTATTCTATTTTTTTCTTTTTGCTTTATTATTATTAGGAATGCTCAGATCAGGATCTTTGCAGCCGATACCGGTCCCGATCGCTCAAGCTTTATATAAGTGATATGTAAGCTCTCTGTTGACCGTCACTGTTAACCTTTTTTTCCCCCCCGGATAAAAGTAATACCACAGATGTTGCCTCGGTTATATTATTTACAGTAATGTTGTAGATTGTTGTTTTAATTGAGAATCACATAAATAAGCACAACATTCATTTTACAATGCACATTTCAATAGGTCTTCCAAAATATGTGGCAAATGGCGTGTAACAACTATACACTGGTGATCACATGACTGCAGCGCTAAAGTTTGATGTCATCATGTGTTTTCCGTCATCAAATTGTGATCGGTTCGTGAGATTGGTCAAATTTACAGACTACCAGTCGAGTCATAAGGTGCTTCATCCTTTTTTAACAGGGAACAAAATGGGGGGGGGGGGGGGGGGGGGGGGATCATATTTCACCTACGCTGGCATCTCTTCCCTGACTTTCCGTCAAGTTTAGAATTGATTTTATAATTCGAATTTATGTATACAAAGCTCTTTGCGGTTCTGCTCCACAGTACATCATTGACCTTCTTCACCTTTACTCTCCTACTAAAGTGTTGAGGTCATGTAATCAACTTCTTTTATCTGTCCCCTGTTGTCGTACTAAGAAAGGGTGTTCAAGCCTTTTCTGTGCTTGGTCCCAAACTTTGGAACAATCTCCTTTTTCACATGAGGTCCGCTCCATCTTTAGCTATTTTTAAATCTTCTCTTAAAACTTATTTTTCTTCTTGGTGTTATAATTTTATTTAACGTGATGAATTGTAATGTTTTGTACAGAACTTTGGATCAACAGCTTTTGTCTTTAAATGTGCTTTATAAATACATTTGACTTGCTTCCTTTCCTTGCATCGTAGCTCCAGCCCCTTAGGATACAAGGGGGATACAAGGTGAGAGGAATCGAAACAGGTCGAACGGAATATCCTCGCGCTCTCAAACGTCACTCCAAAGCGACGTCAATTAATGATGACTGTGCTCAGGAGTTTGGTTAATAACAACATTCTTAATAAAGCAAAATGCACTGATACTATTTGAAATATCTGGGTCATTCCTCGATGAATTAATGTAGCTTCAAACATGTAAGGATCAATTAATTACAATACTTATTTCAATGCAATACTTTTTTCACACAAATTTCCATCACATCATTAAAGGACTTTTTGTTTGAGATTGTGACAGATGTTTGGGGGGGGGGGGGGGGGGGGGGTTGTCGACAATAAACACTTCCTCACAGGATACACCTGTGTGTTCCCACACTCTTACTCACTCCCAGTTCCTCTTGGTGCAATTAGAGAATTGATATGTCCTTCAAGATGGCTGACTTCGATCGATTTCCGGGTCACGGGCTGGGGGGCGGAGGAGCGAGGAAATGAGGAAGCATTAATTTGAATATTGAGAATCACCCATAAAATATAAAATGTGATTATCGGCTGATACCGATCGGAACAACCCTACTTATTATTCATATACTGTTTTACTAACCTTAATATATATATTTAGTTGTTTTTTTGCAGCGCTGTAAATCAAATTATACTGAGCAAATAAACCTTCAATAACATTTCGTTAAGGCTTAATCCTAAACAGCTTTATGTAGCTTAGTTCACTATATAGTGTGCATCCGGTATTATTTCATACCCTATGTAGTGCACTTAAACAGGAATTATAAACCGGTGTGAGACAGCCGAGCAGCTCAGGTAGCAGAGTTAGTGTAACTTACCTCAGGCTTTAAAACAGAACGGTGATAAAACTCCTCAAATCCACACAGCCAGCTTTTCTCTTCAACCCAAACTGGGACTGTAAATCCCTGTCAAAGATATTCTGATGTAGAGATGATCAACTCGCTCACAGACCCGAGATGTTCAAATAAGGAAACCCGTTGCTCGTCTTCTTCTCTTTCTCTCACTGTATGGAGGATGGCCGACTGGGTGCGCGCACTGCCCCCTGCTGGAAGACCGTGGAGCCATCAATCCGTTAGAAACAGTACAGACTTGTACATTATATAGTGAGTATATACTATTTTTCAGTGTAGTATGCAGTATTACGAACGACACGGTCACGTGACTTGTCAGTCGACGTCACTGCCCTCTGAATAATGCGATACTGTTTAATTTAAAGGGAGAGTTCACCCAAAAATGGAAATTCTGTCCTCAGTTGCTCACCCTCAGGTCGGTCCAAACCCATAAGACTTTTGTTCATCTTCTGAACACCAATGAAGACATTTTTTTAATGAAACTTTGGAGATTTATGTCCCTCCATTTACAGTCCAGTAACCAAAACTTTATAGCTCCAAAAAGTTCATAAAGGCATCGTAAAAAGTAATCCATGTGACTCCAGTAGTTTAATCCCAATTTTATGTAGCGATACGAAAGCTTTGTGTGCACTAAAATAAATAAAATGAAGTCTTTATTCACAAAATTTCTTCACTTCCGCATAGATCTCTGATTTTGGGTACTGGACTGTAAATGGACGGAGAGAAATCGCCCAGGTTTCATTAAAAATGTCTTCGATTTGTGTTCCAAAGATGAACGAAAGTCTTAGAACGTAAGGTACCTCTCTAGCATTCACAGAAATTACACAAGCTTTCTATTTCACCCCTCCTGACCACTAGGGACAGTGAGAAGCAGCTGGATCACCCATGTCATATCATGAGGAATTGACACAGCTTTAATTAAGTGGAAAGGTGCTTGGAGATGAGCAGGAACTCAGACCATTGTAAAGAGAAGAAATTCCTTCAACTAACGTCCACAAGGAGGAAATGCTCCTTTCAGAGTGGCATGTCATGGTAGGGGGCAGGTGTCCAGCCCATCTACTGTATACAATGTCATGATGACGTCCACCACCCAGTAGGCCAGTCTCTGCTTAAACAAGGGAGCATTTCTTTCCTTCATGACAGATGAACAGTTGCTCCAAGTAGCAGATGGCCACTATTCAGTAGGTCATGCACTGGACACAACTAAGAACAATCTGCAGGTTCACACTCATGAAATGCTGCAAAGTCAATCCGCTCATTTACAAAATTTGGTAATATGACCTTTGACAGAATTCACAGGTTTAACCACAAGGTCACCCCAGGGTCATATGGCCACCAACACATGCAAAGTGAGCTTATCACCATGGCATGGAGTCCTCTCACACTTTTTGCTTAAGTGATCACTAACAAAAAGACAGGGACCCACTTCAATTCACCATACTGCATCCAGTGTCCATGCAGCACCATACTGCCTTCCAGCCAAGCAGACCCCTTTTGTTAGGTTTACACTAAGACCAAGCACCATAATGTGTGCAAGGAGGATAGACATGTCCCCAATGGCCTGTTTCTTGGTGGGGGCCTCATATAAGCCAGTCCTGTGTTAGACGCTGATCCAGACTCATTTCTGAAGCAAGGCAGACTGTGCTAATCATGGGTCCGGTCATATGCTTATTCAGACTCGTTGTTACTGAGGCTGGAGTTAAGCATGATGGTTCAACTCCTGGGTGATTATGACCGTGGAAAAACCTCCCAGACATAGCATCCAGTCAGTGGGTTATAAGAAAGTGACAGACATAGATGACGGACATTGGCTTCTGCACAGCATGGCCTCAGTTTTAGAATCAACGATTTCAGCTAAGCCACATCTGCCTCCAGATTGCCCATATACTTAGAAACTCAGGTTTCTAGCAGTTAGGTGGGGTGAAATGTAGCTTTGCTTTATCAATAATTATCAACAGTTCTCTCTCAAACGACCATGAAAATGTACCTCAGTTTGCCAGTCAGACCGTGTGGCACCAGTCAGAGAAAACATAAAAAAAGATTCTGAGTTAAAATACATCTCTTTTACTCAGTCCATGCAAGAATGTTCCATGTACAATGTGGTTAAAGGATATACTGTAAAGACAAGTTACAATAACAGACAAATCAAAGGACGTTACACAAACATATGTTGGCTCGAATTTAGCCTATTACCCAAAAACATTTAAAATTCAACTTAGAAGCCAATACTAACATCTACCTCTGAGACCAGTTGGAGATAGAAAAAATACACCAGCCGTGAGTGAGAAGAAGCAAGGGTCCAGCTTTATTGTTTCATTCCACCACACGAGATACACACCGATGAGAATTCTCAGAAGTGATCCCAATACCCTGAGCTTAAGCTCCAGTATTTATACTGTATTTACACACTAGATAACCCATAGGTTTCCAGAAAAGGCCTATTTCACTTACCCATAGAATTGAAACCAGGGGTTTTACTTTACACATAAAATCAGAACCCAGGCATTTCCAACAACCCAGGAAACAAAAACCCAGGGTTTCTAGTTACCTAGGTTGTCAAAAACCAAGATTCCCATTTACCTAGGTTTTCAAAAACCAGGATTCTCTTTTACCTAGGTTTTCAAAAACCAGGATTCTCTTTTACCTAGGTTTTCAAAAACCAGGATTCCTATTTCCCTAGGTTAAAAAAAT
Source organism: Ictalurus punctatus (assembly GCF_001660625.3). Taxonomy (NCBI): domain Eukaryota; kingdom Metazoa; phylum Chordata; class Actinopteri; order Siluriformes; family Ictaluridae; genus Ictalurus; species Ictalurus punctatus. The sequence continues at coordinate 19,136,070 of NC_030425.2, forward strand.
GACGTAAGCAAGACGACTAAACAACCGGGAGGGACCTTGGTCTTATCGTTATCTTGGGTGGGTGGGGGGGGGGGGGGGGGGGGGGGGGGGGGCAGCCACCCTTATAACTGGCTTTCTTCATGGTTCTCTAAAAATTAAGGCTTTCCTTGCGAGACGAGAATCTTCACCATCTGAATCATGAGTAAGTTATATTTTCCTTTTTTTCCTGTATTTCTCGTTTATAATTTATTTTCATATTTGCACTATGTTTCTTAGTTTATATATATTTATACTACTTGAAAAGCGGTTTACTGTACTTCCAACTTCTTAATATCATTACAGTTCTACTGTCCTGCCTATGCTACTATTCTGTTTTTTATAGAGTTTCTCTATCACTATAAGATATTATTAAAGTTATTCATGTGTGTTGTGTCTACTTGCCCGTCCTTGACTGCACGAGTGTGTGTGTGTGTGTGTGTTTTAGCACTCCTCAGCTCGTACACTTCTTTTTGACTTTTTTTTGACTATTACTGCTCTTAAATTGCTCGTAATTCCAATCTGTCAATGTCCGCCTAATCCCGCTTCTACGTGTCAAGGAGCCCGTTTTTCCTTCTTCTCCCTTATGTTTATTTTATGACATTTTTTATCCACAACACATACAAAATAAAATACACAAAACATCCATTGTGACAAACATCCATAACTTACATAATAAAAAGATGCACTTGTAGCTGTTTTTTAACCACACTTGATTTAGTTAAGAAACACTCTCAGTGAAAAGACAATTGAATTGAAAGGACAGGAATTTCTTCCTGCCTCATTGATTAGTAGGTGAAGATGCTTTGATGCTTTGCAACACAAGTCATTTATGAACTTCTCCTACTGATTTGTCAACAACGTCTGTCTGTTAGAGCTTCACACATACAACTTCACATTTCCCATAGTGGCCTCTTACATTTTCCGTAATAGTGCAGTACACCATAAGGAAAACTACAAACAGGGTAGTGTGAGGAAGGAGTGGGAAATAGCAATGTAAATTGCACAAAACACTTTAAGCCAAAAATATACATTCATGTGAAAAAATCGTACACACCATGGAAATTGTTGGCTTTTTTTGACATATTTGGACCAGCAAACATTTGATCATCTTTGAAACAGTGGTCATAAACTTCTTCAGACTTCTTTTTGCATCAGACAGTCTGCTCTTGGGCTGAATTTGCTGGGACAGCAAGTCCGGGACAAATTGGCAGTCTTTTGAAATCTGCGCCATTTGTAGATTATTTTCCTTAAAGTGGAATGATGTATTCCAAATAATTTGGAGATCTTCTTAAATCCCTTGCCAGACTCCTAGGCATCCACAACCTTTCTTCTGAAGGCATTATAGAACTCTTTAGATCTTGGCATGATGACCCCACTCACCTCAATAACAAAGGGAACACCAGACACTAGATATGAGAGATGTATAAATAAGACAGGTTTCACCTGTACTCCCTAAGCAGGTTCTAATCACTGGCACCCAATCTTCAACACCTGATTCTAATTATTTGAATTTGAAGGTGTAATAAATGTAGGGGTGTACTTACTTTTTCCATGTGACTGATCTGTTTTTTTGTTAATTTAAATAGTGAAGATCACTACAAAATGTCGATTTTATGTGTCATTTGATTTGAGTGTAAGACCTTTATTAATAGGCGCTGTTTCAAAAGAGGATCAAATGTTTGCTTGTCTGAACATGTCAAAAAAAAACATTTCCATCAGGTGTACTTCTTTTTTCACGACTTATGTTTTAATTTGAAAAAAATCTACATGTTGCAAGCTGACAGCTCTGTGTTGGTACACTTGTGTGTACTAAAAGAACTTGAGAAAGTGAAGCTCCGTCCACACTGTGAGCAGTAATATGGTTTCTCCCCTGTGTGAATGCGCTGGTGTTTCTTAAGAGCACTTTTCTCAGTAAAATTCTTCCCACACTCTGGACAGTGATATGGCTTCTCTCCTGTGTGAATGCGTTGGTGTTTCTTAAGAGCACCCCTCTCAGTAAAACTCTTCCCGCACAATGGACAGTGATACGGCTTTTCTCCAGTGTGAAGGCGTTGGTGTGACTGGAGGAGACTCTGGTGAGTAAATCTCTCCCCGCAGTGGGGACACTGATACGGTTTCTCTCCAGTGTGAATGCGCTGGTGTCGTTGGAGAGTACTCAGATGTGTAAAATTCTTCCCACACAGTGAGCAGTGATACGGTTTCTCTCCAGTGTGGACACGTTGGTGTCGTTGGAGATTACTCTGGTTTGAAAATTTGTCTCCACAGTGCGAGCATAGATACGGTTTCTCTCCAGTGTGAATGCGCTGATGTCGTTGGAGAGTGCTCTGCTGTGTAAAACTCCTTCCACACTCGGAGCAGTGATACGGTTTCTCCCCGGTGTGGATACGGTAGTGTTTGTCGAGAGTACCTCGCTCAGTAAATCTCTTACCACACTGTAAGCACTGATGTGGCTTTTCTTGTGTGTTAATCCACTGGTTTGTTTCAATATGCATTTCTGGAGTAAAAAAAGAAAACAATGTTAAAAATCTAATGTGAAATTCAACAAAATAGTTACCCCTCAACAAAACACTCAGAAAGTGGCACAATACAGCAATGCTCTAGGTGGAGTGAAGACTCATATTATTAGAGATATATATATCGATCTCATATAATGGATTGGCATGTGAGGTTTCATACACAACCCAATGAGAAATGCCCCATTTTAATTGAGGTGCCCGGTTATTCCTGTTGTTAATTTACATTGGTGAATTAAATCCCAACAGAAATGGGATGTAGCAAATCTTAGAGCTACAGAGTCAAGGGTGACATGTTCCTGTTTGGGCAAGGATCTACCTCTGAATTTATGCAACGCTGCTTTGTGACCATGTTTATTGTTATAAATGCTATAATTATATTAGTGCATTAAGTCTGATGTGAGCAGCTACAGGAGAGATGTGGGAGATCTTGGAGAGCTTAAAAACAAGTCGTGCAGCTGCATTCTGGATCAGTTGAAGGGGTTAGATGGGACGCAGAGGCAGACATGCCAAAAAGTAAGTTACAAAAGCCTAGTGTGAAGATGACAAGGGACTGAACAAGCACCTGAGTGGCCTGAAAGGAAAAATCAACATAACCCAGTCAAGTTAGCAATAGCAGGGAATGAAAACAGGCTGTCCAGAACCAGCTTGTTTCAGATGGTGTTACGAAATAGATCTCCAAAGAAATGACAAGATCTCAACATGGAGACACATCTCCAGAAATATAAAACAGACTCCTCTCATAGCACTATGTACCTAAATGTTTTAAATGAGAATTTTCAAACCATCCGTCAATATCAAACCTCTTCTTTATTTCTAAGACCAAGAAAAATTGTTAAAGATTTAACAATGAAGACAAGATCCCACAGTGTACTTCAAGACAAGCAATGGTGGTAAAGGAGCCAGTAGCAACAAGGAACTCACTGATCAGACTATTACTGTACGTAGTCTTCACTGATCTGGCTGTCCAAATTTCACAGCTATCCATGTCTGGAGGACACACCCAACTTGATTTCTGTACTGGGCATAATTATTGAGTGGAAGCTACAATGACAAGGCCTACAAAACGATGATGAGATTGTTTGGATATAGTGTTGAAACCTGTCTGGGAGCAGTTGCCACACTGCTGAAGACTTCTCATTTTGGCCTAAGAATATATTATCAGATTCAGCATCCAAAACTCTTTCCCTGATTCCCAAGTCTAGGTCTGAGTGATTAATGTTCAGAAAATAAATGATCAAACTTGACTTCTAGGCACACATGTTCTTATCCTGAATGATGAATGTTGAAACTGAATCATTTTATCCTCCAGCACATGACTGAAACTGGAAATTTGTACAAAATACCAGGGAATGAAAACTGAGCTTGGTCCCAACGGAGTTACATTAATCAAGGAGTGTTTCTCTGGACAGTATAAACAGGTAGTGTTGGTGAAATTGATATTAGCCAAAGACACTCAAAATAACAGTAACTACCTAACTTGGGGGGGACAAAGTAATGAACAGGCCAACTCAGTTGCGCACACATGGCAACATTTAAATAAACCCCAGAAATCCTCTTCATGATTAATGATCTTTTCCGATTTTAAGAGTTGACTAATAAATTAGATTCTTTATGGCTTAGGTTTGTACAGGTGCATCTCAAAAAATCTGAATATCGTGGAAAAGTTTTTTTTCTTCCTGTAATTTAATTCAAAAAGTGGAACTTTCATATATTCTAGATTCATTAAACATAAAGCAAAATATTTCAGGCCTTTTTTTCTTTTAATCTTGATGATTACGGCTTACAGCTCATGGAAATCAAAAATCCAGAATCTCAAAATATTAGAATGCTACCGCTAAGGTTTAGTTAGTCACTGTTTATGCGATTAGTGGTAAAGCTAGACAAAACCACCTACGGTCCTCCAAAGTGAGGCTAGAAAACGGTTAATGGAAAGTTAAATGGCCAACAAAATACAAATCATGTTTAAACATCACCATTTGCAGAGCACTTTTTCTTCCAGATGTAGCCAAATGCGATGCTGAGATTTTTGGCGTACTCCTCTGTGTACCACACCAAGAGCTCCTGTCCTGGTCTAATGGGTCGACAGCAACGGTAGAAAATTCCACCATGATACTGAAACGCCACAAGGTTCTGTTCATTATCACAGGAACAATTCACAAACCTGAGGGAATAGCAAAGGAAGATAAAGCACAGACAGAGAAAGTGAGGAAAAGAGATTGAGTGTCAGGTGAAAGTTTTTTCACCCTGTAAAGCAGAGTAAAGAATGAATTCTCACCTCATCCAGTTAGCATGCATCTCTCTCCTGCCATCGATGTACTGTTCACACTGCCCCTCCCTGTAGATCTGTAAAATACATTATTACACATTTACATTTGATCATTTTTAATACAACATAACCAATGCCGCCCAACTGAAATATGAGATTTCAATGAAAATATTGTTCTAGCAAACATAACAGAGTCAAAATCTGTCTGTCTCTTTAGAATTTTGTTTTAATTAAAATATGTTCCAAATCTTGTCTTAGGATCAGTTCACCTTGTTCCTACTGCATAGATCAAACTTAAAGCAGCTTTTTGTTTTTATGCCCAAACAATGTTAAACATACCATGAAGAATTCATGCTTTACCCATCTTAAACATTTAACTAGCTTTTTGCCTTACTTATACTGCCAAGTTACATTTATTATACACTGATCAGCCATTTACACCTGCCTAATATTGCTTAGGTCTCCCTTGTGCCTACAAAACAGCTCTGACCTGTCAAGGCAAGACCTCTGAAGCAGATCCTTAGAAGCAGATCCTTAAAATCCTGTAAGTTGTGAGCTGGGACCTCCATGGATTCTCCATGGTCCTGTTTGTCCAGCACATCCCACAGACACCCGATCAGATTGAGATCCATCCGTTGAGAAACCATTCCTGAGCAATTTTTGCAGCAATTTGTGTTACAGTTTTGCAGGATCGGACCAGATGAGCCAGCCTTCGCTCCACATGTACATCAGTGAGCCTTGGCAACCGTCGCAGGTTCATGGGTTGTCCTTCCTTGGACAATTTTGGAATACCCCACAAGACCTGCCATTTTGTACATGCTCTGACCCAGTGGTCTAGCCATCACAATTTGGCCCTTTGGTCACTCAAATCCTTACATTTGCTAATTTTTCCTGCTTTTAACTCATGAACTTTGAGGACTATTCACTTGCTGCCTAATATAACCCACCCCTTGACAGTTGCCATTCTAACGAGATAATGTTATGCACACTAATGTTATGGCTGATCGATGTATATTTTTGTTTTGTTTTAATTATAAGACTTTTAATCTATTTTATAGCACATTGTATTGTGTATATATACATTATACTTCTATATTTTATATTGGTATTTTCATTCTTTTTTCTATGTTTTATACTTCATAATAATAATAATAATAATAATAATAATAATAATAGAAGATGTGTGTCTTGTTACATTTGGACACTCAGGTGAAAGCATTTCTAGCATGTTACAGGCTGAGAGAGAAGGATTTAACCGTAAGGTAACATTTAGAATTTCTAATAAATATAATTAGGAAAATAACTAACCACCCAGGAGTAGCCACTGATCATAGCTTCCTCACAGTCTACCAAGTCTCCCTGATAAGGGCCAAAGTGCATACCAACTGGAACAGCCTCTCCCATATTAAACACTCCCAGGCCTGCATCAGGAATACTGGACTCCTGAACCACTAGACCAGGTGGAAGTGTTTGCCTGGCTCGGTCAGGGACTCCCAGGGGAACAGGGGTGTCAGGGATGAAGCGAGCTGGGCCGTGAACCTCACACTTGTTAATGAAGAACAATCTGCAATCCTCACAGTCTGGAAGGAGAGCAGGCAACAAAAGGAAAGAATTTATAGTTTAGCTTTTAGAGAAGGCAATGTAACTTCAGCATGATAAAAAGGAAGAAAATGTTTCTAAGAACAGATAGCCGGCTGGATTTTCAAACAATAATAACTTTTTATATCTACATCTGTACATTGTCTTTCTCACTATTAAGATCACTGAATTATTTAAAGCTGCAAAGCTGGGACACACATGGCACCAAGTGAACACGGGTAGAGTGCAGCAGGGGGGACCCTGCTTGGAGTAACATACACAGGCTAAACTGACTACATACTACAATCAGCTCAAACCTGGGACACATGACACATGATGTTGGAAGACTAAAGCCAGCCAAACAGATGAAACAGAAAGAAAAAAAATGGCTAAGTATAATATGTTTCTCATTTGTTTAATTGGATTCTCCATGTCGACTTCTCGGAGTTGTGTGAAAATCTGATGTTTTACGTCATATTTATACAGAGGCACCACTGTAGTTCATCCTCATTTTTGCTCATGTTGTGTCACTCTAACTTTGTCTTTCTACAATTATAGATGTTTGCTTTATTAATGGAGACAGTGAAAATGTAATCAGGGATTCATAGGCTGAGAAGTAGGACTTGGATTTGTCCTTGTAAGGGTTGCAATGGTGTCAATTTGGTTATATTATGGGAAACAGAACTGACAAGAAACATTAAAAGACATCACGAGTGGGTACAAACAAAAATAACTGTGGAAACGGGCAGAATTGGGATTTTAAAAAACGGTTCTGCGGGCCTCTCTGTTTTGGGGTATTGTCCATATCCACCTTTGTCTTATGAGGTCTGGTTCATCACAAAACTGTCACTGACAGACAAGTTGGAAATATCTGCACTGAATCCGAAATCATCATCATTATTATTATTATTATTATTATTATTATTATTATTATTATTATTATTATCATCATCATCATCATCATTGTTATGGACAGTCACAGCAGCTCAAGAGTTCTGTGTATTATAGAGTTTTACCCCCAAACCCTACAGACTCAGGAATTACACATCTTTAATGTTTAAGTTATTAGATTAATGAGTGATATTTAGTCACAGACTGGAGTCGAAATCAGCAGTTCTCTGTAGTCTGAGATTTTTATATAGTTACAGCAGACTCACAACCCACCTTTATCAAAGTTATTATGATTAGTATTGGGTTCTTTATAGTTTAACTTTTTTAATTTTATAGTTATTCTCGTGTTTGATTGGTCCTTTGAATTGAATGCTTTAATCCAAACCTCAATAACTGAAAAGCAAATCATTTATAAGTAACTTTGAATTCTGTTTATTTAAAATTCAGAAATAAAAAGCTTTATGGTTCAATTAAATAGCCAAAATATTATTGTAGACAATAATTCTCATAAAATAAATCTGTAAAGTGGGGGTCTGTAACATTTATTTTACAGTTAAAGGGGTACCTGGGTGCAAAAAAGTCTAAACACTTGGTCTAAAGCTCCATGTTGTCTTACAGAGGTATTCGTCATCTTCGGGTTCTTCTTTCTTTAGATGCTTCACGTGGAATCCTCTATCCGTCTGATCAACAGGGGTGATGCAGCTCACGGAGCTCGATGTACCTTCATCTGAAATTCCATAATTTACACTTAAAAATGGTCATTTGGACAAAAGCTCATTGCAATACACAAAAAATGTGTGAGAAAATTAACCCATCCTTTTAGGGTTGTTGCGGTGTCATAGTTACTCAAAGTATACTGTATGATTAGCTCTGCTCACTCACTAGTGACTTTTTCAAAATACATTTCCGTTATTTATTTATTTATTTTAAAACACAGCACCTTTCCTCTTTGCCAGTCTCTCATTCATGATCATTCTCAAAACCCTTATTCAGACTGGATTCCATGGAGAGGTGTGTAATTATTTCCAGAGTATCTCTGGGATTTTAGTCCAAATCCATCATCATGTTAGTATACATATTTTTTTTACGTACTGTGTGTGAAGGTTCTAGAAACATTACTCTGTATATTCCCTCCTATGAAATGAGCAGTAGAAATAAATCTATGCACAAACACATATACACACATATACACATGTATACACTCCTGGGCAAAAAAGGCAATTAACTTTAAGCAATTAATATTAGCTTTTAATGGTCTTAACAACAAAACATTGGTCAGAATATGAGTGACAATTAAACAAATGCACTCCTGAGACCTCCAGTGCCACCACTTGCTCGTTTACTTTTGTTTGGAAAAGCTAGAAACTGGGAAATTCACTTATATAGTCTTCTTGTACACAAAGGTAAAATAATGATAATGATGAAAATGTTTGTTGTAAAATTCAAACTAACACATGGCTGGGTGTAAATTCAAACTAATACATGGCTGGGTGTAAAAATTTAAATATAGTATGAATAAAATAAGATAAAAATGTCCACAAGTTTACAAACATTTAAAGAAATCAAAGGAAAAAGCTATATAATTCAAAATTACTTTATTTAATAGTTTAATTCTTGCTAATTTCCTGATTAATGACTTCTTGTTAAGACCATTAAAATGCCCAGGAGTGTATATATCCTGTCTGACCTGACATGTTGGTAAAGATTATGGTATAACCTGTGGGAAAAGAGGTTTTGCACTTTTTTCCAGCATAAAGACAAGTGCTTGCCCAACTCTATCATCTCCAAAAACAAAAGTTTACGAACCACAACAATATAACATAGACGATGTCTAAAAGGATGTGTCAGAGTAGCGATGTTGATAGGGGTTTTAGGTAAACTGCCTTCCTAGCACACATACGGTCATGCTCATGTGATATGCTAATGGATACACCCCCTACAACAAGCATATATAATACAGATCAAAACAATCAGACAGGGCTCTACGGTAACAATTTCTTTAGGAATTTAGGAACATAGTCTGAGCCATAACTTTAATTTACCTTCTGCTAAACTAAAAGTAATATTTTCAGTTAATTTTACAGGCTGTATGCAAAAAAACAACAGTTAACCTGTTCCACCTTGTAAACAAATACAATAAACCTCAAAGTTCAGTGTTTGAAGTATGCTCCTCTTAAATATATTTAACGCTACACTAATAGACATTTCCCACTGTCATGGTTCTGGGCTGGAGTCAGTTCTCAAACCGCTCTGTGTATATTCAATTATATTCAATTCAATCTGAATAATCTCATATAGGATGATATTGGGCGAGTTCGTTTACCCATCAGATGCAAAACGCTTTAGTTTAATGGTGTTCATTACTGATGCGCCGATCAGGATTTTTACGACCGAAACCGATCCAGATACCAATCTTTTTTTGTTTAAACTTTAATCAGGAGGTCTATCATAAACAGGTAAATGTAAGCTCTCTGCTCATGGTCACTGTTGGTTAATTGATAAATAAACAAGCATAAAATATTTATTTTTAAATATCTTAAACAATAAAGAGTCCTAATTAAAAGTAGACCACAAACACAAACATGATCCATATTAGGAAAAAGTTTAATAGCCTTCTAAGGCGATAGCGAACTAAGCTTAATGTCAAATTGATATTAAATGCAACCCACAGTAATTAAACATCATTTCATTTCTCATTTTATTAAGTTATTATAATGCCTATTTTTTATATTAAATTATTTATTTATAACTAGCACATTTTCTGTCTTTACATTTTATTATTTTTTTGCTTGTTTGTTTATCAGTTGTTCCTTTTGGATCGGTTCCCCCAGTACAGTGTTGCCATGTTTGCTGATAATATTGAGTTATTTTGGAGGATAAAATCAAAACATGGAAACTGGAGTTGACTTTTCTAGTGATATTTGGCAACCGTGAGTTTAAATTAATGAATGAGCTGTACATGTGAGCCGGGACAGGTTAGTGAAGAGAATGAAGGATAACAGTTGCTACTCTTGATTATGATTGGTGAGGAATTATTTAGTAAAGAAGTTTAAATTAAAAACCCACGTTGTAGCATTACCATTAATATTAATTTACTGGCGTCGCCCGATGCCGCGGTGTCTACACAAGCAGGTACAGGTCATTTTGCAGGATCAATAAAAGATGGCAGATTGTGAGATCGGGAAGTTGAAGCAGTGTTACTCGTCATCAAAATGGCTTCTCTGCAGTATTTACACACTTGTTCAGTTGACTGAGGAGATGAAAAGCAGTGTGAAAGTAACTATTGCGCGGTGTAGATGCATTTTGGACTTTCAGTTTTTATTCTGATTGTATTATACAACTGGAACAGGTCACTTGCACTGGTGCAAATAAATATTTTTTCACAGTCGCACAAAGTACTTTGCAGTCGCAAATGCGAGTGAAATGGTTGCACTGTGGAGCCCTGTCAGACTGTATTAAAATGAGGTTTGTAGTAGTATGGAGCTTGCACACATCATGAAGCCATGTCCGACTAAATCACTGAACACACACATGTCCTGAAATCTTAAAGAAGAACCAGTGTTTCCTTTTGGTTCTTATTTTATATTGTCAGCATCAGCTTGGGTTTCTAAATGGTTAATTAATATCATACTGTGAAAGTGTAATATTTGTAGACTAATTTATCATACCTGGACACTTCAAACCATAACACCTAGTTCCACATTAAGCCTAGTATAAATAAAAAGTGTTATTTAGGCCACATGGTCTTACAGAGAAAGTCTTCGTCTTCAGATTCTTCCTGTTTTAAAGGATTTCTCAGGAAACATCCGTCCTCATGGTCTACAGTGATGATGGACATTCCTTCACCAGAAGTTATAAAAGCCTCAGTGTGCACATCTTCAGAAAGCTGATGATCAAAGAATAGAAATGCAATTCAATTCAATTTCATATACACTACCGGTCAAAAGTTTAGAAACACTCATTCTTTATTATTTTTTTCCACATTTTACAATAATAAAAATAAAGTCATCAATACTCTGGAAAAACACAAATAGAACTATGGGAATTATGTTGTGGTGATAAATCCAAAATAAATCAAAATAATTTAGTATTTTAGCATCTTCAAAGTAGACACCCTTTTTGCCTAGAATTTCCAGAAATATATTCTTGGCATCTTCTCAACCGATTTCTTGAGGAATCTCCCTGAGATGCTTTTTAATCAGTATTAAAGGAGTTCCCACCTATACTGGACACTTACTGTCTGCTATTCGGAATATTTTGCTCAAAGTCATCCATTTAAAAATATATATTATTTTGTAAATAAAATGTTCGTTTTTGAATGAAAGAAATTATGTTGGTACAATTATATTTTTGTCTACAATACTGATTTCAAACATTTAATCATCCACCTTCAGATCAAAAGACTTTTAAGATCATGAGAAACATTTCAGTCAAGTGTCTCCAAACTTTTGACCGGTATTGTATAATTTTTTTTTTTCTTTAACTTTAACAATAGACAGCTTCACAGAAATCCAGATGCAGATTTAGATCTAGATTTAGATCATGAACAAGCCAGAGGCTACAGTGTCAAGGAAAAACTTCCTAAGACAACACTAAAAGGAAGAGACCTTGAGAGGAATCCATCCTCTCTGAAAAGAAAATCAGCATTATTCATGTAAATCACTGTGTGTTTAAGAACTAATAGCAATACCAGCACTTTCTTCCATTTTATTGCACTCTCTCCAAACACTGATCTAGTTCACTGACGAGACTATGACTACGTTTACATGGACAGCAGTAATCTAATTATTGACCTTACTCTGATTAAGATAATATTGTGATTAAGGTGTTTACATGAGTCGCTTTTAGAATACTCCTGTCATGTACTCGTTTTACATGTTTTAGAACATAATTAGATTAACAGCCTGCGTCATTACGTCACCGCGCCACGCCGTCCGACGTCCCTCCAGAATTTCACGTATCAACATGCAGTTCGTCTTCGTTATGATACCGTATACAGTTTTGGGTGTTTTTATTAAATTTTTTTACGAACGCTTTAAGTGCAGTTAATTATTTGTCATGCTGTACGTGCTAATAGACAACTGCTTGAAGCAGTGGGCTGCGTCTCAAACCGCATAATTACCGTCTATATAGTAACCAAGATACATGTACAGGCCTATAGTAGGAAAGTATGCGGTTTGGGACGCAGCCGTGTTCTCTTGTTCGCTGTAAAATGTTGAGAACTGCCGTGTGTGATCGTGTCCTGTCGCAAAATGCGGTGAAAACTCTCACACGACGTTCATAATGTGATTAAGGTGTTTACATGTCTGTAATACACATCCATAATGCGACTAAAACAGGAGTACTCCACCTGTCTTAATTCGATTACAGCTTAATTCGAGTATGACCTTAATTAGATTAAGGTAAGTAAAAATTGCTGTTTACATGGTAGTTTCTTAATCAAAGTATGGTCTTAATCGGATTAAGAGTGGATTATTGTTGTCCATGTAAACGCAGCTAGTGATAGTAACAGTACTTTTGAGTACCCTCAGTACCCAGAACCTGACCGTGACCACCATAAACACCTTTGTGCTGCTGTCGAGGATGCTCAGACTGATCACAGTATTAGCTTTTACCGTGACGTTTCTTATTCATAATATTTATAAGGATTTAGACAAAGATAAAGTCCCATCGTAGTGCTGCTTTGTTATTCGGTTATATGACAGATAAGATGAAGTGATGAGGGTGTACAAGTGTGTATAGAAGAGGTGAATATACAAATGCATTCCTGTAGAATTCAGACAAAGTGGAAGGATATGCTATTTGGTTACGTAGGTGGTCTGGCTGACCTCGGCCAGGTGTATTATCCATCTACACGAAGTCTTTATAAATACCTTAAAATAAAAACAAGTGTAACATTATAGAAGGCTTAGTTACATAATCTGAGATGTGTCGGACAGAAAGTTATTCAAACATCGACTGAATGATTGATTGAGTTTACACATCACTAATTGTTACCTGTAAGTGTTGAGCAGGAGGAGTGTGTGGAGTTTCTCTCACAGCGCACAGTCCAGCCTCCATTACAAACCGTCTACAGAGTCGTGAGAGTGGGGGGAAAAAAAGACCAAATAATCACAAAAATAAATCTAGAACCTTATTTAAAATGATTAAAAAGATACAAAACCATAAGAATTCAGAAAGAGAACCACAACGCCACAACTATCAGTACATGTCAGCAGAACACACACTCAGTGTGAACATCTCTGTAAATAATCTGAACTTTTAGACTCAGCGTGATCCTCCTGTCTCAGGATTAAAATAACAGTAACTAAAGAAATTTTTGTAATAATTTTGTGTCTAATTCCAGGTAAATAAATTAATTTGCTAGCTAAAATGATAGAACTGATTTGCATTGATTTTAAATAACCACTGTGTAATAAATTTATTTACTACCTCAGTAATAAAGTTCAGCACACGACAACGATGTTAATTAGCTAACTTGCTGATTTAAATTTCTTTTTTTTCCGATCACGTCAAGACTGTGAACGAAGTTATGATGCCAAAATCACTGAGATCTAAAAACAAGAGCAGAGCAAGCGTCATTTACAGGAGAAACTCTGACCACGTGCGTGTTTTTCTCATGGACCTTATGCAGAGTTAATCAGGGTTATAAACACTGTATGAGCAATGTTTATTCATTTTCTGCTTATTTTAAACACTCGTGTTAAACTTTTACTGTGATCATTTTTTTGTGATAATTATGTAAAGAGACAAAGTATATAAATAGCTTTATTTTATGGCCACTGTTATTGTGATTTATTTACACGAGACTATTACAACAGTTATTATAAGAAATGTGAAGTAGGTTAAATATAGTTTAATATAAATATAACAGTAAAACACATCAGACAGACATGTCTCAGTTTATGATCATTTATAAAGAAATCTCATAACTGGAAAAGCCAACCTGATACAATACACAATGAACAGCCCGATTTCATTAAGCAATGTTACTGCGAGCAGTTATTCTGTTTCAGTATTGGAGGAACTCTGATAAACACTTTAACATGCACATTCTGGAATTTGAATATTTTTGTTGTATTAGAGCCCATACAGTATAATATTTAATATTCACTCTTAAGGCTGGGTGATATATCGATATAATATCGATATAGATCAATGATTATGTGATACACTTTTCTGAGATATCGTTAGTATGGTGGTGCACTTTTTACGTTTTTAATAAATACAAATTAAACGACACTGACTGGATGCTGTTGTTTTGACATTTAAAAAAATATATAGCTTAATCTTCTCTGTATTTGTAGGCATTAAAAAAAGTATCGTCAAACTCAGTTTAAACTTTAAGACTAAAGTTTAAAACTGATTTTACTACTGTTTGTTAGCTAAATTATATATCGTGATACGCATCGTGTATCGTAGAAATGTCCTCAAGTATCGTGATATGTTTTTGTCCTATCACCCAGCCCTATTCACTCTTTATAAATAATATTTACAAATAATATTTACTCTTTATATTGAAGAAAATAATGCTGTCCTTCTTCCTGTTGCATTTACTTATTTAAAAAATAAATAAATAAAAAGTGATTCTGTGTGTGTGTGTGTGTGTGTGTGTGTGTGTGTGTGTGTACAAGCACAATAGTGTTTTGACAGCGTGTAAATCGAATAGGCCACGCCCCTACATCATTTTGCCACGTGACTTAGGTCTAAAACTGTTTTGGGAGGAAAATTAGTTTTGTCTAAACTCGGGCATGATCAGAATAAAATGTAATAAAATCATGTTTTTATGTTTTACAAAGTATAAAATAATGTTTAAACTTCACTCATGTTGTGGTTGTTGTTTAATGACTAAAAAATGATGTGTGGTTTAAAATGTATTTTAAAGGAATGAACTATGAAGGAAAGGAACACATTATGAGTGAGACAGATCTTAAATATTAACACCAGGAATATGAGACCTAGGCTCTAACAGTTAGCCGAGCAGCTGAGTTAGCAGAGTTAGTGTAATTTACCTCAGGCTTTAAAACAGAACGGTGATAAAGCTCCTCAAATCCACACAGCCAGCTTTTCTCTTCAACCCGATCAGCACAGAACTGAGACTGTAAATCCCTGTCACAAATATTCTGGTGTAGATATGATTAGGTCGTTCACAGGATTCTGTCCAATCAGGAAACCTGCAGCTCGTCTTCTTCTCTTTCTTTCACTGTGTGGAGGATGGCTGACTGCCCCCTGCTGGAAGACCGTGGAAACACAAGCTAAACTCCAGAGACCTTCATACAACGAGTTGAACAAACTCAGAGTTGCAGAGTAAATTTTGAGTTGACAATGACGCTGGTTATCAACTTTCCCAGTCAACCCAGGTTTTAACCTGCAGATATCAGCACTTCAAATTTAATACTTTTTAATACCATACTCAAGACATATCCAATAAATATTAAGACTTGCATGTCACTTCGATCATGGTACATGACACATTAGCTATAATGGATTGTGTTCATGCATATACATCCATTTTTGGGTTTAAGTAAACTATAGCAGAGTAAACTTCTATAGAGGTATATAGGAGACCGTAGCAAACCTGCACTACCTTTTCCTCCAACAGTTAAGGAAACAAAAAATCCAGTATTTCCTTTCCATGACTTTACAAGGGAGGAAAAAAAATATATAGAGAGATGGATTACAGCAGTCAGAATAGAAAAAGGTGTCAA
The DNA here is from genome assembly GCF_001660625.3 of Ictalurus punctatus. Classification (NCBI taxonomy): domain Eukaryota; kingdom Metazoa; phylum Chordata; class Actinopteri; order Siluriformes; family Ictaluridae; genus Ictalurus; species Ictalurus punctatus. Next base: position 19,152,047 of record NC_030425.2, read on the forward strand.
ATTTGCCATCACTCCCTCAACAGCTTATATATATATATAACCTTTGCTGTTTTGTTATATCATTATTTCACTGATTAATAATAATAATAATAATAATAATAATAATAATAATAATAATAATAATAATATTATTATTATTATTATTATTATTATTATAATAAATTAATTGTTTTATTTGGGGGTACAAATAGTAATATAACAATAGTAATATATTTCTGACTTAATTCACTTTTTATGGGTTTTATGTGGCACAATTCTGTTTATTATTAACGTTAGATATCCTGTGAAGTAGATGACAATAATCTTGGCAGAATCTTACACAGCTGCCCCGGGGCCTGTACAATGAAGGTAGTTGAACAAACTCAGGGTTACAAGATTAGTTTTGACTTGACAAAACCAAACCAATCCAATCAGGCTTTACTGATACCATGATGATGCTTAGCAACTACAGCAAAATGCTGTATTAAAAAAGTGTTTTTTAATGCTCAATTTTTTATTTTTTGCAAACAAATAGAAATTAAACTCAACAAATGTTATGATTTGCACTATATTATATTCCATTGATCCTATCAGAGACAACTTGAGTTTGAAAATAATATTTTGTTTTGTTAAAAAAATAATAATAATGAAACTTATACCTTTAATGAAACAATACCTTTAGGCTATATAATAATAATTGTTTATATGTGTAATCACACTTAAAAATGTATATCATTAATAGGCCTAATTATATATGTGTGTGTGTGTGTGTGTGTGTGTGTGTGTGTGTGTGTGTGTGTGTGTGTGTGTGTGTGTGTGTTATATCCATACTGTATCATAACACTACAATACGTTAGATATCCTGTGAAGTAGACGACGGAAATCTTGGTAGAATCTTACACAGTTGCCCAGGTCATGAAATTTTTAGACGGTCCCTTACTGACTCATTATAAAGCAGTGGTTAGCTGAATTTCTGAGAGGTTGGCTTCAGGGGGATTTAACGGGAGAAAAAAATTAAAATAGCCTATATTCAGTTGTACTTGGTTCTCGATTCACTCCAGACTAAGACAATAGACATTTTGTAATTTATGTGTGTTTATTTTATTTTATTTTATTTTATTTTATTTGAGAAATAGAAGAGGGAATCTTGAATGTACAGAGACCGCGAGGCAGTCTAGGGAAGGGGTGTCCAAACTACGGCCCGCGGGCCACAGTTTTTATTGGCCCGCGGCAAATTCTGAAAATATAATTGAATATGGCCCACACAAAAAGCTTGAGCTCGACTCTGTTGCACTTCTCAGTTTCAACACTAGATGGAGCCAGCCACGGAAACGGTGCTTCTCAACCGTTACCGCTACTAAACAAAATTAAGCAAAGAAAAACTTTTACCGCGAGTCACCATAAATGGCAGCACCCAAAAAAAACGAAAAATAGCAAGTGAGTGTAGAAGATTTCAAACACGGTGGGAAAATGAATATTTTTTCAAAGAAATCAATGGAAAGTGTGTCTGTTTGATTTGCAATGAAGATGTTGCTGTGACGAAAGACGATAATGTCCGTCAGCACTATGAAACCAAACATCAGAGCTACACATCGTACACCGGTGCTGAACGAACACAGAAAGTCAAGCAAATGGCAGCTAGCCTGCAAGCTCAACAACATTTTTTTTTTTTTCGTGCTAACAAAATACAGGAAAACGCCACAACAGCAAGCTATGAAGTCGCTAAACTTATTGCCTAGCACGGCAAACCGTTCACAGACGGTGGTTTCATAAAGCAGTGCCTCATCAAAGTCACAGAAATAATGTGCCCAGAGAAAGTGCAGGATTTCAACAACGTGAGCTTATCCAGAAATACAGTGGTGCGAAGAATCGAGTACTTGTCAGCTAACTTGAAACTTCAGCTGAGAGACAAAGCTTGTGCTTTGGATTTTTACTCGATAGCATGTGATGAGAGCACAGATGCTACAGACACTGCGCAGCTATTGATTTTTTTTGCTGGGAGTAGATGATAATTTTTGCTGTACTGAGGAGCTGCTTGATATGATAAGCCTAAAAGGCACAACGACGGGTAGAGATATTTTTGAAGCTGTGTCAGAGGCAGTTGAAAAGATGGGGCTTAAATGGGACAAGCTCTGTGGAGTAACAATGGATGGAGCTCCGGCCATGATGGGCGATCGTAAAGGAATGGCATCGATATTGTGCGCCAAGGTAAAAGGGCCGACCTCTTCATGAACTGAGTGACCCTCTGTGGCTAGCCGACCTGGCATTTTTAGTTGATCTTACTCATCATCTGAATACACTGAACAAGAACCTACAAGGCAAAGAACAGCCTTCTGTGTAAAACTCCGCCTGTTTGAGACGCAACTACGAAGCTTTAATGCTGCACACTTCCCTGCGCTGTCTGAAATCAAGTCTGCTTTTCCAAAGGCCGACCTTTCTGCTAAAAAGGAGAAATATGTGTCTGTGATTGCATCTCTCGTGACAGAATTCAACCAGCGTTTCCAAGATTTTTGCAATGCGATGATTCTCTGAAGTGTCAACATCAGCTTCTCTCCCTCTTTGACTTCTATCAGAGTTTGGATAGTGCCAAGTTTCCTCTGATGAGACCCCACGCAAAAAGAATAATGAGCCTGTTCGGCTCAACATACATCTGTGAACAAGCATTTCAGCCATCCTTCAATCCAAAGGACAGCATCACTGCTCCCACTGAGTGCAATGTTCTTCACATTATAGGTGAGTTAGAAATAGACACACTGTTACGACCCCCTGTGCCACCTACAGGCCTGTTTGTTCCAGTGCACGGGCAGTGCAGTTCCAGTTATTAACCTGACTCTTTGCAAACACACACAACTGACATTGCATTTAATTCATGCCACACTTTTTACTTTAATAATAAACAGTTCTTTATTCATTTTTAATTTTAAACCCTAAACTGTTTGTTCGTATTCATGTGTCAAAATTTCACCTCTAGTGTGTAGCCCGGCCCTTTGTTTATTTTTCTGTATTTGGCCCTCACTAAAAAAAAAGTTTTGACACCCCTGGTCTAGGGAGCAGTCTTTTGAATGTTTTCCGCAAAATATTTCCATAGAACCTGCGCGTGTTGTGTCTGAATGTATGAGGCGCCAAACTGGACAAAAGTGAAGCGAATGGGGAGAGAGAGAACGACAGGCGAAAGTGCGCGAGAGACGTAGAGTGTGTGCGCGAGAGAGGCCGAGTGTGCGCGCGAGAGGGAGCGCGTGTGTCCGAAAGTGCGCGAGAGAGACCGAGAGAGCTTAAACATATGACCACATATGACCCTGCACATCTGAGCTCTACAATGTGATTATCCTGCCATTTTCAAAGGGCCTATATTTAAGAGGTATTTTATATTAAACTGCATAATTTTGATGCACTGCAATAGTTGCCAGTGCACACACCACTGTCTGTTGATTGGTGTTTGTTAAATATATTATTATTATTATTATTATTATTATTATTATTATTATTGTTGTTGTTGTTGTTGTTGTTGTTGTTGTTATTATTATTATTATTATTATTATTATTATTATTATTATTATTATTATTATTAATGTTTTGGGGGGGAAAACTCCTTGGGGAAATCAGGCTTCGGAAATACATAGTCAAATATGCATCATTCGGAAATTCAGCCTATTGTTATGAAAAAGTGAATTCCGGGGGAAAATACTTTTTATTATGAAAAAAATATTTGATTATGATTTAAATGCAGAAGTACTTTGTTAAAGTGAATATTATGAAATATTGTGAACAGTAAATGTTGTGTTTCCATGGACTATATCAAAATAAATGGATAAATGTAAGCATTGGTTTATTTAATTACTTAATCGTTTCAAAATAAAATGGTAAATTTAATTATTGATTTATTGGATTAATTTAGAGTACATTTAGAGTACTTTGTTCCTCCACACTAGTGGACTTTCTTATAATAGAATAAAATGCAGATCCAAATCAGATCGAAAAAGCATTATTCAACATTAGATGTGCATAAAACACATCATATGCTGCAGTTTAATTTAGATGGATCAGTTATTATTGATGTGCAGCCTTTTTCAGTTTTATGTTTCTATCTGGCTTTTTCTTTTTGTTTCATTGTTCTCTTTCCTCTTCATTTGCTGTAATGAATTGTTATAAGTGTTCTTGGCATCAATTCCTCTCGCGCACTTACGCAGACTTTCTCGTGCACTTTCGCTCTCTCTCGCGGTCGCGGACACACTCGGCCTCTCTCGCGCACACACTCGGCCTCTCTCGCACAAACACTCGGCTCTCTCGCGCACACACTCGGCCTCTCTCGCGCACACACTCGGCCTCTCTCGCGCACACACTCGGCTCTCTCTCGCACACACTCGGCCTCTCTCGCGCACACACTCGGCCTCTCTCGCGCACACACTCGGCTCTCTCTCGCACACACTCGGCCTCTCTCGCGCACACACTCGGCCTCTCTCGCGCACACACTCGGCTCTCTCTCGCACACACTCGGCTCTCTCGCGCACACACTCGGCTCTGTCGCGCACACACTCGGCTCTCTCTCGCACACACTCGGCCTCCCTCGCGCACCGAGCCGCACACACACTCTGGAGTCTAACACAGTCACACGGTGACCTTCTCAAAAGCAACGAGCCAAAATAAAATCTAAATATTCTTTACCGTGTCAATTCAGTTGCATTTTAAGACATCTGAAACGTGAATTTAAGACATTTTAATGCTAATTAAGACCTTATTTGATCATTAATAAATTGAAGACTTTTAAAGACTTTTTAAGGACGGCGGAAACCCTGTTAACCCTGATTCAAGGTTTAAGCTTGCGTGCGAAAGGCTATGCGTACGACTGTGAAAAAAAAAAAAAAAAAAAAAAAAGTATACAAGAGACTTTAGTCTTTATGTGCACGTGCACATAAAAGCCAGACGTTGCGGCAAACAGCCAGTAGCGTTCAGCATGGAAAAAAGCAGGTTGAAAAGCGAGAAATTATTTTGCGGGAATATGGGGAATTTATGTCTAAATATACTTTTTATATATAAAATATTAAGAAAATAAATATAAATTTATGAAAATATATGAGGACAGTAGGAATAATGCGACCGCATGACGTATCACTCGCAACCCAGCCGGCATTTGAATCACTGTTGAATTTGTTTTGATTTTGCAAATTGAACCAACATTGATGTCCTGATGTTTCAACGTCATACGTATTCATTCACTGTGTACACGATTGTGCATTGAATTATATTCTAACCTATTTTTGTTATAAACTGGTTCGCATTTAGAATATGACAGTACTTGCTGAATCTGATTTACTGTAGGTTACATTTTTCCCCCAACACAGCTGTTCGAATGCACATTATTGCAATACGATCCCTAGATCATACACAAAATAAACGCCTCAAAGTAAGTCAGTGGTAAACCTTGAATGTTATTAAATAAGAAGGTAAACCTTGAATGTTATTAAATAAGATCTCACTGGAACAAGAGGTTATGGCACCTAGAAAAAAAACTAAACAGTCATTCAACTATGAGAAAACAACTAAATGACAACAGGTAGAACTCCTGGAATTTTTATTTCAATATTTTTAAATACAAGCTCTTTAAACAAGAGCTGTGTACACAGATCTTTAGGGTCTTCTTATGGCCACCACCACCCATTCTCTCTGGAACATACTTTAAATATTTGGACATTGTCTCCATTATTTTCATGTGTGTTGGCCCACAGCTATTCATAATGACATCTAAAGAAAAACAAACCACAAATAAGATTGATAAAAAAATGCTGCAAATTTCACACCATCTTTAAAGAATTCTGTGTATTTTTGCCAACCATTTTCCAAAGCTGTATCAAAGTTGTTTACATGGTATCAGTTTTTCACACTTTGCATGTCAATACAGTAAAGTGCATAAACTCTTTGTTGCCACTAGTTAACTACACTCTACTCAAGTATGTCAGATTCAGGAGAACTTCACATTACACATAACTTCAAAGATAATTAATGAAATAAATAAAGACAATAAATTTCCTCCCCTCAATCCACCTCCAAGGTTTGTAAATCATTAAAGTATGTAATAAATCGTTGCCATTTTCAAAAGATTCCCCCTACCTCTGATATTACACAACATTTTTCAATAATTATAAAATACAAGTCTACCTATATATCTATATACACAAACACACACATAGTGGTTGTACCACTGCTGACAAAAAAAGTTTGCGCAAGCAGAGATTTTTCTTCACAGTTCTCCCCAGAGTTGCTGAACGCATCTGAAGAAGAGTTTTAATAATTTCAGTGTTGACCAAAGCATGTTTACAGTTAAAAAAAAAAATCTAAATAGAGGTGAACATAAACTAGTTTATAATCCACGTTATATTGAGGGGAAACACCAAATGGTGCCATGTTTTTATCACCAGCTAGCCAAAATCACTTTACGCGCTATTAAAAGCCCGGCACCATTTTTATGTGCTTAAAAGGGAGCAGAACCTCCAAAAATGCCACCGTTTTTGAAAAATAATTTTTTTATGTGCTTAAAGCAAACACCGTGGGTTCAGGGTCAACGTACGTAATGGTGTTCTGGGACAGCTAACGCTAAACATATTGGTGTCTGGGTCAGCCTGACCCTAAGAAAACCATATAAATTGGAGAGCTTCAGCTCTGGGTTTTTTTAGATCACCCTTGGGAGGTCTCAACTGTGTGGATCTCATGGAACAAATAAACTTGGACCCTTGCTTGTTCTCACTCACTGGCTCTTGGTGTTCTACTTTCTACCTTAATCTGGCTAATATATGTGAGTATCTGTTTCTATGTTAAATATTAATTGTCTTTGGGTAATAGGCAAAAATTGATGCAACGCTGTTGTTGAAAACATTATGTTGATATAACGTACAGATCTTGGCAAAATTTCAATGTTGATTTATAAGTATTTTTTTACCTTTCCGCAACCATTTAGCATCAATTGTCATTTAAACGGTGTTTCAACGTTGACACGACAACTAACATTATTTCAACCATATTTCAAGATTGAAGGTCGGTCGTGTGCCGGCTGGGAAAGAACCGCAAAGCAACACATACAGTTCTCCACTGCTCTTCCTCATCTGAAAAACAAGTATGTGCCCTCATAGTTCAGTTTATTAGTAACAACTACACATCCATGCAGTTATCTAATCAACCAGTCATGTGGCACAAAGCTATGCAAAAATATTATGTAAATAAAGTACAAGTCAAGAGCTTCAGGTAATGTTCACATTGAACATCAGAATGCACAAAAAGTGTGATTTCTGTTACTTTGATTGCGGCATGAGTGTTGGTTGATCCAAAAGGTTTTCATCTGAGGTTTAGCATAAAAACATTATAGTCATTACAGAAAATGTATCAGAATAAAAGCTAGAACGTGTAAATATATCGTTATATGAGATTTCTACTTAAAAACTTTCCTAAACACTACTTTCAGCACTTTCTGGATTAGCAGCTAGCACTAGGGTAATGTTACCAATTAGGACCTGTATTTAGAGTTTAGGATTAGCAGGTATTATTAGTGTATGGCTAGTTAGGTACTAGTTATGTATTGTTAGCTTCAGATACAGGAAAAAAACTAAACATTTTTTACAAATCCTATTTCACAAATAAACTCAGTTCCAGAGAGGGATATACAGTATCTCTTAGGGGCCCAAGAGGGTTAAGGCAGTGCTGGAAAATAATGGTGGCCACACAAAATATTGACACTTTGGGTCCAATTTGGACATTTTCACTTAGGGGTGTATTCACTTTTGTTGCCAGCGGTTTAGACATTAATGGCTGTGTGGAGTTATTTTGAGGGGACAGCAAATTTACACTGTTACACAAGCTGGACACTCACTACTTTACATTATAGCAAAGTGTCATTTCTCCAGTGTTGACACATGAAAAGATATAATCAAATATTTACAAAATCTGAGGGGTGTACTTGTGTGAGATACTGTAAATGGCAAAAATCCAGAATGCAAAGGTCACATTCTGTACTTTTTCCCCATTGCAGTGTTTTACTGCTGCGGTTGTTTTTATGTTCCAGGTATAATTTTATTAGCTGCAACATCAGCAGGTTCAAGTTCATATCAGATGTGTAAATATTTACTAGAGGAAAACTATCAGGTGTAGTTTTATCTGGCGAGCCAAACTGAATGAATAAAATCAACTGCAAGTTCAAAGAGGAAAAATTTTTATTACTGAGGAAACACAGATTCAGTCTGTTACTGAGCCTCAAGTTTATATGGCTGTATTTTCATGCTGGTTAACACATATAGAGAATCTAAAGATGTTAAGAATTCATTTGTTAAGGTTTCAGAAAGCTGAGTCAACACCAAGAAGTGTTTGTATGTCCTCAATTAATAACAGATGACATTATAATAGCAATCAGTATGGTGTGTTATGATTGGCTGAGAGTGGTAGTGACAGTAAAACCCACACAATTCACTGAATCTTTATCAAGACTGAGTCATTAAACTGTGGTAGCAGTGATGGCAGTGGTAGCTCAATGATTAAGACATTGGGGTACTGGTCAGAAGGTCATGAATTCAAACCCCAGCACTACCAAGCTGCCACTGTTGGGCCCTTGAGCAAAGCCCTTAACCCTCAATTGCACAGATATATAAATGAGATAAACGTAAGTCTCTCTGGATAAGGGAATCTGCCAAATGCCATAAATGTAAATAAATGTAAACAGTGAATCAGTTCAGACGTGTTCAGTGTGTAAACATAATGAGGCATAATCTTATTATTCAATTATAGTCTAGTGAAGAAACAAATTTTTATGTTAACTATAAAATAAGAGTTTTAAAGCCAGTCATGACCTTTAATCAGCACATCTTTTTTTAACCGTGTGATTCACTGATTCATTTATGTAAGCAAAAAAAACTCTTAATGATTCATTTCCATCTGTGCTGTTATCAATATTCACATAGTCACAGATAAACTCACCTCACATAAAACACACACACACACACACACACACACACACACACACACACACACACACACACACACACACACCATTAAAGCTTTAGATTATTTCAGTTTATCTGTCAGTTTTGCAGTAGGTGTGTTCGGATTGTTTTAATCAATTTGGCGAGTCAATGCATTATGAAAATTGCATGAAATGTGTGAATTCTCCTAAAGACTGAAGAACATTCCCTTTGACCTTACCCGACCCCCCTCCCTCCCCTCACCTCCACCCACCATCCCCCAGCCCCTGTGACAGAGGTGTCCATGAAGGTTTTCCAATGGACCTTTGCTGCCAAGCTTAGTCATTAGAAAATCTGTAAGTGAGGGTCTAAACTAGATCACATTTCTGCCTGGGGTATTGAAATTTCCATATATATTTACATTCACATTTGCATTTACATTTACAGCATTTAGTAGAAGCCCTTGTGTTTCTATCAAACACATCCTAATGCTAGTTCATAAGGTCAGCGACTAAGGACGTATTCAGACCTGTAGATCTGTGCTTTGTTCGAAACAGGTACTTAAATTGTTAGTGTTGTATTTTCTCCTTGTCTCGATTTGCTTTCACAATGCAACATTTCATTGCATAGCAAAATGTGTTTATGCAACTAACATGTGAGTAAACTGTCCTCTTGATTAAGGATCTCCTTGAGACCCTTGCTAAAATCCTTGTAAACCTCTGTGCTTTTATGTGTTTTTGAAAGTTGTTCCAAAATACAGTATGTTCCTCAGACCAATTTCAATGAGGCAGTTTTTCAAAAAGGCAGTCTTTGGTCCAAGTTAACCACCTGACCACCTGAACAAGGTGGTCTCAGCCCAGTTGTTTTGGTGCTGATCTGAGCGTGATTGCCGTATTCATATATATCTAAACAAAACAAACCAAGGGAGAAAACACACCAGTTTCCAAAACAAACACTCCAAACGAGCCATGTGTGAAGACCCCCTAAGAGTACCATCACTCTAAAACTCTGTTGGAGGAGGTTAGTACGTCATTCCTCTCTACGCGACAAAATGAAGTTCTCGGGTCAGAGCAGCAATATTTTTGTGGTCGGATATTGACAAGTCGCAAAGCTCAGAAAACGCTGGGGACTGATAGTGATACTGGAGTTTGTGTTCTTCTCACATTTCATCAGGATCCACAGATTAACCATGTTTTCAGTTGCAACCCCCCCCCCAAAAAAAAAACAAAAAAAAAAACAACTCCACTCTGTCATCAGCGTGCTCCTTGAGAAAGTTTACTGTTGGGGTTACTGTATTGGATTGTGTAACATAATGGAGAGCCAGCCCATATACTGACCTATTATTATTGTTGTTGTTGTTGTTCTTCTTCTTCTTCTTCTTCTTCTTCTGCTTCTTTCTTCTCCTTGTTCTTCTTCTTCTCTTCTTCTTCTTCTTTGTCACGAGTTCCCCTTTAAGCAGCGCACTGTGGAGCATGTGAGCGCACGTGCACGAGCAGGTGCGCGAGCACCTGCTTTTCCCTTGTGGACAATCGTGGCATTTCTACACGTGCATTTGTTTATGTTTCTGTTATGTCTCCTCCCCGTTCTGTCATTGGCTATAGTTTCATGTGTGTCTGAATCGTCCTCAGCCGTCAGCCATTACGAGGCTGATTATCTCCGCATATATACCGCGCGCCTCCCAGCACACAACGCGGAATGTTGAATGAGTTAGATAGTCGATTAGTTTAGAGTCCTTATGAGTCACAGTCACAGTCACAGTCACCATAGTCTTACTTCATGTCATGTTTCATGTTTAGTTTCGTTTGTTAAGTTCATGCTGGTTTCTCTGCTACCAGTCCCTCGCTGTTGTTTGTTTCATGTTTGGTATATCAACCCTGTATCCCGAGACCACGACTTCGATTCCTGCCTTGCCTCGTTTATGCCTGTTTGCCGATCGCCTGAACCTTGCATGTTACTGGATTACGTTTTTGGGTCACGTTTTGGATTTGTCTGCCTGGCTCTCTTTAAATAAAACTGTTGTTCAACCTGCGCTTGCATCCTACATTATCTCTGCTGCAACCTCGATACGTGACAGAACATTGCGCAGATCATGGATGCAGCACGAGAACGCAGAACCCGGAGGTCCACGTCAATCATCCCCACCTTGGATTCTATGCAGTTCTCGCAATGGACTTTCATGGACCTTCCCGATCGGTATGATGGCTTCTTTGGTTATCCGGACTATTTTTGATAGACTGCCAGAGTTACTTCTCAAGCCTGTTTGACCCGAAGCCAAGGGAGAGACAATGGATTAAGTTCATGATGTCCCGATTTTTTGGCCCAGCTCGCAAGTGGGCACAGCGAGTAGCAGCCATGAGACCCCGGGTACTGGAGGACAGTAGGCAGTTTTCGGACTTGTTTCTGAGGGAGTTTGGAGAACCAGGGCAGAGCTACAACTTGGATGAGCTGTTGAAGGGAGTTGATGTGGCGAACAGTGCTGATCTTCCATTCCATATGCATTTTGAGCGGATGAGCCACCAAGTTGATGTTAACACGGACAACCCAGTCCCTGAGGTCCAAGTCCAAGTCGAGTCTCAAGCTTCTGAAATCCAAGTAAAGTCTCAAGTCCCTGAGGTCCAAGTCAAGGCTCCAGTCTCAGAAGTCCAAATCAAGTCTCAAGTTCCTGATGTCACGCCCAAGTCTACCGACCCGTAGCCCCAGTTCAGCCCACGCCCAAGTCTGCCGACACGCACAGCCAAGTTCAGCCCACGCCCAAGTCTGCCGACACGCACAGCCAAGTTGTGCCCGCGCCCGAATCTGCCGACACGCACAGCCAAGTTGTGCCCGCGCCCGAATCTGCCGACACGCACAGCCAAGTTGTGCCCACGCCCGAATCTGCCGACACGCACAGCCAAGTTGTGCCCGCGCCCGAATCTGCCGACACGCACAGCCAAGTTGTGCCCGCGCCCGAGTCTGTCGACACGCACAGCCTAGTTCTGCCCGCGCCCGAGTCTACCGACTCGGCCGCCCAAGTTCTGCTCAGCCGCCCAAGTTCTGCCCAAGTTCTGCCCATGCCCAGGGTTCACCTGGTGACCTCAGAGCCCCAGCCTGAGATCTACAAGATGATCTCAACTCCAGAGCTGCAGCCTCCCCGCTCGGCTGTGGACGTCGCTCAGCCTCCCCGCTCGGCTGTGGACGTAGCTCAGCCTCCCCGCTCGACTGAGGTCATCGCTCAGCCTCCCCGCTCGGCTGTGGACGTCGCTCAGCCTCCCCGCTCGGCTGAGGTCGTCGCTCAGCCTTCCTGCTCCATGGCGAACATCGTTCCCCCTCCTGCTTTGAGGAGACCCACGCTCCTCTCCAGGGCCTCAGGGAGACCCACGCTCCTCTCCCGGGCCTCACGGAGACCCATGCTCTGCCTTCATGCTCCGCCGAGGACGTCACTCAGCCTGCCTGCCCGGCTGTGGTTGTCGCTCTGCCCTCATGCTCTGCTGAGGATTTCGCTCAACCTGTCTGCCCGGCTGTGGTCGTCGCTCTGTTTCACTGTTCAGCCGAGGACGTCGCTCTGCCTTCATGCTCCGCCGAGGACTTCGCTCAGCCTGTCTGCCCGGCTGTGGTCATTGCTCCACTTTCATGCTCCGCCGAGGACGTCGCTCCGCTTTCATGCTCCGCCGAGGACGTCGCTCCGCTTTCATGCTCCGCCGAGGACGTCGTTCCGCCTTCATGCTCCGCCGAGGACGTAGCTCAGCCTGTCTGCCCGGCTGTGGTCATTGCTCCGCTTTCATGCTCCGCCGAGGACGTCGCTCCGCTTTCATGCTCCGCCGAGGACGTCGCTCCGCCTTTCATGCTCCGCCGAGGACGTAGCTCAGCCTGTCTGCCTGGCTGTGGTCGTCGCTCTGCCTACCTGTTCAGCTGAGGACGTCGCTCTGCTTCCCTGCTCTGCCATGTACGTCGCTCTGCCTTGTTGTTTCGCCAAAAACGCCGTGCGGTTTCCAGGCTCTGCTTGGGACATTCTGTCCAGGGTTCCGGGGCTGCCAATGGAGATGGATGTTTCATGGCACTCGGGGAGGAGTGCCCTTGGGGGGGGTTCTGTCATGAGTTCCCCTTTAAGCAGCGCGCTGTGGAGCATGTGAGCGCGCGTGCACGAGCAGGTGCGCGAGCACCTTGTGGACAATCGTGGCATTTCTAGTGCATTTGTTTATGTTTCTGTTATGTCTCCTCCCCGTCATTGGCTATAGTTTCACGTGTGTCTGAATCGTCCTCAGCCGTCAGCCATTACGAGGCTCATCATCTCCGCATATATACCGCGCGCCTCCCAGCACACAACGCGGAATGTTGAATGAGTTAGATAGTTGATTAGTTTAGAGTCCTTACGATAGATAACCACAGGCCATAGTTTCATGTTTCCTGTTTAGATTCATAGTATTAGTTCATGTCAAGTTTCATGTTTAGTTTCGTTTGTTAAGCTCACGCTGGTTTCTCCGCTACCAGTCCCTCGCTGCTGTTTATGTTTTATGTTTGGTATATCAACCCTGTAACCCGAGACCACGACTTCGATTCCTGCCTTGCCTCGTTTATGCCTGTTCGCCGATCGCCTGAACCTTGCATGTTACTGGATTACGTTTTTGAATCACGTTACGGATTTGTCTGCCTGGCTCTCTTTAAATAAAACTGTTGTTCAACCTGCGCTTGCATCCTACCTTATCTCCGTTGCGTCACAAAACGTGACATTCTTCTTACTATATTGTTTAATATATTATTCTATACTCTGAAAAGTCCGTTTACAATAATATATCTCGAGTTGTTCCAGCCAGTGCGTGTATGCAGTGCTGTATACACGTGTCACAAGACCAATAAACGGCAAAGCACTTACGTTTCCTTGGTAACCTCTCACACTCCGATTCAACTACCTAGCTAGTTCATGGAGATGGCGAAAAAGAAAGAATTCAAAGGAGCTTCTAAAATTTTAAAGTGAGTGGACTGAAACATATAGATGCATCTGAAAAAATGTTAATATCATGGAAAATTATTTTTTTCCTTAATCATTAAGATTAAAAGAAAAAAAGGCTTGAAATATTTCACTTTAAGTGTAATGAATCTAGAATACATGAAAATTCCACTTTTTGAATTAAATTACGGAAAAAAAAAATTTTTCCACAATATTCTATTTTTTTTTTAGATGCACCTTTATGCTTTTATTGAAAGCTCTGGTGCTCTGCTGTCTGATTTGCACAGAACATATTGCCTCATTTAAGAAATCAATTGTTAAGAGACATTTTGCTTTTGTAGCAAAATACGCAGTGGGCGAAAGCCAAAGGGAGGAAACTCCAACAGAAGCTGTAAGCCGGACAGCAGCAGCTGCAAGCATGGGCATGGGCAACTGGAAACCTGAATGCTGCCAGTAGAGATTGTAAGGAAAACCTTTTACTGGTGGAGGATATGTAAAGTCGTGTATGTTGAGTATGGCAACTGGACCGGTTTCGGATTTCCCGAACGAGGTGAAAATCAATCAGAAAATAAAACACGTGCTCCTCTCAGCCCGAAAACGTGACATAGAGAGGGTAAAGAGCACGGATATAACTACGGCAGATTTGTTTATCTTGCACCGGATGAGTCTACAGACATTCACTCACTCACTCACTCTCACAGACACACACACACACACACACACGGGAGGTTATATGCTCCTCAGGTGGAAACGCAACCTCAAAGTGAAAGCTCTGCACAATTAATTCCATATTGCAATGTTACCTAGGTCTATTGTTTGTTGCATATTTGTTTGTTTTTGAGTAGCCTATGATCCTACCTATTGTTATTGTTATTGAAATGTTATTGAAAAAGCATGTTTTTTTTTTTATAATAGTAAAATATTAGTTTTTGCAATGGCTTTTTGGGGAAAAGGGGGGCATTAACCAAAAAATTTGAAATGTCTCTTTGGTGAAAAAAAGGTCCCGGACCCTTGATCTATACTATACATTTGTTTTAACGTTCAATCAAATTCACTTATCCTTTTTAGAGAAAAGGGGTTTCACATTTACTGTGATGCAAAACATGTACAGTTCACTGTTTAAAGCCAAAAATGACACAGTGAGGAAGTGAAGAGCCAGAACAATAATAAATTAAATAAACCACAAATTTCTGTTTAATATCTCGTATTGATAGATAGCTAGATAGATTAGATATTAATATTCTGTAGCCTGTAAGTAGCCTATATCCATCAATCCATCCATCCATTTTTTGTACCGCTTACACGGTCACGGGCAGCCTAGAGCCTATCCTATTGGACAAGGTGGAGGACACCCTGGACACACTGTCAATGTGTGCCAATCCATCGCAAGGCACAGTCGCACACACACTCACACACCCATGCACACACTACGGACACTTTGGAAATGCCAGCCAGCCTACTATGCATGTCTTTGGACTGGCGGAGGAAACTGGAGTACCTGGAGGAAACCCCCGAAGCACGGGAAGAACATGCAAGCCCCATGCACACGGCGGAGCCAGGAATCGAAACCCCAAGCCCAGAGGTGCAAGGAATTGTGCTAACCACTACATTTTTAAATTCATTGAATACATAAGACTATTGTCATCATACTACTGCCATCTTCATGGCAGTTTTTATTAATTCATTCATTTAATGAAAATGCAGTGCATTGTGGGACACCTATAACACCTATATCTGGAAGACTGTCTAAATGTTGACTGTCTAAATCTAACCCGAGTCAATTCGTCAACAGCGTGCTGCAGTGGTAGTTTAGGTCTCACTACATGACAGTTTCAGTCAGTGTGTGTCTGTGTGTGCGCGCGCGCGCGCATGCGTGGGCGCGTGTGTGCTATGCACGGAGAGTTTGAAATCTCCCAATCTGGCAACCAAACTCATTCCACAAACCTTTATAACATGCACAAGACCCATATACACGCACACACGCACTGTCACACACACATCGTTTGCAACTGATATAAGGGAATCAAAGTAAACTCTTCACAGATTATATTTTAACCCGGAGGTAAGAAATGTTTTATAGTGTAAGTGGTACATCTGCAATGTGAACCGCGCGCTCTCCCGCGAGCGTCATTCGTGTCGCGCGCTTTTTCATGATACTTTTTAATTGTTTTAATTGGAAGTACAGCTGCTTTTCACAGCTCCAATCGTTGTCTTATTCGTGTACAGGTTTTGCAAAACTTTTGCAGCAGTCCGTGCAGTAACGTGAGATTGGATTTGCTGGACATTTCTGCCTGGAAAAAATGCAGCGGCAGGCTTATGTAATAAATTTGAATGCATGAAATTCTCCCGCAGTAATGAAATCCGATCCTAAAGACGCATTCACAATTCCAGCTGTGAACAGCTGTGCGTATCGGCTGTCTACTTATTTAACAATACCCGAAAAATTGTTAACTTGGCACATGATAGGCGGTCCACGTGGCGGTATGTCCAGGATTGTTGTCATAATACACGCATACTGATTAGTAGCTACATTCCGTTTCAATGGCAATGCAATAGCCTACGTACTGTCATTTACATTTATTTACATTTATTCATTTAGCAGACGCTTTTATTCAAAGCGACTTACAAATGTGGAAATACAAAGCAAAGCGATATATTAAGCAGAGAACAATACAAGTGCTGCCATACAAGATCTTTTAATTGAGTTCTAGAAAAGGAATGTGCACAGAGTAGAGGTGTAAGTGCCAGAGTAAGTTTTTTTTTTTTTTTTTTTTTTTTTTTTTTAAGGATAATGTGGGTTTGCATTTTTAGGGGTTAGTTCGGTGTTCACGGAAGATTTGGGTCTATCTGTTTCTTGAAGATGGTGAGAGATTGAGGTTGGAAGTTCATTCCACCACTGAGGGACAGTTAGTGTGAAGGTCCTGGAAAGGGACCTTGAGCCATGCTGAGTAGGAACTACTAAGCGTCAGTCATTAATCGATTGCAGATTGCGTGAGGGAACGTAAGCCAAGAGTGTTGAGGCAGGAGGGTGCTGTTCCAGACAAGGTCTTGTACGTGGCGGCTACAGGACGCCAGTGGAGGGAGATGAAGGGGGGCGTGACATTGGTTCTTTTGGGCATTTTGAAGATGAGGGGTGCTGCTGCATAGTAGCTATGCGATTTTGCATACTACCCTACTACACAGTAGGTGAAAAGCAGTATGCCAGAGTAGTGATGTGTCATACATGAGCGATTCGCATGCACTGCAACATCCCCATAGGTTCTGTACAGGAAACAGAAATGATTAGTTCACCTCTCAAGTCTTCAGGTTCGAGTCATTCGTTCTTTCTTTGACCGCCACATAGGCAATGCACCATGCAGTACCGGAAACAGAAATGTTTAGTTCACACCTCGAGTCTTCGGGTTTGAGTCGTCCATTCATCACGTCACAGCCCCACTGCATTCAGCCTATGAGGCAGTCACGGGACGAACGAATGACTTGAACCCGAAGGTGAACGAATCATTTCTGATTCCGGGGAACAGACGTAACAAATCTGACGTGACAAAAGAACGAACAACTTGGATAGGGAGGTGATGTGAACTAATACACTGCATAACCCAGCTAAGCTGTTCATTAGCTAATCATTTCTGTTTCTCAGTATTCGCCCTTGGCTGCATTGGCCCAGTGGTTTTCAAAGTGGGGGCCGCCAGGGGGCGCCCGGGGAGCTTCAACAATTTGGCCAGGCTAGACAAACTGTTTCTGAGCCACCAAGCCCATCCCTCCCATTAGTATGTTTTCTCTTTCACACTCTCAGACAACCACACACCCACCCACACACACACACACACACACACACACACACACACACACACACACACACACAATCAATTCCTAATGTAATGTAATGTAAAGATGTAATATGTAATTATTAATTTAAAAAAAGGGGGTATATATTCAGAAGTCTGTATTTTTAATGTGTTTTAAAGACATCTTGCAAAAGGGGGGCCTCTGTCAAATGTTAATGCCATTTGGGGGGCCTTGCCCTGGAAAAGTTTGGGAACCCCTGCATTAGCCTATAGTTTATTTTATATTCCAAATGTGATCAACGTTTGCATAAGTACTAGATGTGTTGGGGAATTCAACATGTAACATTTTAATTATATTCTGCTGAAATGAATGAAATTACTCAGAAAAGATTCTTTCATTTTGCTGAACGAGATTCAAAGATCCGAGTCAGTAAAATGATCCGAACTTCTCCACTAATAAGCACTGGTCCTCAAAATCCTTGCAGTGTGAGCCAGGAAGGCTCGCTCTTGGCGGAGCTGTAAATAAGGGACCGTGGGGAAAGTGCAAGTTTTCTTTGTTTTTTCTATAACTTCATGGGTGTTTTTGTAATAGCCTTTTTGTTAAGGCGTCATGAATCACTAAACTACATTGTCTGTAATTTTAACGGAGGTGTTCGTATCACGCATCCTAAAAGGCAATCTTAGCATCCGTTAATTGTAATTGAAGGAGAAAACTGGTTAATTTTTAGCTTTTTTCAGCTATTTTCGTATTCCGGGTTTAAAATCTCGTCGTGTCAGTGTACTATAGTACATCGATGACGCATCGGTGTCTCATAATTATTCATTAGCCTGCATGTTCTTACCCTATGAGAAGATGCTGTCTCTTAATTATTCATGACAGCACATGGTGCTTTACTACAGATGTAGTAGATGAGAAAGTTAGTGAGATGGTAAGAGTTCGAGTGTGTTTTCTCGGGAGAGCTATGAGAATTGGAATAAGGTGGACTTCAGACTCATGAAAGCAGTTTACGTCTACACAATGATGCAGTACTCGGTACCAAGAACTTTTCCATCCCTTCAAATGAGGTATGTATCAAATTTTTAACCATAACAGTTTTACTTCCCTTTCCAGCTAATTAAACCGCTTAAAGCTCCGCAAGCCGTCGCATGCAAAACTATGCAAAGAGAGTCCGTGTTGATGGGAAGAGCATTCCCCCTTTCAGCCGATTAGCTAGCTACCATTCCAACACTTCTCCCAACCACGCTGCCTCTGGTTCGAAGAAAACAATGAAATAAAATCTAAAAACTGTACATACAATATATAATATAATATCATATATAATACTAAAGCTCTGCGGACCATCGCATGCAGACCTATGCAACAAGAGTCTGTGTTAAAGGGAAGACCCTTCCCTTTTTATTCGTGAAAAGCTTGAACCTATTAGCTAGCTACCATTCCGTCACTTCTCTCATCTGTGCCGCTTCTGGTTTTGTTTTATGTTTTCCTCCATGGTTCAAATAGACAGGGCAGAGGCCCTGCACTGCTATCTATTGTCTCTCCATTTAGCCCTGGGGATTCAGGAGGAGAGAAGTTCTCTGCCTCATCTGCAAACTTTTTGTCACTGTACATCTTTACTGTGAGTGTTCTGAGGGCTTGCCCCCCTCTTCCTCTCCTGCCTTTCCCTGCCACACCCACTCCCCCTCCCTTCTTCTCGCAGCCATTCACATCCATTTAAGTTGCATTTTTCAAAAACATTGAGAGGTAAGCTTGAGCTGAAAGAGGGAGGTATCATGACCATTTAAAGGGTGTACAGGCATGAAAACAGTGTCATTGAGTAGCGGGGGATAGTGGGCATCTTTCACAACCTCTCTTTTTAGCCCTACTGGTGGAAAAGGGAATTGCATGTCCAACATTATGACCGTGTTTACACTAGTGTGTTTTCGTTTTAAAACGGCGTTTTAAAATGAAAACGATCCTCGTCCACACTGGCGTTTCAGAAACAATCCCCATCAACATTACACAAATGAATACGCATGTCACATGACCATTCATGCACGCTAGGCATGCGCATACAAGTGTAAACAGGAAGTTGGTTGCTAGTCCAAACCGGCGTTCCATGTAGGGCTTACACCGCTTGACATGAGATTTGTTGCCGATTGCTCTAATCATAGCTTGCCTATGGCAGCTGCATGTAGGCAGCTGCAGTATTATAAAATACAGAATTTAACTGCACAGTGGCTGCTAAGAATGACTACAGAGCCATCAAAGCTTGCAGTTCAGTCTCCATGTTGTTGAAATTAAGAATTTCACCCATCTTCCATGCCAGCCCATCCTTTGTAATGACTAGACAATGCCAAAAACAATGCATGAAAGTGCCAATTTATTGTGTGGCATTTATTGCATAATGGTGAGTGAGTCATATTTATCTTATTCAGAATACATGGGTTAATGCAGAGTCTCAGGAGTGTGTTTTGATTAATCTATTGCAAGTAAATATTCTTCTGCTTGATTTAACTGCATCTCCCCAGTTAACGGACATATTCTGAATAAGATTAATATACAGTTAAGGTCTGAACAAGAAAACAGTTGCCACAGCATTTGAAATCTTTTTTGTGGTCTCCTTGATGCCTTAGCCGGCCAAGCTAACGGCAATGAATTTACCTCAGCCTGTTAATACATAAACCTACCAATATTAAATTACTAGTTCAGTTAACTTTCCTGATGTGCATTTTGCCGTCAGTGCGGTTGCATTAATCTGGTGGTCCTTTTAAGATTTTTGTGTTTATGATGATGTCAAAGGTCACATGACAATGCCAACATGGCGGATGTAGTATGTCGGGGATTGTAGTCATACTACACACACATACTGGTTAAAACGTACTGTTTCAATGGCTATGCAGTAGGTACTGCATCGAATACCGTATGTACTGTCACAGTATATGATTTCGGACGCAGCCGTGGTCAGAGGCGGTATTTGTCTGTACCTGTTTAAAACTGGTTTCATGCAGTGGTGAAAGAGTTAATCAAAGGAACAAAGAGGAAAAGTGAACAGAGAGGGAAGAGTGTTCACAGTAAACTTATCAAACTTGTAGAGTTTTTTTGTGCTCTTGTTTGCAGAAAACTACTTGAATTGTGGAAAATGCAATTGCATCAACTTGTTTTGCGTGGTCTTTCACAGTGATGTTTGTTGTTAAATGAGACCTTTTAGATGTACTCATGATCGATGCACATGAATCTAGGAATGCTTTGGCTGAAGGCGCATTGTGATGACGTCACATGATGTGTCTTGAACCAGATTTGCAGAAAATCTGCGATAATTTTGAAAACTTTCAAGCTCCTCCAAGTATTGCAGAGTTTGCTTGATTTCTGCGATCGCAAAATCCTTGAGTGACTGGTTAATGCCAGATATGTATGAAACAGTTACAGAGTCTATTGTTGGTAAGTTTGCTGTGAACACCTCCTCCCCGTTTCCTGGTTCTTTTGTTGGCACCTTTTCTCTTTGTTGAGTCAGGTGCGGACGGATGAAGCCCCTCGCTATTTATGCATTCCTTTGTCCCCTCACCATTTGTGAATTTATATACCTTACTGTTTTATGCAAATATGCCCTTCCACCTAGCCAATCAATACATAACCCATTTTCTCTGTTGTATGTCAAGCCTGATATATACTTTGCATTTCTTTGAATAAATGAGAGATCTTGCCATTTGAACTTTGTGTGACTGTGTGTCATTTTGTAAACTTTTCCAAGCGCTTGGTGTGGGAAGTGAGTAGCGAGGCGAGGGCGTCGTCTTTCTTGTATATTTTAGTTTTCTCTCTTCTTAAGAATCGTAACCCGGAAATTCTCTAGTTTCAAATCCTAACAATTGTCTTGTCTACATTTAATAATAATAATAATAATAAATATAGATGCAAGCAGCAATGGCGGATTCCTCCTCAAGATTGCAGACCATATCAAAATTGACATGTTAGAGAAATGTATCCCACAGATATGACATTTCAGCACATTTGGATCAATGGCAGATTTTAAGTTCATTTTTGTAGTTTTCCAAAAATGATAATTGTAGAGAAAAATCCATCATGTGGATATTATGTATCTTGAGACCATTTTGTTCCACATGAGCAACAAAAGGCATGCATACCAACTTTCAGACATTTTGGCCTGACGGAGTAGAAATACCATCATTTTGAATGTGTCAACTTTGAGGCGTGGCCTGTATACTCTATACATAAACTCTAGCGTCTTTATGCCCATGCTTTCTGAGAAGTGTAAGTCTAGTCTCTAATTTCAGTGTGCCACAGTAGAACAAAATTGACAAAAATTGACTAAATTGACCAAGCTTCATGGTTTTTCAGAAGTGTGCGTGTGCATGTGTGCTGTCCTATTGCTCCCTGCTAGCAGCAAAGTGCATTATGGGTATTCTCTACCTCCCTGGTGTACATCTTTTGGACACTAACCAGTTGCAGTGCAGTGTGGGATATCAGGAATGACCTTGTGGCATAGATTCAACGTGGCACAGAGCTTAAAATAGTGCGCTATAAAGTTGCTAGGGTTCCAATTCCAGAAATACCACAAACTGAGTACCCTGGAGCTGTCAACCAATCACAGTCATGCAGGCTTTATATTGTCTTTTTATTGTGTGTGATTTAAGAAGGATAACTATATATAGCAAAATATTAAATGTGTACAATGTCTCCTTCATGTAAATGTTTAAAGAGCATGTATGCTGTGATCAGAGAGAGAGACAGACAGATTATTATGTTCACTTTTGTCCGATAGTGGTTTGTAAGCAGGGACTCCAGCATGTCTAACAATGGCAGTATAACTAAAAGGGAGAGCCAGAAGGTAAGGTAAGATAGAATCAGACGCTCAAAAAAATATGTGTCTTGATTGGAATGGGAAGATGAACACACTAGGGATTTATTTATCACAGCCATGCCTTGCATAAAATCTTTTTAGCAACTTTAACCTCAGGACTGAGAGATTAATTGATGTTCCACCATCTATAAAGATAATGTCTGACACCAAAACTCAACATGGAGAAACTCCACAGCTGTAAAAATCCCAAAAAGGAATGTTTGTACAAACACTTTGAATAAATCTATGTACTGTATATATCAGAATGTGCCTTGTACTCTGTTTATTATTTCAGCTGAATAGTCTCATGGTCAGACACTAATGTTCTCTCATTTTGTTCCTCCTACAGTGATGTCAATAAAGAAAGAGTCCAAGCCGAACCTGAGCCATTCCCAGGTGACAGAAATAACTGCACGTCTTTTTGGGTTAACTGTGTCCACCATACGTCCTTTGCCCAGTTACGATGATCAGAACTTCCATGTGGTGTGTGTGGATGCTGGTGATTTTGTGCTGAAGATCATGAACTCTTCAGTAAGTGAGAACTTGAAACTGCTTGAGATGCAGACGCACAGCATGATTTTCCTGCAGCAGAATGGAATTCCGGTTCAGACAGCTCTGTC
This sequence comes from Ictalurus punctatus, assembly GCF_001660625.3. NCBI lineage: Eukaryota > Metazoa > Chordata > Actinopteri > Siluriformes > Ictaluridae > Ictalurus > Ictalurus punctatus. Next base: position 19,175,126 of record NC_030425.2, read on the forward strand.
CACCATCACAGGGCAGATGATGAGTCTGGAGGAGATCGGTATGAACTGTACACACCTTCTGACCTCTCGATTCTGTCCTCACTCAAAAATCACACTCTGCTTCCCTTTATTGCTTTCCTTATATTGTCACAGATTCCTGTTCTCATTCCCAAACACAGTATGCTGATTGGTCTGGAGGTGTGTTAAAAGCCTCCCACTTACAATTAGCATTATTATAGTGACTCTCTCATACGCAACACTCTACACTCTAAACCCTACAACCTAAACTTCCACTTTAAACCTTCCACCTTAAACCCTACACCCTAAACTTATACTCTAAACCTTCCACCTTAAACCCTACACCCTAAACTTACACTTTAAACCTTCCACCCTAAACCCTAATCCCTACACCCTAAACTTTATACCCTAACCCCTACACCCTAAATCCTAAACCCTACACCCTAGACTTTATACCCTAAACTCTACACCCTAAATCCTAAACCCTACACCCTAAACTTTACACCTTATATCCGAAACCATTCAACAGGTGTGCATCATCGAATTAAAAATATTACCGTATGTCCCCTATACCCTACACCATTCTTCAGAAATGTGCATCATCGTTTGTTTGTTTTTTATGCTAATTTAGTCTTGGCCAATTCCCACCTACCAATCAGATCTCCCCTATCTACCAACCAGGAAGGATGTACACATGCTTCCACCAAGACATGTGAAGCCAAACAACTGTATGTTCGTATGTTGCTGCTCATGCTGTGTCACAAGGCAGTGTAACACACTCGGAGTTAAGAACTATTTGCCCCCTTCCACATGCATGAGCTCACAGACCCCTATGACTGGCTACTGTCATTTTGACTGACAAGAGAGATCAGGCATTCCCCTCCCACACAGAGAACATGGTAAATTTTTCCTCTCTTGGACTCCCAGCCACGGATGGCTATCACACTGCGAGGATTTGAACTACACGCATTATTAAACACACTGGCGTTTTAAAGGAAAACCTGTTGTTCTATAGATGACGTGATGGTTAAACGTGCTATGCTCTGATTGATCCTTAGATTGTGGATATGGCCTGCAGAAATATCTGGTGCGTTTGTTGACGTACCTGCCTGGAGTACCGGTGGCCAAAATCACCTGCACACCACAGCTACTGTACAAAATAGGGAAAATGGCTGCCATGCTGGACCAGGTTTTACTGCGGGTGAGACGTCCACTTTAACAACTTGGTTAATCTGTATTTTTATATAAACATTCTGAATTAAGAGATAGATATAGATAGTGATAAAGAGTACTTGAATTATCCCCAAGTGCAATTTTGGTGTCACTACAGCCACAAAAGGGAGGACTAAGACTTGACAATAATTAAAAAATGCACAATAAACTCACAATATACCACAAATAAGAGGGAATAAAAATATTCATACTGTGTATATATAGCTTACAGACTACAATTCCTGTACAGATTAATATTACACAGATTAATATAGAAATATATTACAGGTTGACAGGCTTAAAACTGTACATTAGACATGTGTGATGAGCAGTTGTCGTAGTGTGTGTATAAAACTGTACAGTAGTCATAAGTAAAGTGGCAGTGCATGTATAAGAATGTGCAGTGACCCTATGTAAAAATTTGCTGTGCAATATGCAGTGTAATAGTTTGGTATGTAACATCAGTAGACATGTCCATTATCTCAATGTCCACATAGCTTCCCAACCTCTTTGATGACTCATTGTAGAGTCAGATAGCAGTAGGCAAGAATGACTTCTTGTACCACTCCTTGTTACAGCGAAGCTGTTGTAGTCTACTGGAGATGAAGCTCCGCTGATTGGCCAGTGTGGCATGGAGGGGGTGTTTGCTATTGTCCATGAACCTCTCAATTTTGTCCACCAACTGCCATTCTACCACCATCTCCAGGCTGTCTAGTTTGCAGTCTAGGACAGAGCCACATTAATCTAATGTCAGAAACCGACGTTTATTATTCAGCTTCTTTGCATCGCCAGCTCTGATGCTGCTAAAGTGTGTGATGTGATTACATCTGACACAAACAACCGAATAGTATTACAATTTATTAATAAAAAGAATGAAAGAAAATACAAATTATCTGATACACAAATATGAAAAAAATGTCGAAAAAAGTAGTGAAGTAAATAATAATAAAATATATAATGTTTGAATAATGAATAATAATGAATAATGTTTAAATGTTATCTCTTTTGTTTTTTTTTTATTTTTATAATGAAGATGGAGCATGAGAACCTCAATGTTCTTCGGAGGGAGAACTTCATCTGGAGTTTGTCCTGCGTTCCTCTGATAGATGATTATCTCTCTGTGATGGATGGAGATCCAGTGCAGCTCATCGTTAGAGGAGTTATTGATCAGTTCCAAAAACAAGTGGTACCAAAACTCCCCTCCTTCCGCAAGTGTGAGTAAGGAGTTGGGGTATTACCATTAGTATGTGGGGGTAAATTACACTGGAGACACTGGGGATGCTAACTGCTACTTAGCCTGTTTTATAACAGAGTAATAGCTAGCTGCTGAACAGGCTACAGTGTGGCAATGACATTTTAACTTTCTTTGTTTTAGCGATTCTTCAGTTTGTAATAATATTCTGAAATATTTTAACACAACATCTCCTTCCTGATGAGCGATTTTCTAACGAGACTTTTTATGCTGTTGCAGGTATAAATCATGGAGATCTGAATGATCACAACATCCTTGTGGAGCAGGACAGACTGTCGTGTTACAAGATCAGCGGGATTCTGGATTTTGGCGATATGAGCAGCGGTTACTTCGTGTTCGAGCTGGCAATCATGATCATGTACATGATGATTGAGAGTGCGAATCCGCTGGAAGTCGGAAGTGCGTTGATCGCAGGGTTCGAGACCATCCATCCTCTGAATGCTGATGAAAGAGACGCTTTGTATACGCTGGTGTTGAGTCGGTTCTGTCAGTCGGTGGTTTATGCACGTTCTGCAGTTCTCCAACAGCCGGAAAATGAAGAGTACCTGATGATCACCTCAAAACACGGAATTAGACTCCTCCAGATTCTGTGGGAAAAAGGAAAAGAAGAAGTGGAGAAAGTGTGGTTTGATGGTGCTGCAAAAATGCCAGTGCTAATTGCTAACTTTAATCCCTGAACCTAAACGCTAAACATTAATCGCTAATCCCAACACGCGCAACTGCACCTGCTAACACTTACACTAATGCTGCACCTGAACCTAAAGCGGTGTTTGAAATTTTTTGAAAGAATTTTCTATATTTCTGCATAAATATGACCTAAATCATCATCCGAAGTGCTTAAATTAGACAAAGAGATCCCAGTTAGACAAAAATATAATTCTTGGTCATTTATTCACTGAGGAAAATGATCCAGTATTTCATATCTGTAAGTGGCAAAAGTATGTGAACCTCTAGGATTAGTAGGATTAGCAGAAGGTACTTGATAATGTAATATTACTTGATAACATTGTTTTTAGCCATGAAAATTATACATGATCAAATGACTTTAATTAGAAAAATATTAAATAGTGCAATGATTTTCATTTTGTTATGGTGACTGAAATGATTGAATGAAAATGCTGCAATACTTTCACTATTTTAGCGTGTTAAATATAGACTCTAACGACCCGAATATGTAATAATGATTGGTGAAACGTGTAGGGCCTATGTGTTTAAGGGTTAAACAGTATTACTCTGATGTGTGTTTGCTAATTAAAGGACACTGTAACTGAATAAACTAATTTCTATCAAATATTTCACTTCACTGACTCACAACACACGCTCATAGAGTAAAAAGCTCAACTCTGTAACCTGGCGACCTGGATCTCTTAAGGAACAGAGAGAACTCTGTGTGTGTGTGTGTGTGTGTGTGTGTGTGTGTGTGTGTGTGTGTGTGTGTGTGTGTGTGTGTGTGTGTGTGTGTGTGTGTGTGTGTGTGTGTTTGCAGATTGTGTCTGGGTCTCTGATTGTTGTGTGTGAAAGTGTTCATTACAGTTCTGCAGTGAAGAGGTCGAGACTGCGATAATGAGAGTGTGGAACCCAGGCGTGTTTTTTCCCCTCTGATTTCAGACGTGTGTTTAAGCTGCACTGTTCGTTACACACTGATTGTGCTGCACTCTTTTTTCCAACAGCCACATTTAATTCATCAGTTCAGAATGATCTTTCGTTTTTAGGAAGAAAAAGAAATCTGCAAATAATCTGTATATGTGTAAATGTAAACACACAAGCACACACATGGAAAAAAAAAAAACTCTGTTATTCCCTGACACTACACGTCATTTATGACACATTTAGAAGCAGGAATTTATTTGTAAATCATTCTCAGGAGCTTTTGCACAGGATATGTGGTGTTACTGGAAATCCAGCTGGTTGTAAAAAAAAACATTTCCCCCCTACATTTCTGTCCTTATAAGGAGACTCACCAATGTGAACCTCAACTGATCGACTTCAAATAGTGTAATTAGTTCGCTGTCAAGTTTATATCATTTATTTATTTCAGTTACACACCAGTTTAATGAACACTTTGTGAAACTCAGTTGCTTTGTACTAATGGCCTGAACGAAAGCAATTCCAAAATAAAGCCATAAATGAACATAAAATTCAAATAGGACAAATAAAATTACATCCTATAAAAAGATGAACAGTATGTGTGTGTCTGTAGTAATGGAAATGAACCCTTTTTTAAATTATTATTATTATTAAGGGACAATATTTGCTCTGTGGAGTTGATTTTCAGGTGCATTTATTATCTTTTGGGGGGCTTTTTTTTTTGGTTGTCCTAACTCTTTGTATTTTTGTTTGTATTCATTTTCAAATTTATTAGCTAAAGAAACAAGAAGCTTTCGAAGCTCGGATAGAAGCTGGTGATCTTCGCCACTGCTCGCAGCGACCTACAGGCCTTGTAGAAGATAACCAGATTGCCATTAGCATGAGTTTCAGTATCGAGCCAGTTCATTTTCCACAACTCGATACTAGATATTTTCACAGTGGATTTAGATGTCTCTGGTTTAATGTTTGATGGCGTGTCTGGGTTTGCATGGCTGATTTTACTCTGTGTAATCAAAGATCGCTCAATTATTTCTGCTCGTTAACAACACTCGCGTCATCACACGAGTCACAGCACGCAGAGGAGATTTCAGAAATATTACTTGAATTAACCTAGATTGGTCTTTATATTTAGCATAAATAGATATCAAATGTTCCTGATAATAATTAAAAAAAAAAACCACAGGAATTAACAACGGGGGGTTTTGTGCCCTTACATTTTAAAATATCTGGGGCATTTTAGTCATTTTCGGTGGCATTTTTGCCCTGAGCCTCCGTTAATTTCTGACACTGGCACACAGCATTTTGCCTTTTATGGAGGTTTTTTTTTGTTCATAGTTCATAGTTGGGTGTAACGCATTAGAAACTATATGAGTTTACAAAGTAACGCTTTGTAAAGATGATGTGCTTTGTAACGTTACTGTTTTCTTTTTTTCTTTGTCTTTTTTTGACAGTCTACGGCATTGTCTTTATTAACATAATTACAAACGTCACTGATATAAAACATACCTCAGAGTTTCAGAGCAGGTTATATATGCTTTTCTTGTTTTGTTTTTAAAGGTCAATGAGACATGAGGGAGAAAAGCAAGAGAATGGGCTTCCATGAAGAAAAAAGGAATTTTAGTTTACAAAACATTTCACACGTATTCCTTTACAGTTCCACTTCAACTTACAGATCTTAGAAAATCTTTTTCAGAGCACTTCCTTTTGCCTTTTTCTTCCCCTTCCTGCTAATGAAACATCGCGAGACTGGTAATGTGAAACAGGTTAGTGGTGCATTCGTTAGTTAAGGGAAGTATTTTTACTTAGCATGAGACCAGTTAAAATTTGAACTGGTGCCTTTAAGATTTACAAAAAATCCCAATACTAATGCTGAACCAAGACTCCGCTCATCACACCACAAATCCAGTTTATAATTCTTAAATTCAGTGTGTAAAATAAATAAATAAATAAATAAAAATTATATACACACACAGCAAAGGAATGCATCTGAAGGGGTGGAAAAAGCTAATATTAGTACCTGTTTTAGCATAAATTTTAAGTGACTTGTTTACATAATGCATTTTACATTACTGTTTTCTAACGACCTTTTCTGATAACACAGTAATTGATGAGTTTCATTGTATGATCTCTGTTTCTCAATTCTCTAGTTCAGTGGTTGGGCAAATTGTTTTCGAGAAAAAAAAAGAAACACAGAGAGGGCATCATAGGGGTACTTGGTGTATTTATTGCTTTTCAAATAGGATGTGCATAAATGAAAAACCTTGCGTTCCCTCTCCCTCTGTATTTTCTTTTTGCTGGGGAGAGGTGGAGTTTAGCCTGCCTTTTATCTAGCTGTCAGTGCAGACCAGTGTTGCCAACTTAGCGACTTTTCAGACCCCTTTAGCGACACTTCTGCAAAAACAAAAGTGCCTAACAACAAATCTAGTGACTTTTTGGACAAACCTTAGCAACTTTCCAAATGTATCCAGTACGGTCCTGCAAGTGCGAGGTCTTGCTTTCCCATTGCACTCTCATCTCTCTCTGCGTCTGCTCTGTTCAGTGAGTTTCAAAGGGCTGGGGATTTATCAATGCCATGGCTAACGAGATGTGCCCTTCGTCCCAATTTATATCATTCACACGTGAATGTTTTTAGAATGCAAGACGAATGGAATGCAACATGTTTTACATGTAAAATAGTCCATGGTATTACAGCCTAGTTCTCTTGTTCAAAGTAGTTATAGTGTTCAGAAACATTTTTGATCTTTCATGTTGCATACCTGTCCGTTATATAGTTTTATAAAAGTTATTTTAAAAAGTACAAAAACTAAAAAAAAAACTATCGATCTATCTATCTATCTATCTATCTATCTATCAAAAACAGATTACAGATTGTTATATATAGATATATTTTATATAGAATAGATAATCATTATACCTGGTCTTCTCCAATATGGGGGAGGGGTGTGCTACATGATAGGGGAGGCTTGTTTGTGTCACAGTGTATCGGAACCAAATTGTTTTGTGTACTTGGTATGTGTTGTATTGAGCATTCCTAATCACCCCAACTTTGGCCCTCACTCGCTCTCGGTCCTTCTTCTTCCTCTTATTATTATGTGGTAGACTAGACGTCCTTAGTTCATATATCACTCAAACCTATGTAATAGATGTTTTGATTTTGTTTGTGACCTGTTCCAATTGACATTTTTCATTCTTTATCAATATTTCTGTGTGTATATATACTATGCTTTCTGTATCTTTAAACTAACAAGCTTTCACTGAACGATGTCATCAGTGTGACTTTTTCCCGAGCTCGGACGAAAGGAAATCAGCCAGTTCAGGGTCCAAATTCTGGTTCTGTGACTGGTGTCAGACAAGAACTTAACAGTAATGTAATGCATTACATTTAAAAGTTATGTAATTCGATTACAGTTATTGATGTCAATAAAGTTATGTTACTTGCTTTACAAATTTATTGTTAAGGAAACAACATTAAGTAATTTTTTTTTTTTTTAAATAAATCACATTTTGTCCCGAAGATTATTTTTCTTTAGCCCCGATAATTCTCCACTTGAAGTGGTTTGTCACTACATAATTGAACGTCAGTAAAAGAAAACGGGGGTGTTGTAATTTTATATCTTCAGTGAATGGAGGCGAGACCAATCAGACAGGGTTTACAGGAAAATTTGTGACAATACTAATTTCTTATTGGCTGAAAGTCTCTCAATTTTGCCAAACACTCGCTCGCAGTCAGTGTGAGGAAAAATGGATATACGCTGATTTTTTTTTTAAACAGTAAATGGGTTGAAACTGAAACAGTAACATCCTCTGGAGCTGAGCAGGAAAACAAGGAGTGTAAATAACATAGCTTAGTTGTGTCTCCCCTTGGCTAGCGACATCAAACTAGCCTAGTTAGAAAACTTTGATATTTTATCGGTCTGGTAGTACTACAAACAGCGACAACACCCGAGGCAAGTTTTATTATAAATCCAACTTTTTCTGATCATATCATACTGTACATTCACGCGCGCTAAAATTACTGGTAGAACTAAGAGTTTCACTTTGTAGTGTATTTGTGTAGGTTTGATAGGTTTTGAAAGTAATATGAAAGTAAAGCAATTAGTAATCTGATTACTTTTTACATGCAGTAATCAATAGTGTAATCAGATTACAATTTTAAAGTAGTACTTAGTAATCTGTAGTGGATTACTTTTTTTGAGTAACTTACCCAACACTGCTGAAGTTAAATCAATGGTGCTGTGAACACATTTGGTCATGTATGCCTGATTAGTGTTTATTAACATACACATAAGTTTTAGTTTCACACATTTACACAAAATTTTACAAAAAAAAACTTACAAATGAGGCCCAGTGATTTATATATATATATATATATATATATATATATATATATATATATATATATATATATATATATATATATATATATATATGGGTGTGTGTGTGTGTGTGTGTGTGTGTGTGTGTGTGTGTGTGTGTGTGTGTGCGTTAGTGTGTATAATTATCTTATAGGTTCAGAATAGAAGACATTATGTTTGATTCTCAACAGAATTTCATTGATCATTTTTTTTTTAATTCATAAATTCGATTAGAAGGTATGGACATCTTTACTGCAGCCATGAATTTTCTTTGCTGTCCGTTCAGTTAAAACACTTCACTGAGACCGACATCATTTAAAATCAGCCGATGTGATCAAATATGTTCAATTAATGCTGTTTTGGGATTCACACCATTCTTGTTGCTATGGCAACACTAGACTCTCAGACTCAGGACTTCAGATGAAATTACATACAGCATGAATATAAACAAATATTTCTGCCAGAGTGCAGAGTTTATGGTTTATTAAACAGTTTACTAAATCTGAAACACACTCCTGTTCCTGTAACACTGCATGAACACTGAAGACCTCACACACTGACAATTGCTTCATATCACACTGAAGAACTGTGAGCAAAAACTTTTGTTATTGAGACCTAGTGGAGAAAACCTCATTACAGTCGCACTCAGAGAAAAGAAATAATCATTACCCTGTGTGTGTGTGTGTGTGTGTGTGCGTGCGTGCGTGCATGTGTGTGTGTGTGCGCGCGCGTGTGTGTGTGGGGGTGTGTGTATGCGTATATGTGTGTGTGCGTGTGCGTGTGTAATAATGTGTGTGTGCGTGTGTGTGTGTGTGTGACGACACCCCCCCCCCCCCCGCCCAATATTGGAGAAGACCAGGTATAAGCCATGTAATGCTTTTTATGTCGGGATCATTATATTTAAATATTAATATTGACACAAATTTCAGATGATAGTAGTCTTTGGTATGTCTGCTTAATGCTTTAATGACAATTTGCACTTGAGCTGGCACAGAGTCCACAAGTTTGTACAAAATTTTATGATCCGTTTTTAGATCAAATCCATCTGAATGTTCTCTGATCTCATGCTTCAGTAGAAGAGATTAGTCATGAGGAATATCTGACCTTTTGTACAAAGCAGTTAACATGGTCAGTATCACACATTTGCTTACATTTAAGGACCTAGAAATAGTGAATAAAATATTCAAGATATTGAACATTTACTTTCTTTGTTTTAAATATTTAAATATACAGAACAAATCCCAGATGTTCAATGTGGACTCAGACTTCTGGACTCCACTGTATACCACAGTAAACTGTATTCAACTGTAGTTTTTATTTGTTTTGTTCATATGAGTTTAGTAACCCAGAACCCAGAATCATAATTCCCACACCATTTCCCCACTGTTCAGCTGGGTGTTATCTGCTGTGTTTTCCTCTCTGAGCTCCTGCATACATTATTATTATTATTATTATTATTATTATTATTATTATTATTATTATTATTATCATCATCATCATCATCATCATCATTATTAGGTGGCCCTGCATTGAAGGTGCATATAGGCACCCTACTGGAATTGTATGTTTTCTGCTTCTTTTATTCATCCATCACACAAACTGTTCACCTTGTTCCCCTCAAGGGAAAGATGCCAAATCCTTGATCCACAAGCTGTAAGACTACAAAACAGGTCCTCGTGAATGTTTACACGTTCACATACCTTGTCATAATGAGTCTTGTAGCACCACAAACACTGTATTTGCACTATGTATTTGCATGTGTGTATATATATATATATATAATATATATATATAGTATCTCACAAAAGTGAGTACACCCCTCACATTTTTGTAAATATTTGATTATATCTTTTCATGTGACAACACTGAAGAAATGACACTTTGCTACAATGTAAAGTATTGAGTGTACAGCTTGTGTAACTGTGTAAATTTGCTGTCCCCTCAAAATAACTCAACACACAGCCATTAAGATCTAAACCGCTGGCAACAAAAGTGAGTACACGCCTAAGTGAAAATGTCCAAATTGGGCCCAATTAGCCATTTTCCCTCCCCGGTGTCATGTGACTTGTTAGTGTTACAAGGTCTCAGGCGTGAATGGGGAGCAGGTGCGTTAAATTTGGTGTCATCGCTCTCACACTCCCTCATACTGGTCACTGGAAGTTCAACGTAGCACCTCATGGCAAAGAACTCTCTGAGGACATGAAAAACAGAATTGTTACTCTACATAAAGATGGCCTAGGCTATAAGAAGATTGCCAAGACCCTGACACTGAGCTGCAGCACGGTGGCCAAGACCATACAGCGGTTTAACAGGACAGGTTCCACTCAGAACAGGCCTCGCCATGGTCGACCAAAGAAGTGGAGTGCATGTGCTCAGCGTCATATCCAGAGGTTGTCTTTGGGAAATAGACCTATGAGTTTTCTGCAGAGGTTGAAGGGGTGGGGGGTCAGCCTGTCAGTGCTCAGACCATACGCCGCACACTGCATCAAATTGGTCTGCATGGCTGTCGTCCCAGAAGGAAGCCTCTTCTAAAGATGATGCACAAGAAAGCCCGCAAACAGTTTGCTGAAGACAAGCAGACTAAGGACATGGATCACTGGAACCATGTCCTGTGGTCTAATGAGACCAAGATAAACTTATTTTTTTCAGATGGTGTCAAGCATGTGTGGCGGCAACCAGGTGAGGAGTACAAAGACAAGTGTGTCTTGCCTACAGTCAAGCATGGTGGTGGGAGTGTCATGGTCTGGGGCTGCATGAGTGCTGCCGCCACTGGGGAGTTACAGTTCATTGAGGGAACCATGAATGCCAACATGTGACATACTGAAGCAGAGCAGAATCCCAGCATGTATTCCAGCATGATAACGACCCCAAACACACCTCCTAGACAACCACTGCCTTGCTAAAGAAGCTGAGGGTGAAGGCGATGGACTGGCCAAGCATGTCTCCAGACATAAACCCTATTGAGCATCTGTGGGGCATCCTCAAACGGAAGGTGGAGGAGCACAAGGTCTCTAACATCCACCAGCTCCGTGATGTGGTCATGGAGGAGTGGAAGAGGACTCCACTGGCAACCTGTGAAGCTCCGGTGAACTCCATGCCCAAGAGGGTTAAGGCAGTGCTTTAAAATAATGGTGGCCACACAAAATATTGACACTTTGGGCCCAATTTGGACATTTTCACTTAGGGGTGTACTCACTTTTGTTGCCAGCGGTTTAGACATTATTTAGACACTCAAGCACTCTAGCACCAACAATATGACAAATTTGGACTTGTAGAACTCCATTCAGCAGACACCACAATGTTAATTTCCACCATATTGGATTTTATGCCATTTGTAATAAAAAACTATTGATTGTGTGGTTGACTTTTTTTGCACCTTTTCCTACAAATTTAATCAAGTCATCACAGCCTTCTGAGACCATGTTGAAAAACAGTTGATTCTCTATTTTTTGCGTCCATAATGCGCAAGCGAATTTGCTGGTGAAGTGTGTCAAACAGAAAGTGAGGGCATATCTCAGCAACCATGTGATGTATTCTAGCCAAACTTTGTAGTTAACTGAAGTTAACTGTTAACTGTAGTTAACCTTACAGTAAGGAAGATGAAGAGGTTTTGAATTCACCTCATCTAATGATGATGATACTACTGCATGTGATCATTGCAGCTAGGGGTGTGCGTGTGTGTGTGTGTGTGTGATGTGTGTGAGTGTGTGATGTATGTGAGTGTGTGTGTGTGTGTGTGTGTGTGTGTGTGTGTGTTCTCATTTCACTGAGTCCTCTAACACAGCCTAACAGGAGTTTGATTAGACATTAGAATAATTACACAGAGTTAATCAGAGCCACGGGGGGCAGCAGTGAAAGTAGTGTGTGATTAATGATCACTGTTAAATGTGAATTTTACAGCTTGTGAGTTTACATTGTAATAAAACTGATTTAGTGTGACTGATTTAGTCTGATTTAGTGCATTTATTTATTTATTTGTTTGTTTGTTTATTAATTCATTCATTTGCTCTTTCACTTTACGGTCCTTGCTGGTGAACAATTTTCTTCATAAGATTTTCTCTGAATTTTTCTTCATAACATTTTCTCCGAATTTAGAGAGAGAAGGATCAAGAGACAGAGCGAGAGAGAGAGAGCAGCTCTGAATCAGCACAGGTGTGTGTGTGTGTGTGTGTGTTTGTGAGCTGTTCTTCGGCAGACGATGGGATTTATTTCTCCTCACTCGCCCTCACTATTCACGCTGTATTAATGATCAGGCTTTAATTCCACTATCAGGTAAGAAAATCTTTATTTCACACACACACACACACACACACACACACACACACACACACACACACACACACACACACACACACACATTTCGTGTCTCAGCTTAAACACAGAGTTGATTAATTAAATTCTCAGCCTCACTGATGGACTAAATTTCTGAGTGTTTGGTGTAGAATGATGAAGTCTGTTTTATATAAAATACTGATGGGGGAATCACAGATGATAAAATCTTACTGTTGCATTTTATAGTACAACAATATGTTGTTTTGATCACACCACAGACAGATAATCTCATTTCCTGTAAAAAATCATTGAATATTCTAATATACACATTGATGAGAAATTATTATTTTATATTTTATGTCATTTCTACCTGAACTTGATCAGATTAAATTCATACTGCATTCCATCCAGAATGTCATATGTGCTCAAAACAAATATTGCATATTATACATTTTCTATTTTTCTATTTTATTTTAAGTAAGTTTTATTGTGTTTAATTCATATAAATGCGTGTGTGTGTGTGTGTGTGTGTGTGTGTGCGTACGTGCATGTGTATGTATGTGTACTATATATAGTTTTACTGCATCGCTATTGGTTCTCTGCACGCTCGCCTTTTATACTGTATAACAGTTTCATAACTGTGACATGAATAAATCTGAAATTTAGGATCTGGAAATCACTGCATATATACTCTCATCAAAAATATCAGGATGTGATCGGTCTAAAGCTGTAGATCATTTTAGTGACATCACAAATTGAGCTTAGTTATAGCTCCGACCCCAAATCTCTTACACAGAAGTGATGAGAATATTCACATAGACATATAAACACATAGATGTCTCACACATAGACAGGCTTTGGCCTGTTGCTGTGATACGTTAACGCGTCCACCATATTGGACCAGGCAATATTGCCCTAAAAACAAATACAAGTAAAAGGGGGAGTTGTAACTTTTCTGGATAAAAAGCACAATAACATTTACATTTCCCAACTGATTTCAATGGTTTATGATCTACATGGAGTACAAAAAAAATCTGTTTCCAGTGCGTTAGAATCTCGATAGTTCAATGTGGAAATAAGGAATTGTGAAAAATCACACTTGTCACGAATGGGTTTGGCTTATTTTTCTTGGCTAATAATTGTGGAGATGTCCCTAATGTAATGCAATTTAATGTACATGAAATGTGCATAAAGTTTTTTCATTGTGGAAATGGCTTTTTCTGTCTTCAACCAGGGCATTTTAGCTTTTCTTGTGTTCCAGGTTAGAACAAAGTTTGTTCACTTTGAAATACTGAAGAAAAAAATCTAAATAGTGCATCTTTAAGTACTAATAATTGACCATCATTGAAAAAAATGGAACACCACTGGCAAATACAAATCAAATAGTGAGACACTTCCTTTCTTACAGCTACTTCTCACTGCCTCCTCAACTGTTTCTCTTTGGGAAACCTTCAAAGTGTGCGAAAAGTTAGATAGCCAACTAACTACAAATAAGATTCACAATATTTCAGTCCTTTCACCCAGGACTGGAGAATGAGAGTTGATCTTGTCAGGAAGCTCCGGTTCCCTGGGGAGATCACCAACACAAGTCTCTATACAGATATAGTGATGTGGTCCAATGGCGCCAAGACTGTGCTCCTCATCAAGCTAACTGTCCCTTGGGAGGAAGGAATAGAAGCCGTCTTTGAGAGGAAGAGGCTGAAGTATTCCAATCTTGTCGGTGAGTGTAAAGAGGTTGGCTGGAGAACCATCATCTACCCGGAAGAAGTAGGATGCCATGGCTTTGTCAGAACATCAACTGTTCACCTCCTGAGGGATATGGGAGTAACTGTAGCAAACCAGTGGAAGGTCTTTAAAGACCTGACTAAAGAGGCAGAGAAAAGCAACTTTTGGCTCTGGGTGAAGAGAAAGAAGAAGTGTTGGGGTAGTAACACCTAACCCAAGGTCTAGTTCCAGGGGGAACTCTAGGAGAGGTTCCAGTGTTAAAGGAGCGAAACATTGTTGAGCGATGGTACCCGTCTGATGACCCTGCAGCTGACCTATGCCATATGGAACCAGTGGCACTGAGAATGCTTTAATGGTGCCAGTGGGGCTTGAAAAATGGCAATATAGATGAAAATCTTAATTATGGGAAATTAATGTATAATATAAACTGTATTATATGCTGATTCTTTATAAGAAATCATATAAACTTTGTATGATTTCTTCTAAAGTCTCAGCTTTCATAGCTAACTGTGTTAACATCACTAGCTATTAATAGTCTGACTCTTATGGCCAACTAGTTAGCTGTCAACATAATGATCAAATACAACTAGAAACAAGTGTTTAGTCTTACCTGTGAAAGTTAATTCCCCGAGATGTGGTTTGGATTGTGCAAGGGTTTGTACAGCCCCAAGCTGCACACAAGTCAGGCATCTTTTCTGCAGGACAGTTATGAGCATTATGGCAAGTCACTCAGTCCAATATGGCGGCGACGTTGATGTATGATCCAGCAGCCAATGCAGTGTCTATGTATTTATATATCTATGAATATTCAGATTCAGATCATCTGCGAGTGATCAGTGGTGTGGTGGGAGTCTCTGTGCTTTAGAATCAGATGTATAGAATCATCAGTGAAGTGTTTAAAGATCACATTTTAGAGTTCATGAGGAGTTTGAAACAGGGAGTAAACAGATTTCAGCACTGAAATGATCAGGATGTAGCTTGGTGTAGGATGTAGCAGCAGTGGGTACTGATTGTATCTAGACTGAGGTCAGTCTGAAAACCCTGTGAGCCAGAAAAAAATTAGATATCAGTATAAAACCTGTTAAAACGTGCCCCAGCTTGTGCCTTTTCTTTTTCCTGTTTCTTCCTATTTTCCTCAGTTTGTACCTTGAGAAATAAACTGTACAGTTCTGATTTTTTTTCTAGTGTTAAAGGCATAATGATGTACAGACTGAAGAGAATTTTTATATATATATATATATATATATATATATATATATATATATATATATATATATATATATATGATCAATAAAGAATCATTATCATTATTATTACCTTCATGCAGAATATCATTATTTATGTATTCATTTATTCCTCATAAAATTACATTTAAATAAATAAATAAATAAATGGATGACTGAATTAACAAGGCTGCCCCAGAGACTATGGTGATCAGTATTCCAATTGTGATTAATATTCAGTATTCTAACACTGACTCTCTGAGGATGTCTGAACCTGCTTCATGTTTTCCCAAACACCTCACTGACCCTGAAACTGTTCATAAACTTCTGTGCCTGGGATAAACAGTTTATTGTGAATAGATAACAGTGTAAGACATGGACACAGGGACATGGGACAAAGAAAAAGGACACAGGGTCAGGACAAAGAACCGGCATGGAGAATAGAGAATAGTATATGGGACATGTGTAACAACTGGAAAGAACGCAACACAAACAGGAAAAACAGTTTATGTAGACAGGGAAAAGCAGAACAGATCGGAGTGCAGCCATGTTTATGGACATAATTTACTGATCATGAAAATAAAATACAGGACACAGAGAATCACTTCATGCTAATTGTGTGTCATTTCAGTCCTGCAGTGGAGTGATGTGGAGACTAAAACTGTAATTGGTCATGAGATTCCTCTGGGGGTTTCTCAGACTGTTTATGGGTGTTATGAGGAAAATGTAATGTGCTTTAACGTTCCAGATTATCTGTAGACCTGCTAATGTGTAATGAGTTAATAAACTCCACCTCAGAGGTATCGTTAAATTGAATTATTTGCCGTTCTCATTAACTCTATAATGCAGACTTTGAAAACTCAGCCAGTCTGTAAGAGAACATCACTGTGGTTCTGCAGCGTGGAACCAATGAAAATGGTGCATTATAGAGCAGGAATGAACTTTATCCTCATGATCTCAGTCTCTCATTTTCCAGGTCATTAGTCGGGTTGCCAGATCCCCCAGTGGTTGACGTGATGTATTATTACAGATAACCACACAACAAATCCCATTAATAAAGTGCAACAGTTACTATTTTATTTGATAAGAATTTAGGTATATTTACACCTGGTAATCCACTACATTTTAATTAGAACAACACACACATTATTACATAAACACCAAGCTCTGAGACTCAACACTTCAAACATGACTAACAGTAAACAATACTGTATTTAACTGGCCCTTTATTGAGTGTTCTAGCCACCTTAATGTTTCAGTACTTCTTTTCTGTAGTTTAAATGAAAAAAAATAAGTCTGCATCACTGCAGACTTCAGGATCACAACTTACCCAGAATGCATTGCTGCTTTTAAAAGCTAGAGCATGACCCAGAAGAGGTTGAGCTCCCTTTTGAGTTTCCACTCAAGATTTCTTTCTCAGGGAGTTTCCCTTCATTACTGTGGTATTGAAAGGAAAGAGACTCAAAGGAACTGATCCTCTCCTGACTGACCCAGAATACAAATGAATGAAAATGAATTCAGCACAAAATGTGCAGAAAAAAAGAGCTAATTGAAGTGAATGTGATTTACACAAAGGTTTGATTTGATGAATATAGAGCTGGTTCACCTGTCTGTTTATCGCTCTGTCTTTTAAATATGCCTGCATTTGAATGAACTCGATTCCTTTATGTGTCCGTTTACCAAATCTCTCTTTACCCATTGAGTGATAGTTTCTTTCTGCTCAGACAGTTGAGCCTTATTATCCAACAAACAAATGGAAAACATCGCAGAATAATTTAACTACATATATACACATACATTATATATAGATAGATAGATAGACAGATAGAGATAGATAGATAATATTAATAACCTTGATTTATAATTTAATAATTTTTATATAGCGCCTTTCAAGCAGCTTCTCAAGGCACTTTACACAATAAGAAAATATCAAGAAAATAAATAAAACACAGATAGAAACACAAAACATACAAAAACAAAAAGCAGACTTGAATACAAAATGGTTAAAGCCATTAAGAAAAAGCTAACCTAAAAAAAAGTATTTTTTAGGTTAGATTTAAAAATGCTCAAGTTCTGGGCATCTCTAATATGAGCAGGGAGTGCATTCCAGAGTCTAGGAGCATAGGATGAGAAAGCCCTGTCCCCTACAGATCGCAAGCGTGTCTGTGGGACAGCCAGTAAACCTGCTTGAAAGGAGCGCAAATGACGTTGGGAGTATATAAAGTTAAAAGCGCAGACAGATACTGAGGGGCCAGACAACGCAGTGCCTTATATGTGCGCGTAAGGATTTTAAAATCAACGTGAAACCTGACGCTGAACCCCAGCAAGAAGTGCATTGCAGTAATCAATATGAAAGAATACATAAGTGTTGATGAGGCTTTCAGTCACAGGAGAAGAAGACTAGGGCGCAGTCTAGAAATATTTCTGAGATGAAAAAAAGGAATTCTTGACAGTAGATTGTACGTGTGGGTCAAAAGACAAACTCGAATCAAATATGACTCCTACATTTTTTCATTTAAATTGTAACTCCGAAGCAGAGCCGTCTACCTTCAACATTACTTAAAGCTAGCGCTTGCTACCATTGGTATGTGTGTGATTGTGTGTGAGTGTGTGTGTGAGTATGTGTGTGAGTGTGTGTGAGTATGTGTGAATGGTCGAATGAGAACCAGTGTAAATAGCTAAGGTTAAAAAAGCACTAAATAAGTGCAGACCATTTACTATTTACCATATATGATGGTGTAGGACTAAAATCATCCTTGATGGTGATAGTGATGACGATGAGATTTTCATTTAACTTGCTCATGGAAATAAACACAAATATTTGAAAAAGGTGCAATATTAAACTTTTATTAGGTCGCTGTGGTGACCTCTCCTTCAGAAAGGGGTGGAGAATGTGTTTCTTATTAATCATATTTATTGTGTTCTGGTGTCTGCGTATTTTGCTCGGCTTCAGGTGATCATGTCCAAAGCAAATTGTTCATCTGCGGTGTTGAGCTGTGTTCAAGAGTTCCTGTGCAACTCCACCTTCCCGTTAAACCTGAGTGAAACGGAGATGGAGGATTACTGCCTGAACCTGGATGATTACCTGGAGAAGTACCTGGGTCCTCGGCGCTCCCCAGTGTTCCTGCCTGTGTGCATCACTTACCTGCTGATCTTCAGTGTCGGAGCGGTGGGGAACTCACTCACCTGCGCTGTGATCACACGCCACCCAGTCATGCGCACACCCACTAACTTCTACCTGTTCAGCCTGGCTGTGTCCGACCTGCTGGTGCTCATCCTTGGCATGCCACTGGAGCTGTACGAACTGTGGAGTAACTACCCCTTCCTGCTCGGGAAGAGCGGCTGCTACTTCAAAACCTTCCTGTTTGAGACGGTGTGTTTCGCCTCCGTGTTGAACGTGACAGCGCTGAGCGTGGAACGCTACATTGCCGTCGTGCACCCGCTGAGGGCGAAATGTGTGGTGACGCGTGCCCATGCCAAGCGCGTGATCGTTTGTGTTTGGATTGCGTCCGTGATTTGTGCGCTGCCCAATGCGAGCCTGCATGGAATCTTCACGCTGTCAAAACCCCGCGGGCGTGGAGAGGGGCGTGAGCTGAGCTCAGCTATGTGCACACTGGTGAAACCGCGCTGGATCTATAACCTGATCATCCAGATCAGCACACTCATCTTTTTCATCCTGCCCATGATGACCATCAGCACGCTCTATCTGCTCAT
This sequence comes from Ictalurus punctatus, assembly GCF_001660625.3. Taxonomy (NCBI): domain Eukaryota; kingdom Metazoa; phylum Chordata; class Actinopteri; order Siluriformes; family Ictaluridae; genus Ictalurus; species Ictalurus punctatus. Next base: position 19,194,463 of record NC_030425.2, read on the forward strand.
CGGGATCCAGCTGAAGAGAGAGAAGATGCTGCAGGCTAAAGCCAAGTGTGAGAACAACATCTACAGAAACACCACTGTGCACACTCGACAGCCACGAACACGAAGACAACAGGTCACCAAGATGCTGTGTGAGGAAAACAGAAACAGTCTGAGCACTTTTATTCTCTTCTAGTGTGTCTCACTCTCCTGTAGTATCTCTTACTCTCCTGTAGTGTGTCGCACACTCCCATAGTGTCTCTCACTCTCGTGTAGTCTGTCTCACTCTCCTGTAATGTAGCTCACTTTCTTGTAGTGTCTCACTCTCCTGTAGTATATCTCACTCTCTTCTATTGTCTCACTCCCCTGTAGTATGTCTCACTCTCTTCTATTGTCTCACTCCCCTGTAGTATGTCTCACTCTCCTGAAGTGTGTCTCACTCTTGTGTAGTCGGTCTCACTCGCCTGTAATGTATCTCACTTTCTTGTAGTATCTCACTCTCTTGTACTCTCTCATTCTCCTGTAGTGTCTCACTCTCCTTTAGTGTCGCACTCTCCTGTAGTATGTTTCACTCTCCTGAAGTGTCTCTCACTCTCCTGTAGTCTGTCCTACACTCCTGTAGTGTCTCTCACTCTCCTGAAGTGTCTCTCACTCTCCTGTAGTCTGTCCTACTCTCCTGTAGTGTCTCTGATTCTCCTGTAGTGTCTCTCACTCTCCTGTAGTCTGTCCTACACTCCTGTAGTGTCTCTCACTCTCCTGTAGTGTCTCTCACTCTCCTGTAGTCTGTCCTACACTCCTGTAGTGTCTCTCACTCTCCTGTAGTGTCTCTCACTCTCCTGTAGTCTGTCCTACACTCCTGTAGTGTCTCTCACTCTCCTGTAGTCTGTCCTACTCTCCTGTAGTGTCTCTGATTCTCCTGTAGTGTCTCTCACTCTCCTGTAGTCTGTCCTACACTCCTGTAGTGTCTCTCACTCTCCTGTAGTGTCTCTCACTCTCCTGTAGTCTGTCCTACACTCCTGTAGTGTCTCTCATTCTCCTGAAGTGTCTCTCACTCTCCTGTAGTCTGTCCTACTCTCCTGTAGTGTCTCTCATTCTCCTGAAGTGTCTCTCACTCTCCTGTAGTCTGTCCTACTCTCCTGTAGTCTCTCATTCTCCTGTAGTGTCTCTCACTCTCCTGTAGTCTGTCCTACACTCCTGTAGTGTCTCTCACTCTCCTGTAGTGTCTCTCACTCTCCTGTAGTCTGTCCTACACTCCTGTAGTGTCTCTCACTCTCCTGTAGTGTCTCTCACTCTCCTGAAGTGTCTCACTCTCCTGTAGTCTGTCCTACTCTCCTGTAGTGTCTCTCACTCTCCTGAAGTGTCTCACTCTCCTGTAGTCTGTCCTACTCTCCTGTAGTGTCTCTCATTCTCCTGTAGTGTCTCTCACTCTCCTGTAATCTGTCCTACACTCCTGTAGTGTCTCTCACTCTCCTGTAGTCTGTCCTACACTCCTGTGGTGTCTCTCACTCTCCTGCAGTGTTTCATTCTGGTACATTTGGCTGAAAAAGAACTTCATAGCTAATATGTAATGTAAGTGTATGGCCTCCAGTTTAGCATCATGTATAATATTAGTGTTTGTGTTACAGTTGTGTTGGTGGTGATGTTCGGGATCTGTTGGGCACCGTTTCACACAGATCGCCTCATGTGGAGTTTCATGGACGAGCTCTCAGGTGTGGAGATGTTTCAGGTGTTCGAGTATGTCCACGTCTTCTCAGGTGTGTTCTTTTACCTCAGCTCGGCCGTCAACCCCGTGCTCTACAACCTCATGTCCACCCGCTTCCGTGAGATGTTCAAGGACGTGATGTGCGTTCACAAACGAGGCTTTGCCCACAGGAAGTGCTCTCTGAGCGTGACGCGAGCCACCGTGCGCAGTGTCTTGAGTGATGTCACTAATGGCAATGCCGCCGCTGATGGAGATTATGAGTTTTATGAATGTCATGAAAACGAGACCACATGTGACTGAGGGAAAGAAACAAACATACTTTAGCTCTTAGGTGTGTGTTGGTGTTATGGATATGTACAGTGTATGCAGGTATATATAAACCATAAAATGATGTGTTCTATGTTTGTGTCCAATCAGAATCTCTCTTTAATGTTTCTGTTAATTTCTTATGGAGGGAAAAATGGCTTAGTGAAATGAAATTATGAATTTAATAAATGAAGTCATGTCTGGGCCGTTACAGCTGACTCACTGGCTGAGGTAATTTGATTTTTAAAAATTAAACCATTCTATATGTAACTATTTTAATAAATTTTACAACACAACAAGAACACTCACCATTGCTAGGTTTCCTCATGTAGTGCAGGATTAACATGTAGACAGTAAAAGAAATCATACTGAGTGATTATAATTATCAAAAAGATTTCAGATTAATGCCATTTATTTAAGAAGCAGGAGTTTTGACAAATGTATCTGGGTTGTTTTTTTTTTTTGTCTATACACACACATTATATATATATATATATATATATATATATATATATATATATATATATATATATATATATATATATATATATATATATATATATATACAAAAAAAACAGATACATTTGTCAAAACTCCTGTACATACATACATAATTTTGTATACATTATAAACATATTGTTTGTCACTTCAGTAAGCATCTTACTGTTGTTCATTTAAAATCCAGTTCTATTGTATTTTTACTCAGATAGAAATGTAGATACAGGACTCAAATGTGTCTTTACTTTCACTCTCACTCTGAGTTATCAGGATGTTTTCTTGCTTCTTCTTTCCTTTCTGAAGCTTCAGAGTTGCTTATCAAGCTGTTTTTGTCAACAATCAGGTGAAAGTTTGAAGGTAAACACAATGAAATCATAGGAAATAAAATTCACTGTATTAGTGTTTAACTGCTGTAATAAAAGCACCATTAATAAACTGCGTTGAAGTGCATAAAGGATTGCATGAGCTTTACCGCTGAGATGAACACTCACTCCTTTATACATTTTAAATAAGTGATTATGATAATTATACATACAAAATGAAAGTGAAATAAGTAATAAATGCTAATGCTGTGTTTATTTCTTCCACAAAAAAGATAGAAAAGGTTTATACATAAAAGTATGAGAGAAAAGTGGTGTAGGAGTCCATCATGGTGAGGTGTGTTTGTTTAGATCAGAGCTTCTGTTCCTGTGCAGGGCATAACAGTGCGACCATTTCACTCGCTATTGTGACTGAAAAGTACTTTGTGCGACTGTGAATAAATATTTATTTGCACCGGGGAGAGTGACCTGTTCGGAGTTGTATAATACAATCGGAATAAAAACTACAGAAAGTCCGAAATGCATCTTCACCGCGCAACAGTTACTTTCACACTGATTTTCATCTCCTCAGTCAACCGAACAAGTGTGTAAATACTGCAGAGAAGCCATTATGATGACAAGTAACAGTGACTACGTTTACATGGACAGCAGTAATCTAATTATTGACCTTATTCTGATTAAGATAATAATGTGATTATGGTGTTTACATGAATCGCTTTTAGAATACTCCTTTCTTGTGCCCGTTTTACATGTTTTAGAACATAATTAGATTAACAGCCCACGTCATTACGTCACCGCGCCACGCCGTCCGACGTCCATCCAGAATTTCACGTATCAACATACAGTTCGTCTTCGTTATGGTACCGTATACAGTTTTGGGTATTTTTATTTAATTTTTTTATGAACGCTTTAAGTGCAGTTAATTATTTGTCAGGCTGTACTTGCTAATAGACAAAGTCTATTAGCAAATAGAGTCAATAGTCTCAAACCGCGTAATTACCGTCTATATAGTAGCCGAGATACATGTATTTTTCCCCACTACAGGCCTATAGTAGGAAAGTATGCAGTTTGGGACGCGGCTGAACTCTCTTGCTTGCCATAAAACGTAAAACTGCCGTGTGTGATCGTGTCCTGTCGCAAAATGCGGTGAAAACTCTCACACAACGTTCATAATGTGATTAAGGTGTTTACATGTCACTACTACATGTCCATAATGCGACTAAAACAGGAGTACTCCACCTGTCTTAATTCGATTAGAGCTTAATTCGAGTATGACCTTAATTAGATTAAGGTAAGTAAAAATTGCTGTTTACATGGTAGTTTCTTAATCAAAGTATGGTCTTAATCGGGTTAAGAGTGGATTACTGTTGTCCATGTAAACGCAGCTACTGTTTCAACTTCCCGATCTCACAATCCGCCATCTTTTATTGATCACCCAAAATGACCCGAAAATGCAACAGTGACCTGCTCATGTTATTAATTTATAATAATGCTAATGCTACAAGGTGGGTTTAATTCAAACTTCTTTATTAAATAATTCCTCACCAATCATAATCAAGAGTAAGACCTGTTCAGTCTGTAAACATACAGTACGCTGCTGCTCTCCCTTCACCAACTCTTCAAACACAGCACATTTACTTCATTTAAACTCAGCGTTGCCAGATATCACTAGAAAAATCAACTCCACAAACACAATATTATCAGCAGACATGGCAACACTGTACTGGGGGAAGCGATCTAATAGGAACAACTGATAAACAAACAAAAATAAAACTACTAAAATGTAATGACAGAAAATGTGCTTAGTTGTAAATAAATAATTTAATATAAAACATAGATATTATAATAACTTAATAAAATATAAATAAAATGAGAAATGAAATAATGTTTAATTACTATGGGTTGCACTTAATATCAATTTGACATTAAGCTTAGTTTGACATCTCCTTAGAAGGCTATTAGACTTTTTCCTAATATGGATAACTTTTGTGTTAGTCTACTTTTAATTAGGACTCTTTATTGTTTAAGATATTTAAAAATAAATATTTTATGCTTGTTTATTTATCAATTAACCAACAGTATTTCTCATTGCTATTATTTTAATTCAATTAACAGTGACCATGAGCAGAGAGCTTACATTTACCTGCTTATGATAGACCTCCTGATTAAAGTTTAAACAAAAAAAAGACTGGCATCTGGATCAGTTTTGGTTGTAAAAATCCTGATCGGTGCATCCCTAATGAACACCATTAAACTAAAGCACTTTGCATCTGACGGATAAATGAACTCACCCAATCACATCCTATATGAGATTATTCAGATATTTACACAATATACACAGAGCGGTTCGAGAACTGACTCCAATCCAGAACCATGACAGCGGAAAATGTCTAATTGTGTAGCTTTAAATATATTCAAGGGGAGCCGACTTCAAAGACTGAACATTGAGGTTTATTGTATTTGTTTACAAGCTGGAACAGGTTATCGGTTGTTTTTTGCATACAGCCTGTAAAATTAACTGAAAATATTACATTTAGTTTATCAGAAGGTAAATTAATGTGTCACGGCTCACACTATGTTCCTAAATTTTGTCATAATTGACAAACTCAAGTTTTCTCATGCCTACTTGTGGCATATTAATTAATTGTGGCAAATCAATATTACCATCCCTATTAAAAACAAAACAAAACAACAACAAAAAAAACCCTAAACTTCAACCGTGCTCCAAAATTTTTGTAATTAGGAGCACAAGTTCTCCTATAAGAAATTGTTACCATAGAGCCCTGCTGTGTCAGTAATAATAAACTCCAAATACAGCAGCCACACACACCATACTGTCCTGTTAAACACACAGACAAACACACACTCAGTTACACATGTGAGGAATAACTTATGTGTGTGTGTGTGTGTGTGTGTGTCTTACATTAATGTAAACTTCTTTAGCATAGCCGTCAGTGTCCGAATCCCAGAAACAGCGAGACGTCATCCTGCATACACACACACACGCTTTTAATATCGGCGAAAAATGCACACAATGAACATGCAAGTTAATATTATTAAAAAATGAATGCATGGGTTATTTTTGGAGATCTGGACAGATGTGGACAGATGTGTGGTCTGTGTGAGCATAATGGAGCAGCAGCTCTATAAATGAATTAGTTTGGTTTTTACAGAGATATTGTCATTTTAAGGTCGGGCTACTGGAGCAAACTACTGATGACAGACAAAAAATACATCAGTAGTGAGCCTCCTATTTGTATCACGTTAAAGAACTTCTCGAGTCCACACTGAATGAAAGTAAAAACCTCTAAAACATGGTGCTCCTGCTTCCTGTCTGTGTTACCCTAATCCAGAGTGTAAGTGTCACAGCTATGGACCTTCTGGTTACTTCAGTGTCTTATTGTCATGATAAAAAATTGAGGTTTTGTGGCTTTTAGTATGAATATGTTAGCTTTAAGGTTATCTATAAGCTTGTGTGATCCAAAACCAAAGACAAACTTCACATTTAGAAGATATATGGATTAAAAACTTACAGTCTCTCTTTACCACCAATACAGATCAGCAATTTTGATGACATCATTCTACACTTCAGTTTCTAATCAGATTTTCTGTCCAATCAAATTGAAAAACCCCCTAGAATCTAAAGTGTTCCGCCCCCAAAATTATAACAATCACCTTGCCGATGTTGCCTTGTTGAGTGAGAGAAATCGTATCAGCATGCATGGGTCGTAAATGTGTCTTTGGCTGTTCGAACATGTTTGTTTTATTCAGTTTTCCAGCTATAAGGTGGTTAAGAAGGAAATGGCTTGAATTCGTTCACTTTATTGCTTGGGCTCGCGTCCATGGTACTAACTGTCAAGTACGGCTTAAGCCGGGCTGTGAGGTATGCTAAACGCTACTGGCTATTTAAAAAGGGGGAGGAGTCAGCCAATATGTCCCGCCTTGACTTCCTGAATCAGTGGAAATTATGTCAACACATTGAATAACGCTGCACGTTTCAAGGCACTTCACTGGGTCTTTAAAAGTTCTTTGTTATTTGAGTATTTATGCTCCACTGCCTCTCTGTGTACTCACCCCCATTGTTTCATATTCCCCCTCCCTGCATGCTTCTTATTCCTGTTGCACTATACATGTCCTGTCAGCACTGTGCTTGTCACACATATACACATCTTGCACTTTGAGTCCAGGACAAACGTTATTTCATCTCACTGTGGACTGCACACTGTATATGTCTGTGATGACAATAAAGATCTCCTTGACTACTTGACTAAACAAAACAACACAGCCACCAAAGGGCACTACAGCACTGTGTGAGAATAAACTGCACACATTAAAGGTGAAATATTTGACTTAAAAAAAAGTTCTTACTAGTCCAAATAACAGGGAAAATATGTAGAACATGATAAAAAATAACTGTGTAAGCCAGGGTCTCAGCAAAAGTGTATTTATTATGTGGCTAAACCTGATTGGAAAACTGCCTTACAGTCTGGGTGAGATTTTTGAGTTTGGATGGGCCTCCTGTCAGTCATTTTATAGACAACCCAAACATCTCAGTTTGAAATCAGCAAGTACCCAGCACAGCCAGGTGTCTCTCCCATAAGCAAAAAGAAAAATCATTCTGTTCTTTGAAAAATATTCACAAGGAAGACAGTAGAAGGAAAATAAACACTGGCAGTTCTTTTCCAAGATGGAGTCATTTATTACTGGTTATGGGAATGAAGAATTAGCAAGGTTACTCCTGGACACATATGTAAACATAAGCTCTAAAAAGGTAAGTTCACACTGTGAACTTTGTGACCATTCACGCACTCGGACCACACGGAGCCGCAACCTCAGATGAGATTTTCTCAGCTTTATGCAAATTAGACATGACGAAGTAAAGTGACCAATATGGTACACATGGCACAAGATTTTCTCATTTCCCCCTGACAACTTTAGTTCCTACCTGCTTTTAGTTCCTATGTACTGCTTGAGACGAAAAAAGGAATACAAATGTAAAACTGTGTTTCATCCTATCCTGTCATGTACAACCTTTCATTAAAGAGACCTCTAAAGAAAAATACAGACTGGAAGAAAATAGCAAAGGTCTCACGAGAGTGTTTGTAGCTAGTAGAGTTAGCTTGTGATGCTTGCAGCCAATACGAATACCCCTGGCACTTTATATATGGTGAATGGTAAATGGTCTGCACTTATATAGCGCTTTTTTAACCTTAGCGCTTTACACCGTGTCTCATTCACCAATTCACACACAGACTCACACACCAATGGTAGCAGAGCTGCCATGCAAGGTGCTAGCTTGCCATCAGGAGCAATTTGGGGTTCAGTGTCTTCCCCAAGGACACTTCGGCATGGGAAGTCATTCAGGCCGGGAATTGAACCGCCAACCCTACGATTAGTGGACAACCCGCTCTACCACCTGAGCCACAGCCACCCCATATACATCAAACAACCAATATTTAACACTTCTTTCACTTTATTGAAATATTACAATTCATTTAAAGTACATTTTCAAGACAAATAAACTGTGTACTGTAGTAAATTGTGTGCTGTAGGTTATATTTTGGCCTACGGCTGGACAGGCAGTGGGTACACATCTCTCATCCACCCAGTGCAATAAACAGAACATTTGTGTGTGTGTGTTTGTTTGTTCTTACTTCACACCCTGTCCTCTCTGTTCTCCAATCATCACCTGCACCACCAATTTGTATCTGTCCAAACCCAGACCTGTACACACACACACACACACCTGTATAAATTTAACTGTGTGATATCAGCACTTCTGTTCAGTGTAATTAAAATGTTTTAATGTGCATTAAAAAAACACACAAAAACACAAGGAATACGAGTTTATAATAGATATAAACACAAAACACTCGTCTTTTGTTTGTGATGGAGTGTGTGCAAAGTTAAAAATGGGTCAAAGGTGAACTGATAAATGACATTTAAATTAGATGTGTAGCCTGGTGTAAGTGTTAAATTGAGGGCTGAATCCTCAAGTCATGGTGTTGGGGTTAAAGTTCCTGTTCTGACCTTTAACATGGTGTTTAATAGCTTCAGCAAGCGTTCGTGTGAGTGACGGCGTTTCCTCAGGATCATACTGAACTCCTGATAAATTCTCTCTCAGGATCTCTCTAATACACTCCCTCACCACCGACGCCCTGAACCTACAACACACACACACACACACACACACACACAGAGAGAGAAAGAGAGAAAGGGAGAGAGTGCAAGATTTTAACATCTTTAGTTTGTTATAAAATACTGAGACAGCTGTGATATTTCAGAACCATCTATCATCACATCATCATAATCACATGTTATGTAAAGAATTAAGCACTAGGGGGCGTGCTGTTGCAGGAAAATAATCCATAACGATGAAATGGCCCTGAATTTGATTATTTTCCTATAACAACACATCCCCAAATGTTTTATTCCTCTTATATCACTGCAATTTGCCAACAATTCCGATTTAAATTCATTAAGATAAGATAATATGATAAGATAATACTTTATTAATCCCCAGACGGAGAAAATAGGGTGTCACAGCAGCAGCCAAAAAAAAAAAAAAGAAAGAAAAGAAAGAAGAGTTAAAAGAGATAGTAAGGAGAACAATACAGGGATATATAAAGAGTATATACAGGATGCATGCATATATATATATATATATATATATATATATATATATATATATATATATATATATATATAAACACACACACACACACACACACACATACATGTGAGCAATATATGGAGCACTATGTAAGTACCTCATGTACATATCGCATATGTACAATACTATATACATACTGCAGCTGTACGGTATAATCAGTGTAGACACATAAGAAAAGCTTTGAAGCAGTGATTAAAGCATGACATCATGATTTTTTTTTAGCCGTTTATAGTTACTGAAATGTTGTGGAAATGAGTTTCTCTTGAAATTGCTGTTCTGTTGAATTGCATGAATGAGTATGTGTACAGGTGTTCCTAATAAAGTGCTCCGAAAATGTTAAAAACTCACGGTAAAGTGATAGATGCATCAGGGTTAAGTGATAGATATATACTGGTCACCATTAACATGGACATTGCAGGTTCTGCACATAACGTCACAAAAGAGTTCATTATTTTATTAAATGAATAAATAAATGTGCTCTTCTCGCCCCCCGGATCACTGATCAAACACTCTGCAGCTGACAGAAAGAGTTAGAAGTAACTTGCGGAATCGACAGTAACAGGTCTGTATTCTCTTTAGAGCGGAATCATATCCTGATTAAATACAGTTATAAATAAATAACAGTAATAATGTCTGTCTTACTTGTGTTGATAATTCGGTCTGATGAGAAAAGTGTTGGCACCCTGCTCTGACCCCATCATTATTAAAACCGAAACGTATACACACCACCGTTACTATAACAACTGCCAGACCTTCACTTCCGGGGTCACGGCCAAAGCGGAAGTGAATTCCTTCATTCACTGCAGTTCTATTTAGCATTTTAAAAGTTATTCGAGTTATCGCTATTTTATAGTATACAAAATAATATATTTGTTATATTTCTAAATTATGTAGTTATTAAATAATTAATTTTGATTTCATTTTATAAAGTATGTATTACTGTATACTGTATGCATTTGTTTGTTCTTGGGTGAATTTATTTTTATTTTTATTTATTATTATTTTTATTTATTCTTTTATTGATTTAGGTAGACAATGTGTCTGTGAATTACTGGGGCAAAATTATTGTTAGGTATTAAATAGCCTAGTTATGAGAGAATGTTTTATCTAGAATTGTGCAGAATTAATTAAAATAATTCCTTAACACACGACAAAGCGATTTAGGTTGGATTTAGCGAGACTTGTCAAATTAATTTTATATAAAATTTACAACTCTACTTGCTGATGTAAGAAAATTCTTTAAGCAATTAAAATATCTCTCTCTCTCTCTCTCTCTCTCTCTCTCTCTCTGTGTGTGTGTGTGTGTGTGTGTGTGTGTGTGTGTGTGTGTGTGTGTGTGTGTGTGTGTGTGTGTGTGATGCTGGTGGTCTTGCGGTGAACACAATACAAACAGAAGCCCCCAGGTTACAGTGAAACCACAGAAACCCCTGCTCACACTTACAGACACACACACACACACACACACACACACACACACACACACACATAGATATATAGCTAAAATATATGTTATATATATATAAAAGTGATATCGCTATTCTGGAAAGTTTAAGGACAGTAATGTGTCATTAAGAGAATAAACACTAGAGTAATAATCCAATAAAAAAAAATAAGTGTGTGTGTGTGGTTAAGGCTCTGGGTTACTGATCAGAAGGGTTGGGGTTCAAGCCCCAGCCTTGCCACTGTTGGGCCCTTGAGCAAGTCCTTTAACCCTCTCTTCTCCAGGGGTGCTGTATCATGGCTGTCCCTGTGCTCTGACCCAGCTTCCTGACATGTTGGGGTATGCAAAGAAAACAATTTCACTGTGTTCTACTGTATATGTGACCAATAAGGACTCATTATATATAACAAAAGTTTTGGTTCATTACATTTCCAGCAGTGAGGTGGAAATTAATCACACTTTTAAAACTAGCTTTAATGTCATTAGATTATTTGATTAAGATGCCCTATTAAACACCACACTACTTCATGTCCTTACACATATTTTATTCCACTATGTTGTGGTGAGTTGTTTTTTTTTTTTCAATTGATGAAGCAGAATGAACTTGAGCAGCAAGAATTCTCTTGAATCTAATATTTCTTTGTGAGTTTTTGTCTCTGGTTGCTTGTGCAGATTTACAAATGTAGAAACATGATGTACAGTACTGTGCAAAAGTCTTAGGCACATGTAAAGAAATGCTGTAGAGCAAAGATGCCTTCAAAAATAATTAAATTAAATGTTTCTCCATTAAAAAAAAATACTACAAAGAGCAGTAAACAGTAATAAATGATACAAAGTCAATATTTGGTCTGACGACCCTTTTCTTTAAAAAATAAATAAATAAATAAAATAGTAGTCTCTGGTTCAATTGTTGCAGTTTTATAAGGAGATGAGCTGTAAGTTTTATTGAGCGTCTTGCAGAACCAGTCACGGTTCTTCTGGAGACTTTGACTGTCACACTTGCTTCTTATTTTTGCAGCAAAATCCAGCAGCCTTCACTGTTTTTTGTCTGAAAAGTGTCTCTTACCGCTTAATATACTGCTTTCTTTAATGACATACAGACATTTATCTGTAACATTTAATTTTGTGTAGAAAACTAATGTTTGGGAATCTAAAATGTTTTTTGTGCTTACTCGATAATGTAGAAGTCATAAAATAAAAATCTATAGGAAAGTTTGTATTTTAAAAAATAGGGTACCTAAGACTTTTGCACAGTACTGCACATTTCAGTGTAAATGTGCTGGAAAAACCCAGTTACTGACTCAGATAAAGTAGTTTTATCAGCTTTCTTTAGACACAACCAGCACAAAAAAAGATCCAAATCAGGGCTGAGTTTCACAAACAAAAATCACAGAGATCACAGTTGGATAATAGAGAGAGCCACATTAGATTAGTAATGTTGCAATATATTAAACTTTATAATTTGACAGTTGAAAAATGAACAAAAGCTCTCAATGTAGCAGAGAATCTTTCAAGAGGTTTAGTTTGTGATTAAAAAAAATTGTGTAGAAAAACAGCAGAACATGCTGCACCTCAGATAACAGTGTATGTGTGTGAGTGTGTGTGTGTGTGCATGTGAGCATGTAAACAGCACACAGGAAAAGACAGCAGACGCAAACCGTCTCTCTCATTCCGTGTCTCATCTCAGCACCATGTTCCAGCTGCTGAAGAAGCGTCTGGTTTTCTTGATCTTCTATCTGTGCTGTGTTCCAGGTAAGTCTCTCTCTCTTACATACACACATACACACACATACACACACACACACACACACACACACACACACACACACACACACACACACACACACATTTCACTTGAATTATATATGTAATTCACTCGTTATCACCTGTTTAACTTTGTGTGTGGATTCACTCTGACTTCTTTAGTTCAATTAAACATCCAACTGTAGGAAAATTCAGCGTTTAAACTGTGAGCGTGTGTAGAATATTGTGTAATTGTATAGTGTGTGTGTGTGTGTCTCTCTGTATGTATGTATGTATGTATTTATATGTGTGTGGTGCTTTACTTTCCTTTTGTTCATGGAAACTGTAAAAGAGTGACAGTGTGCTGGATCGTCGCTAACACAACGTTTAGCTTTTTATTCACGCTGTAAAACTTAATTTTATCTTTCACCTTTAATCATTAAAGTATACTGTATATATAACACTACTGTAAACACACACACACAATCATGTATGATTATGTAGTAACACAATATTAAACTACAGAAATACACAGAAAAAATGTGTGTGTAATTATAGTAAAATAGTAATAAAATAATAATAATAATAATAATAATAATAATGAGTTTATGATTATAGACAGTGTGTGTGTACAGAGAATGTTTGTTTGTCGGGAGTATGTGATTATAATTAGTGTGTGATTATAATAAACGTGGAATTGTAGGGAGTGTGTGATTATAATAAATGTGTGATGGTAGGGTGTGTGTGATTATAACAAATATATGATTACAGTGAGTGTGATTATATTGAGTGTATGCCTATAGTGTGATTATGATTATAGTGAATATATGATTATAGTGAGTGTTGTGGTTATAATGAATGTGTGCTAATAGAGTGCATGTGATTTTAATGAACGTGTGATTATAGTGAGTGTGTGAATATGAGTGTGTGATTATAGAGAATGTGTGATTGTAATGAATGTGTGATTACACTGAGTGTGCCATTATAGGGAGTGTGTGATAATAGCAAGTGTGTGCTTATAATGAATGTGTGATTATAGTGAGTTTGTGATTATAGGGAATGTGTGATTATAGAAAGTGTGATTATAATGAATGGCTGATTGTAGGGATTGCATAATTATATGGTGTGTGTGATTATAGAAAGTATAGAAACCCGGAGCGGCTGTGGCTCAGGTGGTAGGTCCACTAATTGTCCACTAATTGTAGGGTTGGCGGTTCGATTCCCGGCCCACATGACTCCACATACCAAAGTGTCCTTGGGCAAGACACTGAACCCCAAGTTGCTCCTGATGGCAAGTTAGCACCTTGAATGGCAGCTCTGCTCAAATTAGTGTGTGAGTGTGTGTGTGTGTGTGTGTGTGTGAATGGCTGAATGAGACACAGTGTAAAAGCACTTTGGATGAAAGAGCTATATAAGTGCAGACCATTTAGTGAGTGTGTGATTATACTGATTGTGACTGATGAACTCTTCAGGCTGTACTCAGAAGCAATAAGAGAAAGCTGTGTCAGGGAATAACAACATTAAAAGAGAGCTGTATTTACACACTGACAAAATTCAGATAAATAAATGCTAGCAAGCAAGAGATGAAGACAAGCAGCAGGATGTGAGTAGGATGTCAGAGTGAAACATCAAAACTAAAGTGTGTGTCTGTGTGTGTGTGTGTGTGTGTGTCAGTGTGCTGTGATGTTAAACATGTGAGTGGAACAGCAGGACAGAATCTCACAGTGGCATTCACGATGAAGAGCACAAATTTTACCAACAGGCAGATGAACATTTACCGTGACAACACAAAGATTCACGTGTTCAACAAATCCAATGGACCCTGCTTTTCATGGGGAAACTACACACTGTCCAAGATCTGCATCACCCATCCGTCCCAAAACCCGATCAATCTGATCTTCACATATCTCCTAGACGGTGGAGTGTATCACCTTGCTGTGTTCATGCCAGACTTCACTTTTGAAGAAAGCAACAAAGTGAACTTGACTGTACTCCCATCTAATTACACAACAACAAACATCACAGGTATACACACACACACACACACACACACACACACACACACACACACACACACACACACACACAAAGTGATTGTCCAGAGGCAGAATGGTGGCATAAATAAACATCCTCCAAACATTAAAGGTTACCAAAACACTCTATGCCCATGAACCCCCTCAGATTTGGCTGCTGCATTCATATCTTAGCAATAGTTAATAGTTGACAAAGGCTATCCTAATAATATTATTTACATAAGCTTCAAATGAGAGACACATCACGGTCTTTGACTAACTCCATCCGGAGTTAATATGTCAGAAAGCTTACTTCTAGCTTCCTGTGTTACTAGGAGAAGTACTTCTGCCTTGTAGCATCACATCCAGAGTCCAATATTTTTTACGCATTCCTCATCTTTATTTGTGATTAAACAACATACACCACATATATTGGACAAGCAAACATTTGATCATCTTTGAAACAGTGCCTATTAATAAAGTTATTATACTTGAACAAAACCATGAGGAAAATTAGCTTTTTCAATCATGTATTCAACAGAAATATCAATAGATAGATATTCTTCTGCGGAAAAACTAAGTACACCCTTGGCCTCAGAAGCATAAATGGCTTCTTGTAAGCATTTTGTCTCTGACAGTCTGTTGACTGCTCTTTCATGCAATATTCATTCAGTTGCTAGATGTTTGCAGGTTTTCTTGCATGTACTGCCTGTTTCAAATTCCCCCACAACATTTCAATGGGAATCAAATCCAGGCTTTGACTAGGCCATTCCATAACCCTCCATTTCTTCTTTTTGAGCCATTCCTTGATGGATTTGTTAGTGTGCTTAGGATCATTATCCTGTTGAAAGGTCTACTTCCAGTTCAAATTCAAAGCAACCCCAAACTATAAAATGTCCACCATCGTACTTCACAGTCGGTATGAGGTGCTTCTCCTGAAAAGCTGTCTTTGGTCTGCAGCAAACATGTCTGCTGTTACTGGGGCCAAAGAACGCTAGCTTTGATTTGTCTGTCCAGAGCAGATTATTCCAAAAGGCCTGGTCTTTGCCTATATGCTCATTGGCAAACTGTAGTCTTGCAAAGGCTTTTTCCTGGCACACCTCCCATGCACGTCAAATTTGTGCAAAATCAATTTGAAAGCAACAATTGCAAGATCCTGTGATTACATTGGGGGGGCAGGGGGCTGTTGACTTCTTTTTGCATCAGATGGTCTGCTCTTGGGCTGAATTTGCTGGGACGGCCAGTCCTGGATAAATTGGCAGTTGTTTGAAAACTACATTTGTACATTATTTTCCTTAAAGTGGAATGATGTATTTCAAATAATTTGGAGATCTGCTTAAATTCCTTGCCAGACTCATTGGTATCCACAACATTTTTCTGAAGGCCTTATAGAACTCATGACGGCATGATGACACCACACACCTCAATAACAAAGGGAACATCAGACACTAGATATGAGAGAGGTATAAATAAGATGGGTTCCACCTGCACTCCCTAAGCAGGTTCTAATCACTGGTACCCAATCTTGAACACCTGATTCTAATTATATAGATTTGAAGGTGTGATGAATGTAGGGGTGTACTTACTTTTTCCGTGTGACTAATCTGTTGTTTTTGTCAGTGTAATGTAAATGTGAAAATTCCTACGAAATGTCAATTTTATTTGTCATTTGATATCACCTTGTGTATCACTTTTATTAATAGGCACTGGTTCAAAGAGGATCAAATGTTTGCTTGTCGAAATGTGTCAACAATGCCAACAATTTCCATCTTCCATCCAATGTATTTTTTCACGTGACTGTATATACAGGGTGTCCCAAATATTTTTTGATATGTTTGCCAGCACCACGTCGGTTGTGCCTTCTTCAATGGATGTTCATGGACGTCCTCTTCTCAGTTGGTCCTCAACACTCCCAGTCTTTTTGACTGTGTTATTTGAATGTGTTATTAAGTTTGGCAGCAGTGTCGTGTGTGATGTCTTTTCCTGTTAAAGTCCATTGCAGCCTTGCAACTCCCAATCCAGCCATGAGAATGATTTTAATGTTTTTTTTTGTCAAAGGCATTCTTAAAGGCTATCAGAAAATTTATTTATAAATTAAATCTGAAAAATTTTGGAGGACATTTTGTTTAAAATTGTTACTTTTCCCGTGTATGGAGACTTTTGGAACACCCTATATACATATATATATATATATATATATATATATATATATATATATATATATATATATATATAGAGAGAGAGAGAGAGAGAGAGAGAGAGAGAGAGAGAGAGAGAGAGAGAGAGAACAGAGCAAGGCAGACAGACAGATGTGTAGCTGAATGTGGTGCTGACAGTGTTTATTTTCATTTACAGCTGCCTCATTCAATAACACATCCTTCCAGCTGGACCAATCAGACAAAACGTCCAGGATGTTGATGTTTATTCCGGTGCTGGTTGTAGTCGTGATGTTGGTGATTGTTCTGCTCGGCTCGTTTTACTGGAGCTACAGGAGAAAAACAGGTACAGAGCATCATTTTTACAAATAATTTTACTTAGCGGTAGCGTATATAGAGAAATGAACATTTGGATTAGAACAGAGCCTTGTGGAACACCAAACTTTACATTTGGATGCATAGAAAAGTCAACATTTACATCTACAATCTGATAACGATCAGTCAAATAACACCTCAACCAGGAAAGAGCCTTTTTGTTAACTCCAATACCATTTTCTAGTCTAGATAAAAGAATATTATGAGCCACACTGAGATTAAGCAACACAAGTAAGGACCCCTGATAGGAGCCCAGCATTTGGTCATTTAGTACTTTAACAAGCATAAGGTAGAGTATGTTATAAAACACAGTGTAGTGTGTGTAAAAGAATATAATGAAGAGTATGTTATGTAATATAGTGTACAGCATGTTACAGAATATACAGTCCCCTCCAAAAGTATTGGAATAGACTATTCTTTTGTCTTTGCTATACACTGAAGCCATTTGGGTTTGAGATCAAATTTCTGACATTAGATCAAAATTTCAGGTTTCATTTATTGATACATCAAGTTGTGTTAAAATCTTCCACTTTTTTCCATAGTGAAATATAATGTAGAATGTGTTATAGAACATAGTGTGGAGAGTGTTACATAATATAGTGAAGAGTGTGTTATAGAATATAGTGTAGAATGTGTTACATAATATAGTGAAGAATGTGTTATAGAACATAAAGAGCGTGATATAGAATATAGTGTAGAGCATGTTATAGAACATTGTGTAGAGTGTGTTACAGTACATAGTGTAGCACATGTTATAAAATATTGTGTAGCGCATATTATAGAATATAGTATAGAGTGTGTTAGAGAATATAGTGCAGAGCATGTTAGAAAATATAGTTTAGAGTGTGTTATAGAACATAGTGTGGAATGTGTTATGGAATATAGTGTAGCGCATGATATAGAATTTAGTGAAGTGTATTATGAAATATAGTGAAGAGTGTGTTATAGTACATAGTGTGAAATGTAGTACAGAATATATTTGATAGTGTGTCATAGTGTAGAATGCGTTATGGAATATAGTGTAGAGTGTGTTACGGAATATAGTGAAGAGTTATAGAATATAGTGTAGAGTTATAGAATATAGTGTAGAGTGTGTTATAGAATATAGTGTAGAGTTATAGAATATAGTGTAGAGTGTGTTATAGAATATAGTGTAGAGTTATAGAATATAGTGTAGCGTGTGTTATAGAATATAGTGCAGAGTGTGTTATAGAATATAGTGTAGAGTGTGTTATAGAATATAGTGTAGAGTTATAGAATATAGTGTAGAGTGTGTTATAGAATATAGTGTAGAGTTATAGAATATAGTGTAGCGTGTGTTATAGAATATAGTGCAGAGTGTGTTATAGAATATAGTGTAGAGTGTGTTATAGAATATAGTGTAGAGTTATAGAATATAGTGTAGAGTGTGTTATAGAATATAGTGTAGAGTTATAGAATATAGTGTAGCACGTGTTATAGAATATAGTGTAGATTTATAGAATATAGTGTAGCGTGTGTTATAGAATATAGTGCAGAGTGTGTTATAGAATATAGTGTAGAGTGTGTTATAGAATATAGTGTAGAGTTATAGAATATAGTGTAGCGCATGTTATAGAATATAGTGTAGAGTTATAGAATATAGTGTAGAGTGTGTTATAGAATATAGTGTAGAGTTATAGAATATAGTGTAGCGCATGTTATAGAATATAGTGTAGAGCTATAGAATATAGTGTAGCACATGTTATAGAATATAGTGTAGAGTTATAGAATATAGTGTAGCGTGTGTTCTAGAATATAGTGTAGAGCATGTTATAGAATATATTGTAGAGCGTGTTATAGAATATAGTGTAGAGTTATAGAATACAGTTTAGCGCATGTTATAGAATATAGTGTAGGGTGTGTTATAGAAAATAGTGTAGAGTGTGTTATATTATATAGTGTAGAGTGTGTTATAGAATATAGAGTACAGTTATAGAATACAGTGTAGAGTGTGTTATAGAATATAGTGTAGAGCGTGTTATAGAATATAGTGTAGAGTTATAGAATATAGTGTAGAGCATGTTACAGAATATAGTGTAGAACATGTTATAGAATATAGTGTAGAGTTATAGAATATACTGTAGAGCATGTTACAGAATATAGTGTAGAGCGTGTTATAGAATATAGTGTAGAGTTATAGAATATAGTGTAGAGCATGTTACAGAATATAGTGTAGAACGTGTTATAGAATATAGTGTAGAGTTATAGAATATACTGTAGAGCATGTTACAGAATATAGTGTAGAGCGTGCTATGGAATATAGTGTAGAGTGTGTTATAGAACATAGTGTGGAATGTCTTATGGAATATATTGTGGAATGTGTTATAACAGAAATAAAAGATAAAGATGAATAAATGATGTGAGGAAACAGTATACGTTGCTTACTGAAACTTGTTGTCATGGTAACATGTTTGTGGTTGTGTGGTTGCATTCACACACACAGGAAATGGAGACGGCGTGTATGAGACAGCATTTTGTTATGCAGAAATAACAGTCAAATTTTTAAAAAGTGGGAGTGAGAAGTGTTAAAGTGTTAAAATGTGAAATGTATTTACAGACAAAACTCCAGCTGTGAACTCCACATCAACACCACAGGTAAGAGAGTGAAGTTCAATCACCTGTCACACTCAATATCCTCACCATAATCATTCAATCATTCATTCATCAAATGTGTGTGTGTGTGTGTGTGTGTGTGTGTGTGTATGTGTGTGTGTGTGTGTGTGTGTGTGTGTGTACAGGCGATTCCTGATGTTACTTGTGTTGATTACTGTGTTCTGGACCTTCCGAACCGAGCCGGAGAGAAAGTGAGGAGCACAGAGGAGCGAGTGGAGTACTCCCCCATCGTGTTTCCTCCAAGAAAAACTACCTCACAAGACAATGAGATAAAATCAACAACACAACAAAACAAGATAAAAATGACAAAACAGCAGCGCAAGCAGAGAGAAACAGACAAAGTGTCTGAAAATCCAAAAACATCAAAACCTAAACATCACAAATGTAAAAATAACTCACATCTAGTCACATCCTGTCAAGTCCAAAATGCCCAAGTGTGATCCATTCCATGGGCATTTTTAAGAAATTATTATCATCAGTTTGCAAATAATTACACATTTTATGCTCAAAATGTCTCTTCAGGTGCTCTGTATTTAACACATCAATTATTACAGTTTCTTTTCATATCAGCCTGCAAGAGGAAACAATCACTCCCTTATTCCTGTAGCGCTGATAATGTGTCCTCATCCACTTCCCCTCGTCCACATCCATTCAAAACCTGCCAAAACTTCATAGAGCGTCTGCGAAAATGCATAGAGCGTAAGGGTGAACATGCTGTAAATAATAATAACTTTTCGCACACCCTGTATTCTACAACCTGTACATATCGGGGTGATGAGATACACCAATAATCTGAAATCTTTATATCATTCGTTTTATTCTGTTCCTGTGTATTTCCCCTGTACTGTCCACCAACAGTCTGATAAGAGCTGTTATTTTACTTCATATAGGGTGCGTCTCAATCAGCGTCCTAGTTCAGTAGTCAGGGCACTGATCAGGGAGTCAGCCATTTTAAGGGCTGTCTCAGTTGCAGAATCCTTCCAGTGCACTGTCATATTTACTCCCTTAAAAAATCCCACAATGCACCACAAAAACCAAGGAGCATCAATGCTTACTGTGTTCCCTTACTGGATATTACATCATGCTTTCTGAAGCCCCTGAGCTCAAAAAAAATAAAATGCGGGCCGAACCCTCAGCCAGCTTCATCTACAAATGTAAGTAGCTTGTTATCGTTGTTGTAGCTCTCAAATGATTACTTACATTAGCAATTTATAACTTTATTTGACGTTCTATATATGGTCTGTTTGAGTCTAATGGCTTCTGTTTAATGATGTAAATCCACTAAAATAAATAAATCCACTAGCTAATGTACGATCCTGTTTGGAGTACCGTGACAGAAATGTGTGTGATTAAGCTAATAAACTTATATGACAAATAAATCTTTGGGTGATGTTTTAGAAAGTGAGTACATAATTGTGTTGCTGGAAATTGAGTTGTCAGAGTCCCAATGTGTAGTGAACCAGCCTCCATTACCAGTGCCCGTACTCATAAACGTGATATACTGACCTAGGGAGCTAGTTAGCAGATCAAGACATAGGGATAACGAATACATTTATTTACATTTATTCATTTAGCAGACGCTTTTATCCAAAGCGACTTACAAATGAGAAAATACAAGCAAAATGAACGAGTATGTAGACTCAAGACTCAAGACTTCAGGAACAAAACTTACCCAGAATGCTTTGCTGAACTTGATTGATTGGGATGTTACCCACTTTTGAATGGTTAAGGGAAGTGGACAAGGGCATGTTACAAATTGACTGAAACACAAGGAGGAGTTTGGTGTGAAAATACAAAGAGAAAGTTTGCGTGTTATTGGGAGAAACAGTCGCTGTTGAACTACACCACAAAATACAAGAATACATCAGAAGAGACAAGTGTGTGTGTGTGTGTGTGTGTGTGTGTGTGTGTGTGTGTGTGTGTGTGTGTGTGTGTGTGTGTGTGTGTGTTGCAGTGCAATTTGCCAGTGGTACTTGAGTGACAACCACATACACCATAGTGTGAAATCCCCCTCATCATAAGTGTTCTTCTGTACCTGTGCATATAATGACCTAAAATGATGATATATGAAAGATATTAATATGTAAAATATGCAAATATGTATATAGTTAGCATATACATTTGAGACACTAGTATAATGACATCACAGTAAATAAAGTGTTATATATCTGGGCTAGAGTGTGATGATCTGCCAGTGTGGAAATTACTGTAAATCTGTAATAACGAAATCTATCTCAGAATAAACCTCAAAATAAATCAAACGTGTCTCAACACTCTGACTTTGTGTTACATGCTAAAGCTGGCTGTATATTCTCATCAAGTGTGTGTGAAGGTTTATTGTACATTTAGCTCATGAAGAGGACACACTCCTATTTTATCTTCATATGATTATGTCGAGAAACTTTATCATTATTATGACCCAATAAACATTTTTTTCCCCTTTGTATGCTGATAAAAGGTTTTTATAGCATTTTATAGCAAAACAATTTTATATGTTTTAATATGTGATAATGAGATTTACTGTATATTGTTACTGTACAATAAATTGTTCTCACTGACATTTATATAAAGAGCATATAATAAACACTATAGTGAAATATTTCCTATACCATCAGTCTAATGTGGTTTTTTTTGTAATGTGTTGATTTGAATGTAACTAATCAAGTTGTTTGACTGAACACGTACTCAGCGATGTACACAACCTGTGTGTGTAGGTGTGTGCGTCTGTGTGTGCATGTGTGTGTGTGTGTGTGGGGGGGGGGGGTTGTTTGTGTTTTAATTACTCCTCACCGCTTCATCTCAGTGAACACGGATGTAAACTGAACTCTGACATTTATTATTTATTAATACACCATGCTGATGTTTGCTGAATTCTGGATTCTGATTGGTCAGAAGGTGTTGCTTAATTTTCTATAATAGCAGCTCTGACAATAGTTTCCATCCATCCATCCATCTGCTATACCTCTTATCCGACAGATTCGTGGGGAACCTGGAGCCTATCCCAGGGAGCATGGGGCACAAGGCGGGGTAATACATCAATACATCACAGGGCACATTAACATGAACATTCACACACCCATTCATACACTACAGACACTTTGGATATGCCAGTCAGCCTACCATGCATGTCTTTGGACTGGTGGAGGAAACCCCCATTGCACAGGGAGAACATGCAAACTCCGCACACAAAGGGCCGGAGGTATGAGGCGAATGTGCTAACCACTAAGCCACTGTGCGCCCACTCTGACAGCTGCAGTGCATCTGCAAATTACAGGTCTACATTACTGCACTCGTTCTAGTACTGCATATTCTCATATCTATAGTAACAGATCATCACAGGGGCTTGTACTTCGGACTCTCCACATAAATGGATTAAGAACATGTGTAAATGTTGCTATGGTGAAGTTTTCAGTAAGGAGATGTTGATTTAACCTTTATGGAAAGAGTCTCCAGTATCAGCTCTTTGCAAAAATTAGACGTAAAGCTTTAAGTAAAACTTTAAGTTTTCCAAGATCTTCAGGACTGAGGAGTTTATGCTTTGCGGCTTTTCTGTAATATGACAAACCACATTTTCTTGTTTGTTTGTTTTTTCTTTATTTCAAGAGAGAGAGAGAAAAGAGAGGATGATGAGAGGACGACTGCTTATAGCTGATATAACATACACGAGAACAGGAACTAACCGACACTGTTTCACCAACATTTCACCAACATTAATTGTAACTACTGTATAAATGGATAAAAAGTATGATGTATTATTCTTTAATAATATAAAATATAAAAATTGTCATTGTTGTCAAATCACTGTGGTATAAGAGGACTAAAACATGCTGGTAGGTGGATTTACAAAGATAAATCACCCCTAGGTCAGAGAAGTGTCATGTTGATGCTTATGCTATATGTGTAATGTTAATTTTCATATATATATATATATATATATATATATATATATATATATATATATATATATATATATATATATATATATATATATATATATACACACACACACACACACACATATATATAAACATTGTTGAGAAAAAATCTGTATCAGAGTTTAGCTGGACATGTGAAAGTGTGTGAAGTGAGTGGACCGGTCCCAGACTCCATCCCATATTCAGTCACATGTCCTCAGTTTGAGCTCTAAAGCATATTTTTAAAAATACCAAAACTTTATATCAGTGAGAGCGATCATTTTAGACAAACACTTACAGTGATGGGGTTTTGTTTTACTCTTTACTCAGACTGTGCTTTAACACAGTGGTTTATTGTGTGTGTGTGTGTGTGTGTGTGTGTGTGTGTGTGTGTGTGTGTGTGTGTGTGTGTGTGTGTGTGTGTGTGTGTGTATGTTTGTTAATTCACTTGCAGAAGAAATGATGAACTTTCACATAGCTTCACTCAGTAGCATATAGCAGATGTGAGGAAACATAGGGGAGTGTGTGTGTGTGTGTGTGTGTGTGTGTGTGTGTGTGTGTGTGTGTGTATTTGTTAATTCACTTGCAGAAGAAGTGATGAACTTTCACATAGCTTCACTCAGGTGTGTGTGTGTGTGTGTGCATGTTTAACAGTGAGGATGATGAAGCAGACACCAACAGAAGAGCATAAACACTAAGCGTTTCATAAACATCTTAACTGATTCCCTGTAAAATACGCTAGCCCCATTAAGTCACGTGACCTTATTTCTTTAACTCCAGTTGTCATGACAAGTTGGGATAAATTTTCAAAAATCCAACTGAAATTAATCCATTGTCTTGACTACTTGTGACTACCTTTGAGTTGAAACAAAGGTTATCTTCCTTTTTAAGGCAGCAGGTGAACTACTGTTTCTAAGCTTAACCAACCTGAAACGTCTTACAGCGTTTAATTTCTTCATTTAAAAGAATGAATGTAGTTTTATTACATGTTTTTGAGCTCTTAAATACTCTGTCCTCATTTTTCAGGTCAGAGTCAATGATGAGTTTTAAAATGAGGACACACTTTACCACCTAAAGACAATTGTGCCAGTAAACATTCAGATTGCTCACATTTGCAGTTCATCACCGTGTGTGTGTGTGTGTGTGTTTATGAGAGAGAGAAGGGGGGGTGCAGAATCAGGTGGGTGGATGGTGCAGTGTGGTATTTGGTGAGAAGGTTTAGATAATTGAATTAAACACGGTTTTATTTGTATAGTGCTTTTAACACTCAAAGTGTGACGGTCAAGAGTTTCTCTTCTGGTCAAATATAATTTTCACTAAAAATGTTTTTGCTCAGTGTTTCATTTTTGTTTTTTGTTTTTTTTTTGTTTTTTTGTAATTATCTGAGTTTGGTTTAGTACTGTGTTGTATTTATTACTTTTCATCACTTGACTATTTAAGTCCTGTATGTTAGTTGTTTACCTTCACTTTCATGGCTTTAAATAATCACTAGTTATGTGTGAAGCAATGAAAGGTGAAAAGACAATTTTGTTTACGGTAATTGTATAATGTGGTCTTCTACTCTGGCACTGTTACGGTTAAACTGTTGCACAGAAATCACCTGAATTCGTGTCTGTACTTAATGGTTAATCTGATCCAGAAAGATTTCCTGTAATGATTACAAACTCAGCTTCTGTAGATTTCGAATTATTATTGACGTGAAATGTGTTTTCCGTATCACCGTCTACAAGGACATCTCCAATCACTCTCACAGAGTTGCACAGCATTAAAGATATTACACCTTCAGAAATCCGACATCATTTCAGCTAGAGTGAAAAATAAAATTAAATGACATAATAAATGTGAGTCGAGTTGACTTCCGAGCTTCAGCTCGAAGAGTCGACTCGCTCATTGAGCCCACAATAATGAGAACCTGATGCTATAATCTGATCATTTCAGGGTGCATTTGAAAATAATAATAATAATAATAATAATAATAATAATAATAATAATAATAATAATAATAATGATGATAATAATAATAACAATAATAATAATAATAATAATAATAATAATAATAATAATAATAATAATAATAATAATAATAATAATAAAAGGTTTCATACTGCTTTAAGAAAAATGTTTTTTTTTATTTCTAAATGACCTGTTTCATGTTTATGTTGCTCGATTAAAGCTTTCACTGTGGTATGTGTCTTAACCAGAAAGATTTTCTGATGTAATTTTACTAATAAGAGAATATTGAGAATAAACTGAAAGCCTGATGTTCCACAGTGCATTGAGTGAAATGAAGGAATCAGGACAAAAACAGAAACTTATTCAGAATATAATACATTAATTTTTTTTTTTTTTTTTACATTCACATTACTGTATATATATGTATATATAGGTCATAACCCCATCTATAACACACACATGATTTATAAATACTTATAAACTGTGAGTGTGTTTGAGGGAAACTGAGGAGAGTACAGTTCAGTGTAGGAAAAATCCGATTTCTCATCATTCCACTTTTAGAAAAAAATCAAACAGGTCTGATAGAGAGGAGAAAGCTTTTCCACTCAGCCCACAAAAAACCACAGAACAGCTACTTCAGCGTTTCCATATCACTCTCTATCAGTGTTGTGTGTGTGTGTGTGTGTGTGTGTGTATGTTTCCTCTCTGCCTTGTGGTTAATTGCACACACACATACACACACACACACACACACACACACACACACAAGGTGTTTGGTCTTTTTCTGGCACGGATTATTAAATTGCTGATGTTCCTCTTTGTCCACAGGAACAATGTGTGTGTGTGTGTGTGTGTGTGTGTGTGTGTGTGTGTGTGTGTGTGTGTGTGTGTGTGTGTGTGTGTGTGTGTGTGTGTAAAATGCCTCATCAACAACTTTAGATTTGATTAATGTGTGAATTAGTCACACTACATGTCCTGCCCCTACTCTAGTAAACTGCCATTTCCTTGCCCTCATTTGCATATTAGAACCTGATTAGGTCTTATACATGATTTTTATATTTAAGTTACATTTGCTTTTTTTTGTCTTTGACATTTACTTAGATATTTACAATGAAACTGGCTTTAAAATGAAATAAAAAATACAAGAATAATGTTTTTTAATGTTCATTAATTCCTCGCAGTGTATTTCATGTGTAAAAGTTGTAAACACACACACTCGCCGCTTTCAGAGATGGAACTTTTTCCGAGTGAAAAATGAGGAATGGCTCTGATTGTGTATGATTACTTTTTACTGCACTGCTTGTTAGAACATTTTGGTGAGATCTCCACAGTCAACTATTCATAATAAATTTTCTGTAATTTACAACTTTATAAATCTTTATAAATGTTACGTTATTCTTTTTATTAAACTGGACAGTCACACAGAGGATGTGGTGTACTTCAGTAGCATGCGGTGTGTGTGTGTGTGTGTGCGTGCGTGTGTGCGTGCGTGTGTGCGTGCGTGCGTGCGTGTGTGCGCGTGTGTATCCATTGTTTCTGATTAAGGCTGATTATTTATGCCTGAGTGTAGTGAAGGTAGCACATATGTCAAGTCTATGAGTTTTATTATAAACTCCACTTTTGGACCACATATGCTAACACAGCAGTGAAAATAAGATCACACTGCAGCAAGTGGGGAATTATATCTTGTTGAAAACGTGTGTTATGTTGTGTACTGTACACCCAAATTAGTCTTTCTGAGCATTTTTGTAACATAATCACTGCTGTTCAGAAACTGAAATTTAGTTATATTAGCCAGCCAGATCAGTGACTATATATATGACTGGACCAACAAGAGCCATTGACTCCCATTGTGCAGTTTTGAAGCCATTTTTGGTCAAAACAGAGCTCTGTTGGTGGCGAGATTAAAAAAGGAGATATGGGCTAACCTTAACAAGCTACCTCGAGTGTTTGCTTAGGTCACACAGCCAATAAATTAGCTGGAAACTTAGTTGTTATGATATTTCGCCACAAAATTGGGCTTTGTTTTCCTGATTTGGTCCAAATTTATCCCAAGATGGATGTCTATTTTGGACCACATATAACCCTAATACAGCAATGAAAATAAGATTACATTGCAGCAAGTGTTTTGTAATTATATCTCAATTAAAAGGTATGTTGTGCTGTATACTGCACACCCAAATTAGTCTTTCTGAGCCTTTTTGAACATAATCACTACTGTTCAAAAACTGAAATATATTTATATGAATATAAAAATGTTGAAAATATGGCATACAATTAACTTGACGTCACTGTTCTATAATATAAAATGTATCTATGAGAATGTTTTGTTTTTTTGTTTTTTTCCTGCTGCTTCATGACATACATGCTCACACACAACCACAGGATATGAATTTCAGGTGATAGAAGTACAGCAAACCGGAGTGGCTTGTTTTGACGGACTGGTCACTCAGAATTTAAAAGTCAAAATAGTTGCAGGGCGAAGTGGAGGAGGAGAAGGGTGGGGTTGTGGAAAAAGGCAGACAGAAGTACCGAGAGTTTCAGAGACACAATGGGTAATTTATTTAGAATGTAATGTATTAATTCCAAAGTTACAGCCTGTTTAGTATGAAATTCCCTCTTGTCAATAAATGCTTTATCGGTACTTTTTGTCTATTGTCTTATTTTGAGAGTAATTATGAATATAATATGATGATATAATAATATAATGAATATTATATATAATCATGAATTCATGGTTGAAATTAGGTTGAATTCAAGTCGTTGAAACAGCCTAAAAAAGACATCTTTTCACCTTTCACATTTCAAACAGATTTAGACTTAGAAGGACATCTTTTTTATAGATGTCTCTTCACCTTTCACGTCTCAACCTAATCTTAATGTTGTTGAGACATCTGGCAAAGTTGTCTTCTCAGCGTCTTTTCAACAAGTTTTTGCTGGTGGGATGGCTTTGCTACAGAATTGACAAGAACTTTAGGTCCATGTTGGAAAGCGTGGGCATGTTCTACAGGCTCTATTGTCCTAAACTTCTGATCACCTCATCAACTACACCATTTTAATTATCATGAAATAACTCCTATAATTTATCATAAGGGAAAATACTGGGGTGATAAAGGTCAGCTAAATGTACAAAAATAACAGAACACTATTCCTGAAAATAATTTGTGGAGCTGTAGCTTTAAATGTAAGTTTGGGTCCATTCCCATTCACTAACATGGTAATGGGCGGGGTTATAAATTGTATTGCAGCAGATGCAGAGACATTTTGGCTTCAATTATGATGTACATCCATACATACAGTCATTGGAGCTGATTAAAAAAAACACACACACACAACATTGTCTCAGAATATGGAGTTAAAAACAATACTGTTCATAAGGAAAGTTGTGACCTGTGACTTTTGAGAGTAGTACAGGTAACTGAAAGTTAGCACCCAGGTGTTTCAGTCAGATTCGATGAAATGGAGCAGTTTAAGGGGCATAACAGAGTGTGTATTCACTCTAAAAAGTGAGTTTGGCTTCATCTGGCATTTGCATATTAATATAATGTCCACTGTACTACAATATATGTACATGTTTCTATTTAATGAGTTTAACATAAACCTGCCATTATTTACCTATTTACTTTTAGTTGAACTAAGATATTTCATATAAGTGGAAATTCTGCTCTTAATTTAAATACATTGATCTATGAATGACTTTTTTCAGATTGTTCAGGGAATATTGCAGCTCACAGAAGAATGCTGTATTCAAACTGCACCAATTCCAGTCATACCCAACAAACAAAGGAATGACTGAGGAGAGATTTGTCACGGCACAGTGACAGAGAATTTAAAATTGTGAATTCAGTCCAAGTAAAAATGGCATGATAGTAGATAAGCTGGTGTTTAGAATGATGGAATTCTCTGAGCTCTGTCTAGAAGATTCCCAGCCTTCTACAGCTACAGCCTACAAAAACAGTGTGAGACGCTGGGTAACATGGAAGGGTGCACATTATTGCAGATGACATGCTTATAGCTGCTTCATCATACCAGGACCATGTTAACATCTCACACAAAGTGATGGAGAGTAAGAAAGCAGTAAATGTTCCAATTAAGAGAAGATCCAATTCAAGCTGGAAACAGTGAAACACATGTGGCACATCATCATACCTGAGTGGGTGAAACCAGATGACACCAAGGTCAAAGAGATTAAGGACATTACACCCTGGAGGACAGGCAAAGCACTGTGTCAAGGGTGAACCCTTGTGCCACATGCTCCCTGGGATGGGCTCCAGGTTCCCCACAACCCAGTAGGATAAGCGGTATAGAAAATGGATGGATGGATGGATGGATGGATGGATGGACAGGCAAAGCTCAAAGCAATTACTGCTTGACATGAACCCAGTACATTCCCAAAAAAAGTCCTACTTAGGCAACTACTTAAGAAGGACACTATGTGGCAGTGTTTTGCTCAGCATGGTGTAGTGCTGAATAATCTGAAGGATGAGCTCTCCAAGCTCCATCTATCCATACATTTTCTGTACTGCTTATCTTACACAGGTTGCAGGGAGCCTGGAGCATATCCCAGGCAACATGGGATACGATGCATGGGACATCCTGGACAGGGTCCAGCCCATTGCAGGGCACAATCGCACATTCATTCACACATCCATTCATACACCCAATCATACACCATGGACAATTTAGAGATGCCAAATAGCCTATAAGGCATGTCTTTGGACTGGAGAGGAAACCAGGGTACTCGGAAAAAACCCCCGAAGCATGTGGAGAACATGAAAGCGCACACTGGATTAAGGCGGGAATCAAGACCCCAACAACGGAGTTGAGAGACAAACATGCTGACCACTAAGCCACTGTGAGAGAACCTCTCATAGCGCACGAGGTTCCAGAGCTGCCATGGATGAAATTAGGAGTGGATATATTGTGGACATTTTTACCGCTTTCTGGTAGATTAATAGATGAAATATCCAGATGTCCTTAACTTACCAGATAAGACAGCTCATGCAGTGATTCAGAAGATAAAGTCTGTGTTCCCCAGACAAGGAATCCTGAAAGAACTCATGGGTTATCATATTTCTTTTTCCAGTGATGAAATGAGGAAATCCAACCTGAGATATCATCAGTCCAGTGGACCTGCTGGTCAAACAATAAAGATGTGAAACATTCTCTTAAGAAAGCACTGCAGTCAGGTACAGACCCACATTTTGCTTTTTGTTGTTGTTTGTTTTTGTTTATCCAATTACAGTGACTATATTATAGACACAAATTAGGAGCTTAGTTCAGTCTCTTTGCTAAATTAAGGATACGGAAAATTTATAAAGAAATTATTTGAGATAGGCCTATAATATTGTGCAGTGTGGTTACTTTGTGATGCTGCTGTATTTCTGCCCATAGCAATACTGAGTTCATGTGGAGTGTTCAAGTGAGAAACACAATTCTGTCAAGGACATACAAGAAAAGGTATCATTATTTTGATTTGTGATAGACAGCTAATTCATTAAGGAGCATGATGTCACAAACAGGATTTGTAAAATGAAGACTATACCAGTGTAAATTTGATTATAAACGCAGACGTTCACATTTCATTTGGATATTAATAACCTCCCTCCTGTAACAGGGTTTTAGACTGATGGGACCTAGGTCCCTGACCTAGTGAACTAGCAAGAGGAAGTGTTTTTCATACAGCCTACAAAGTATTAAAAGAAGTAATAAAATAAGAACATCTACCAAATGTAAAATAAATGTGATTAAAAGAACAAAAAACAAAAACATGAAGCTGCAGTGACTCTCAGTGTCCTGTAGGTGGCAGAAGAGCTTTTCACTTTAGTTTTCGGTTTTGTTTCTAATCGTGTGTGTGTGTGTGTGTGTGTGTGTCGCCTCGGATAAGCAAGCCGAAAAGGAAAGCAAAATTTAAACTCCAGGGAAATAATCGTGTAAAATAGAAACCAAACTGTTTAATTTAATGGTGTTTTATTTGCATTTCAGACGTGATGATGTCACACTGTGTGATGGCCAAAATGACAAAAGTACTGAAACACACTTAGGCATAGACCTTCCTGTATTTGTTTGTTTGTTGTTTGGTTTGTTTGTTTGTTTGTTTGTTTGTTTGTTTCTCCGGGTGTTGCGGGACATCTGATAAACTAACTGAGAAAATAAGTTTTTGAGGGAAGTGTTAGTACGTGTGAGGAAGTGCTAATAATTGTGCATTACTGCATTTTGCAGTACCTGGAACACTGAATGGGTGTGTCTGGCTGATGGGTGTGTCAAGACCTTTTCACATGAGTTTCACTTCTACTTTTTGCATAAGTTTTGGTTTCTTGCGCACCAAAATGATTTCATATGACCTCTAGAACATGTCCAGGCTATAAAAATGACAATTCAAAGTACTGTTATATGTGTGTGTGTAGGGGGGGGGGGGGGGGGGTTGTGGGTGCCCCCCCCACACACACACACACACACTGAAATATGAAGGATTTCCATTTTACAATGAAGAGGAACAAATACATCATTAAGAATAACAAGTAGAGTCTTACAAATTCAGTGAACTTAGTAATGAAATAATAATTAAAATAATGTATTAAATTATTATCAAATGTAATATAAAATGTTCAACTGATTTATAATTAAAGAAGATATGTATAGTATATTTATATTTCTGCTGACCTTTTATGTTAAACGTCATAGTTTAAGTTTGGTGTGTGTGTGTGTGTGTGTGTGTGTGTGTGTGTGTGTGTGTGTGTGTGTGTGTGTGATGTAATTCTAAGTTAAGTTTCTGTTTCCTTTCACCAGAAAGCAACTAGTATAAATGCAGCAGGGAGGCAGTGACAGGTTGAGACAGAGAGAGAGAGAGACAGAGACAGACAGAGTGAAACAGAGAGAGCGATGGAGGACCAAGAGTGGATGAATGTGTTTAGAACGAGAGCAGAAGATCTACAGGATGAGTGGACGCTCTACATGGACGACTCCATCCAGCCAAAAAATGCAGAACCAGGGTTCTATGAGTACCTCAGAGGATCATTCGCTCAGTAAGACATTGTAATGGTATTCATGGTTAGAGTAAGTAAGTGTATATATTTTATTACAGCAGTTAGGGTGGAGTTAGAGATGAGATTCGGGGTGAAACTAGCATTTGTAGATTTCCTTACAACTTCATTTATATTCAATCTTGTTTGAATTGGAATCGGTTATGATCTGGTGAATTAGTTTATTATTACGTGCTGCTTATTCATCTGCTAAACATATGTGCTGTCCACTTAAAGGAACTTTCCTAAACACAGTATATGTGTTGTTGAGTTGTTGGGTACGAAACATTCAGTCAGTCATAAGAACAATGAAACTTTCCAATTTTGCTCTTAAATACAACGATCAAACAGCAATGAGGAACAGACAAACTTACTTAAAGAATAAAGTGAACATACTGAGCAGTACCTGTTCATGTATAAATTACTGAAGGCGGAGGCTGGAGTTGTGGAGCTGATCTCAGTGCAGCTTAGTGTTTATAAAGTGTTTGTGTCCCTCAGTAATTTTAGCATCATAATCATGAATCATAATCTGTTTATATTAAATCACATGTTTGCTTCTCCTCATCGCCACCTTATGTACCTTCTCTCCTTTTCTACCTTATCCCCTCTCACACACCTGCCCCAAACTCACCTGTCCCCTCTCACACACCTGCCCCCTATCACCTGTCCCCTCTCACTCACCTGCCCAATCTCAACTGCCCTCTCTCACACACCTGCCCCATCTCATCTGTCCCCTCTCACACACATTCCCCCTCTCACCTGCCCCAACTCACACACCTGCCCCATCTCACCTGTCCCCTTGCACTCACCTGCCCCATCTCAACTGTCCTCTCTCACACACCAGCCCCCTCTCACCTACCCTTTCTCACGCAACTGTTCCCTCTCACACACCTTCTCCCTCTCACTTGCCTTCTCATACACCTCAGCAGCCCTCTCTCACCTTTAATCTCTCTGTTCTGTAGGTTCCGGTGTTCTAAGTGTGGTCGTTCATGGCCCTCTAAGCGAGTGATCGTGGTGTTTCATTTCTCACTTAATGCGGCGAGTGGGCGTGGCTCTGTAAAGGTGCGCCGCTTTAAGCAGGAGTGTAAACGCTGCAATGCTCCCCAGAAGGAGAAGCCCAAATTTGGCAAAGAAAACATTGATGTGATGGTGGAGAAACTGATAGAGAAGATTAAATTCAGGTGCTACAAGGAGAATGTGGGAGAATCAAGCCGACCTTCACACTTTACCGGTAAAGTGAATGGACCACATGAAAGTGCACACTGTGAAGCCTGTCAACTGGGGATCTGCCAACAGGGCACATGAACCACACAACTGCCCCAGCTGGGTGTCAGTGCTAGCTACTTCTGTACAGGGTAATGCACTGAAACCTCCAAACACACCCCCACCCTAACACCACCCCAAAATACCCCCTCCCAATTGTTTAATTTCAAGAGTGTGCAATGTATGTTTATTTAATTAATTATGTGCTTAATAAATATTATTTTAACACAAATGTACAAATATTATATTTAAGGGTGTTCAATTCATCCAAATGTATTGGAAGAAATAAAGAAATAAAGAAATAAAGAAAGTGTGCTTTACTTACAAATCCCATTTCCAGAAAAGTTGGGATATTATCTTAAATGCAATAAAAACAAAAATCTGTGATTTGTGAAGTCTCTTGAAACTTTAATGAACTGACAAAAGCACAAAGAAAAGATATTCAATGTTTTCACTGACCAACTTAATTGTATTTCATAAATATAAACAAATTTAGAATTTGATGTCTGCAACACACTCAAAATAAAGTTGGGACAGAGGCACATGAAGACTGAAAAGTTTATAGAATATTTAAGTAACACCTTTTTGGAGGATTCCACAATAATCAGGTTCACTGGTAACAGGAGAGGGTATCAAGATTGGGCATAAAAGGAGCATCCACCAAAAGCTCAGTCTTTGCAAGCAGGGATGGGTCAT
The DNA here is from genome assembly GCF_001660625.3 of Ictalurus punctatus. Taxonomy (NCBI): domain Eukaryota; kingdom Metazoa; phylum Chordata; class Actinopteri; order Siluriformes; family Ictaluridae; genus Ictalurus; species Ictalurus punctatus. Next base: position 19,229,147 of record NC_030425.2, read on the forward strand.
GGCTCACTACTTTGTGCCAAATTTCGTGAGAGAATTGTCAATCAGTTCAAAAACAACATTGCTCGACACAAGATTGCAAAGAATTTAGGTCTTTAGGTCACCATCTACAGTGCATAAAATTGTGAAAAGATTCAGGGAAGCTGGAGAAATCTCATTGCTTAAAGGGTAAGACCGGAAACCACTGTTGAATGTGCATGACCTTCGAGCCCTCATGTGGCATTGCCTGAGAAATCATCATGCTACTGTGGTAAACATTGGCTCGGTAGTACTTTGTAAAATCATTGTCACTTGTGCATCCAGAAATGCAACCTAAAACTCTATTGCACAAGGAGGAAACAACACATCAACTCGATGCAGAAACACCACCGAGTTCTCTGAGCCTGAGCTCATCTCAGATGGACTGAAAGGCAGTGGAGATGTGTGCTGTGGTCAGATGAGTCCACGTTTCAGCTTGTTTTCAGGAAAAATGGACATCAAGTTCTCCGTGCCAAAGATGAAAAAGACCAACCAGACTGTTATCAGCAAAAGGTGCAAAAGACAGAATCTGTGATGGTATGGGGTGCATCAGTGCCCACAGTATGGGTGACTTACATATGTGTGAAGGTACCATTGATGCGGAGGCATATATTGGGATTTTAGAGAGACATATGCTGCCATCAAAGCAATGTCTTTTCATGGTTTTTTCAGGAAGTTCATGGTTATTTCAGCAGGACAATGCCAGGCCTCATTCTGGCCTCGTTCCCATCTGCCCCACTCAAAGACATGCCCATCTGTCCCACTCAAAGACATGCCCATCTGTCCCACTCAAAGACATGCCCATCTGTCCTACTCAAAGACATGCCCATCTGCCCCACTCAAAGACATGTCCATCTTCCCCACTCAAAGACATGTCCATCTGCCCCACTGAAAGACATGCACATCTGTCCTACTCAAAGACATTCCCCTCTGTCACACTCAGACACTCAGACATCTACCACCATAAAGACATCCTTCTGTCCCTCGATTTTCATAGAGTTAATTAAAGGTGTGAGAAAAACAAGATGAATAACACATTGATACAGACGGCATAAACACATACGCTGACTGATCATCGGAGGTGTTCAATAACACACATATAAATGCAGGAACACACACTGTCTGCTTTAACCTTTTGCAGTGCATCATGGGAAAAGTCAGACTTCTGCTCTCGCTGGCTTTTCTCCTTACATCAGGTAATAATGCATTTATTTCTGAAAATATTATGAAAATTTGTATTCATTCTTAAACATTTATATACTAATAGTTAATTATCTAGTGATTTCAAATTGGTTAGTTAATGTGCATTTATCAAAAATACTTTATTGTGGTACTATCCACATTCTTAAAAGTAGTTTATCTTACGTAGTTTTGGCTTATTGACTTTATAATTACATGTAAAACTTTCTTAGCATTTCTTTTAGAATTTTACATAAAATAAATAATGAATAAATAATGAATCACTTCTAATGACTTTACTATATTATATTATTTACTATATTATATTATATCATACTATAATATATACTATTATACTATTTACAGTATTATATTATACTATAATATATACTATTATACTATTTACTATATTATATGATATTATATTTTATTATCGTGTGTGTGTGTGTTCCTCAGCCTCAGTGTGTGTGTGTGAGCTGATGTGTAGACCGGGTCAGAGTGGACCGACCTACGAGTCTCTACAGGAGGTATTCGACAGGAAGCCATTTAGACCTGCCGTGAACCTGAGTAACCCCACCATTACCAACATCTCCTTCACCCTGTATGCTGTGCTTGGAGTGGTGAGTAAGAGAAAGACAGAGAGAGAGAGAGAGATAGAGAGAGAGAGTGTGTTTTATGCCTTTGTTTGAATCTGTTCTCTCTCTCTCTCTCTCTCAATCTCTCTCTCTGTCTCTCTCTCTCTCTCTCTTGGTCTCTCTCTTTTTCTCTCTCGCTTTCTCAGAACGAGAAGACTCAGATCCTCACCACGTTCCTGTGGCTGCGGTTGGTAAGGTCATGGCTGTGTTCCAAACCACCCTCTTTTACAATGTTCATCATTCCTGCAGAACTGAAAACTGGCTGTGGCTGAAATTAGCTGAAATGCTAAAAGTTTGTTGAACCATTGAAAACACTGTTCACCTGAAAGCAGCGTTGTGCAGATTGTTCTGCTAAGACTGAGGTTTAATGCATTTACTACACAGGAACGTTTATCAGTTACTGTAACTGAAGTAAATGTGCCAATGCTGAAAGCATCTAAGCTCTCTTTTTATTTTTATTTGTTATTTTTTATATGTTCTGCATGCTTCTGTGTGCTTAAGTTGTGTAAGGTGGCTTTTTTGATGCATATTAAAAGCTTCGTAGCTGGCTTTCTTCCTGAAACTCTTCAGTGATCTGTTACGTGGTAACTAAAAGAAGACTCTGCCTTAATTTTTCAGAAACTTGGCACAGAAACAAGGACGGGAATTACAGTCTGTTAATTAAACCCCTCAGTGCTTTAGGGAATAATGACTAAGCAGCTGTTTAGGGCACAGCCAGCGTGGGATCATGTGACTGTTGCTGATGTGTGTGTGTGTGTGTGTGTGTGTGTGTGTGTGTGTGTGTGTGTGTGTGTGTGTGTGTGTGTGTGTGTGTGTGTTTCCTAGTACTGGTTTCACGAATTCCTGATCTGGGACCCTGAGGAGTGTGATGGGATCAGTAAGATCTCACTTCCTGTAAACAACCTCTGGTCACCTGACATCATCATCTATGAGTTGTTAGTATTTGTTTTTCTTTCCACATTTCCTCAGATCGTCTGTCTCACTTTGTGTCTCACTCTCTCACACTCTCTGTCTCCTCACTCTCAGTGTTAATGATGTGTCTCACTCTCTCACACTCTGTCTGTCTCTCAGTGTTAATGATGGGTCTCACTCTCTCACACTCTGTCTGTCTCTCGGTGTTAATGAAGGGTCTCACTCTCTCACACTCTCTGTGTTAATGATGTCTCTCTGTCGCTCTTGCTCTCTCTCTCTCTCTCCTTTTCTCCTTCTATCTCTCTCTCGCTCTCTCTCTCTCTCTCTCTCTCTCTCTCTCTCTCTCTCTCTCTCTCAGTGTGGATGATGACGTGTCTCAGGCATGTCCATATGTGTATGTTAACCATACGGGTCACATTCGCTATGACCGGATGCTCAGGCTTGTCACAGCATGTAACCTGCAGATCTTCAGTTTCCCGTTTGACGTTCAGAACTGCACCTTCACCTTCGGCTCCTACATGCACACAAGTAATTCACGTCTTCTACACGTCATCTCTACTCCATCTACACTTCATCATACTTCATCACACTATTAACCTTCAACACATCCAGAACTGATCTTTAACCTTCAGTTCCTACATGCACACTAGATCATCACTTCACCAGAAGGCAGCAGTGTGAGCAGGCTCTCGTTTAGATTTCTACAATTCCTGATGAGCGTTCAGGCCATTTTCATGAAGATTAAATGTCCTGGAGAGAACCTTGAGGCAAAGTTGAGTCTGTCCTGTTTGTGTTGTTAATGGTGTTCATGTTATCAAAGGTGTTCATGTTGTTCATCGGGTTTGTGGTGTTCATGGTATTCTCCAATCTCCTGAAGTTATCAAGGTGATGTTCAGCTCTTTTCATCATTGCTCCAGTGTATGTTGCAAAACTGATCTCTTCAGAACTGTGGACACTCAGGAATTTAGAGTTGCACTACCAGTCCATTGATGGGTAGTTGATGGGTAGTTGGTGGCGTGCTCCTTCCTGCTTCCTGTAGTCTATGATCAAGTTGTGACCTTATGTTAAGGTCTCAGGGTTCTGAGCTCCTCTCTGTGGGCTTCCACATCACTGATGGAGATCACTATTGTCTGTGAACACCAGCTAGTTGATCAATGCCTGCCTCAGGGACATAGTCAGGGACACCATCAGGTTCAGCTGCATTGTAAATGAAAGATTTTTGTACACTAATAATTGGGTGCCATGTTTAGCTCTATAATGGTGCAAAGTCATGTTTCTGTTTTGGATATAGTCTGTAATGTCACTATTTTGTACACCACATTATCAACCTTCAGAACTACACCTTCACCTTCAGTCCCTACGTCCACATCAGTAAACTACTTTATAAATACTTTCTAAACATTACTGGCGTATCTAAAATGACTAGGTTGCTGAATTTCCTCTAGATAATCAATACAATAATCCTCAATTTACTGATCAAAATGAAGCCACAAACAAGATAGATGAGAGAAGCAAAAATCCAGTTTATTGTCAAAAAACAACATGAGATCCCCTCGTGAAACGTCTCAAAATTGATCTGAATCTACGTACAGTTTCAATGCCCTTTTATACATTCTTATCTTTAGGTTACACCTACTACCACACTATCACACTACACACAACTTCTGCCTGCTACTTACTGAGCTTCCTATATATTTCACTACTAATTATTTTATTTATTACTTTATCTAATTGAAATTATTTTGCTGTGCATGTGTGTTGCAGTTCGGGATGTTAGGGTGAAGCCTGCTCTCCCATTTGGTGAGATGTCAGGGAACTCGAAACGTTACCTGGAGGCCAGCGGGGAGTGGGAGCTGGTGGTGATTTTGGGAGAAGCGGGAATTCTCAACTTTGGCATAGACGAGTGGGACATCATCACCTTCTGGGTGAGAGACAGAAAAGAATACACAAATATAACAATATCCCAGTGAATGGGGTGTGGCCTGTGTACCTGTCAGTACCAGTGAATGGGGTGTGACCTCTGTACCTTTCAGTCCCAGTAAATGAAGTGTGGCCTCTGTACCTGTCAGTCTCAGTGAATGGGGCATGGCTTCTGTACCGGTCAGTCCCAGTGAATGAGGTGTGGCCTCTCTACCTGTCAGTCCCAGTGAATGGGACATGGCCTCTGTATTGTACCTGTCAGTCCCGGTGAATGAGGTGTGGCCTCTCTACCTGTCAGTCCCAGTGAATGGGACATGGCCTCTGTATTGTACCTGTCAGTCTCAGTGAATGGGGTGTGGCCTCTGTATTGTACCTGTCAGTCCCGGTGAATGAGGTGTGGCCTCTCTACCTGTCAGTCCAAGTGAATGGGGTGTGGCCTCCGTATTGTACCTGTCAGTCCCGGTGAATGAGGTGTGGCCTATGTACCTGTTTGCACAAAACTAAATCACACTGTGTGTTGTATCACAACAGTTTTAAACTGAATCATATTCCATTGTTGTCCTTTTTGAGTAAATCACATCATACTCACATTTAATTATTGTTTGTTTTAAATAAATCACACTATCTCAGTTTGAGAAAATGAAGCAGTTTAATATACATAAACATTTATTCTGTCTCAGTGTTTAAATGACGAAGTGTTGAATAATGAGGATCAGGAGACATGGAGGTTGTAATTAAAATAAATATAATAGTGTACTTTTAGATCTGACTGTAATTCATATCACAGATTCACATGTAATTCACTGTGTTCATCATTTCCTAATGTGTGTGTGTGTGTGTGTGTGTGTGTGTAGGTGGTGATAAAGCGTCGGCCAATCCTGTATGTGGTGAATTTGCTCATCCCGAGCTCCTTCCTCATGGTCATTGACATTCTGTCCTTCTATTTGCCACCTCACAGCGTTGACCGTGCCTCATTTAAGATGACGCTGATCCTCGGTTACACCGTTTTCCTGCTCATCATGAACGACCTGCTGCCTAGCACAGCCAACGGCACACCAATCATCGGTGAACTGAAGCTACTACACATGATTAGCACATAACTTTTACACAAGTTCTCTCACCGTCTGATTTTGGAACAGCAGAACACTTTAAACTCAATTAAACTGCATTGGGAAATTACAGAATAATCCTGGACAGGTTCTCCTCCCAAATTCCCTCAGTTAATGGGTTAGTGATCTCCTGCAGTCTCCAGTGGTCTTCTGCTTCAGACGTAAAGCTATAGTCATTTTCTTGGACACAATGTCTAATCAAAAATAGCAAAAAATGCAGGTTTGGAAAGACAAATTTTTATCGGTGCTAGTTTTATATTTAACTCCCATTTGTGTATAAATCTCCAATGCGCTCTATCTATATATAGAATATATAGCTCTATCTAGCTGGGAAATAAAAAAAAAAACTCTGTAGGATTGGAGTATGGGTTGGAATGTGGATCGGAGTGTGGATCAGTGTTTTGGGCTCTTTAGTAAACATTTTATCTGGTGAATTTTTTAACTATGATATTATGAAGTAGCGTGGCTCTAGTATGTTTAATGTTTGAAAATAAGAGCAGGAGAGAAGACTTTGGAACCGAGTGGACCTCCAGCTTGATCCAGAAGATTGATGAATCATGCTGTCATGTAATGTAGGCTGAGACGGAAGCAAGTGCAGGTTAGGTAGTTTACTACAAGAAGTACAAGTCCAAAGGATCAGGCAGAAATTAATAAACAAAGACAGGCAGAGGTCAGGCGATAAGTCCAAACAAGGCAAGGCAAAAAGACGAGGTCGAAAACAAGAACAAAGTCAAAACCATAATCAACAAACAAGGTATCAAGGATCGGTAACTGTAGAAATACAATGTAACTTAACGTATACTTCACAAAAGCTAAGTGTTTGAACAGTCTCTTATATGTATGGTGCGATTGTGAGTATAAATTGGATGCAGGTGTGCGTGATTAGAATGAAGGGGTGTGTTCTGGGAATTGCGGTCCATGGTCCATGTTTGTAGGCCGCAGTGCAGGATGGGAAATGTAGTCACTGGTTTGCTGCGATATGACACATGCTTCATCTGGAAATCTGGAAATCAGCTTAAGAGCTGTTTTATTTCTGTAACAGCTCATGTGAGCTCGTGACAAGTCGACAGTTATCTGTTCTACATGGAAGATGAAGTGGAAGTGCTTTAAACAGAAGCAATAACTTACTTTAATTTATGTTTATCTCTCCACATTGCTGAAACAGCGTTTCACAGTGTTTGAGGGGTTTTTATTATAATTATTATTATGTAATTTGTTATTTTTTTTCTCCGCTCCTTCAGGAATTTATTTCTCTGTGTGTTTGGCTATGATGGTCATCAGTCTACTTGAGACGGTCATCATCACCAACGTTCTTCATCACAACTCCATGAAGTACCGCCCGGTTCCTATGTGGGTCCGGACGGTTGTGCTGAAATACATCGCTCGCTTCATCTGTTACAGTGATAAGGATGTCACACACATACAGCGCAAAATATTGGAACAAGGAGACATCTGGAGCACGCAACACACACACACCGACACTGCACAACACACACATGCTAATGGTGAGTCTCACAACATCAATGCTACACAACACACACACAAACACACACTTGCAAATCTGACATTATATTAACAATTATACATGTGAACCTAAGTTAAGAAAAAAGCACTCAGTTCCATCCAATCAACATTCACACACAGTGGAACATGCTTACACACACACACACACACACACTATAATCACACACTACAATTATTGTTGTTGTTGTTGTAAATATTATTATCCTTAGTTCTGTGTGATTGGCTCAAAATTTGGTGAGTGTGTGTGTGTGTGTGTATCATTAGCGGGTGTGTCCCCCCTGTGTGTCCCCGAGCTGGTGGAGATCAGTGAATGTGTGCGAGCGATTCGTGCTCACCTCACCATGCTGCAGCGAGAAGAAGCTCTGCAGGATGAGTGGTGTCACGTTGGCTACGTCCTCGACTTCCTGCTATTCCGTGTTTACCTAATGCTCATCACCCTCTACGCCTTCGCCATCATCTTCATGTGGTGCATCTGGATGTACCAGTGACACACACACACACTCACTGTTTAAACTTTTTCTAATTTGGCTGAACCTGTGTGAATAAGTTTAACTCTTAAATGTTTAAAGTGTTTTTAATTTTAATCAAATCACATAACCATCTCTGCACTTTTACCCGTACTACTCTGATCCCACTTGCACTACACTGACCACACCCCTACTACCCTGATCCCACCCATATTACCCTGACCATACTCCTACTACCTTGATCCCACCCATACTACTCTGATCCCACCCCTACTACCCCGATCCCACCCCTACTACCCCGACCACACCCATACTACCCTGACACCACCCCACCAATCCTGATCCCACCTCTACTACCCTGACCACACACCTATTAACTTGACCCTGTCCCAGGACCCTAACCACACCCCAACTACCCTGTCCAAACCCCTAATTCCCTAACCACACCCCTACTACCCTGATCCCACCTCTACTAACCTGACCACACACCTACTACCTTGACCCTGTCCCAGGACCTTAGCCACACCCCAACTACAATGACCATGTCCCTACTTCCCTAACCACACCCCTACTTCCCTGATCCCACAACTACTACCCTGACACCACCCCACCTATCCTGATCCCACCTCTACTCTCCTGACCACACAACTACTACCTTGACCCTGTCCCAGGACCCTAGCCACACCCTGATTACCCTGACCACGCCACTACTCCCCTAACCACACCCCCACTTCCCTGACAACACCCCTCTATTACCCCAAGTACTCTGAGTGTATATTGGGGGGGGGGGGGGGGGGGGTTGTTTGTTTCCTCATATTGATGTAAAATGAATATCATACTGAGCAAACACTTTGTTATGCAGCTCCAGGTTACACAACCATGACACCTTTGTAGATTTGGATTTAAAATAAAGTACACATCCTATAGAAGATGTGGTTTTGTGATTTGACCTTTATTACTAATCAGGGACATCACTGAACATCATTTAGCTGTTTGTGTTTCCCCAGTTTAAACAGTGGCTATGAAAAGCATGTGGGTTCATGCACTTAAGACTATTAGACTTATAAAATTGAGCTGATTTTAATTGGTTAGCTTGGATGGAGCAGAATTGCAGTGAAGACGAGTGGGATTTGGAATCTCTTGTTGTCAACGACCAATAGCAGCTGAGCATCAAGAACAACATTTTGACTCACTCACGTTATCTGTACTCCTCATGCGTTTTATGTTTAAGAGGTTTCATCATGTTACTGGTGTTGTAGGCTCCTCTGCTTGATTCGAACAGAGCCCAGACTGCAGTCTGCTTTGATATCATTATTAATCGTGAAATATGTACTGGAGCCGCTGCTCCTCCTTATTCAGACCATCCAGGTGAGTTGGTTTGGGCAGCTTTCAATGACGCCCCCTGGTGGACTCCTGGTATAGCTGTAACAGATCCATTCCACTGGATAGTAGAACCCAGGGCAGACCCAGACCCACAGGAGAGATTATATCACAATCCTGAATTACTGGAAACTCAGGAGGAGCTAGAAATCTGTGGCTGACATAGAAAAGTCTGGACTGACATTCTCCATGCGCTGGTGGTGGTGGTGACGGTGACTACCAGGAAAAGCAGAAGTAAGATAAATGACTGAAGTTTTTTCTTTAAATAAAGCACTGATTTGAATCCTTAAATGTCCATATTAGTGCCCTGAATAGGGGACACAGAGTGCACACAGCTGAACCTCCCGAGAAGTACAAATGCACACTGCTTTACAGATATTATTTAAGAAACCTGACAAAATCAGCTTTCATAAGCAGACATCGGACTTTATTACTATCCTGCAATTCCTTTTCACATTTGACGAACATGCGATGAGCCGCAGATTTATGACGTCTGCGTGTGTGTGTGTGTGTGTGTGTGTGTGTGTGTGTGTGTGTGTGTGTGTGAGGTTTAACAATGAACAAACTAATTAAACACTTCAATAACCTGGAACATATTCTAACAAAATTTTGGACAAGATTAGATATTTACTGTCACTTTCTCAGGAACAGGGCTGATTAACTCAGCATTAGTGAATAAATAATGTGAACTAATTCACTAACGTAGCATGCTGATTCATTAAGACAAAAATTGGCTAAACTACTAAAACACTTATAAAAGCAAGCGTCAGTAAAAGAACCTTTACACAAACGTAAAATGGTCCAACATGACACTTAAATAAGCTTCTTTAGTTGCAGGAAATATTTATTCTGCATTGTTTAGAAAATGCCCACAGGACACGACCTCAGAAAGACCTAAATCAGAAACACACACAATGAAACTCGGAACGCATTTAATAGTAAATTTATATCACATTATTGAACTTTCATATACATTTTGTCAGTAGTGCATTTTAATTAATCAGGTTTTCTGAAATAATAGTCTTTTAGGATAAAGTGAAGAGAGTCAGGAGGGAGACGGAGAGTGAAACTCATTTCCTCCATTTACACACAAAAGTTGAAAATATAAAAGAGCAAAAATTAGTTTGTGCAGAATGAGTTTGTTCATGTTCGCATCAGGTTAATGGAGAGCTGCTGGGTCTCCAGTGAGAGCCCCCCCCACCCCACACACACACACACACACACACACACACACACACACACACACACACACACACACAGTGGTGTGACTACCATATGAGTATATACACACATTCAGTCACAGACTGAAGATTAGAATCTACAGAAAATTGCATGTTTGTGTGTCACTAGGCCAACGGTGATTTTACTCACATGTGGCATCGTGCGAACATTGTTATTAGGTTTCAACACTGGTTAAACGAAAAGTTGGATTTGATTATATTATAATATGCACCTGTCTCTGCAACTAGAGACATTAGTGAGACTTGTGTCACCTGATTAAACACACACACACATATTTTATATATATATATATTATATATATATATATACACACACATATACATACATACACATACATATACACATACACACACACACACACACATACATATATATACATATATATATGTCTGTTTGTGTGCATATAAAAAGTAATCATTTAAACACTGATTTCTGTTGTGACATCTCGGGGGGGGGGGGCAAAAAAAAGATTTTTAACAAAAAGGCCAGAGTCAGCACATCTGCAGTAACACAACATTAAACATTTTATCTAAAGCAGTGATATGTGCGAGTGTGTGTGTGTGTGTGTGTGTGTGTGTGTGTTATTGCTCATCCTCCTCCTCCATGTTTGTGCTATTCATCCTCTCTCGTCTCTCGGCCAGGCGGCAACACCGTGGACACACACTCTTGTTCTTAAAGCACGAGCGGTGATAACATGCACTGCACTCTGTAACACACGCATACAGAGAGCGGGAGAGAACAGATTATTTGTACTTCTTACTGCTCTGTGTGTTTATAAGTGTATAAGTGTGTGTTTGTCTGTTTACTCACCCTCACAGCGGCGAGACTTGTTCAGCTCAAAGGGGAAGATGATGTCCTGATCATTCCCACAGAATTCACACACGAATCCCTTTGCCTGACACAACTGTATGCGCGCGCACACACACACACACACACACACACACACACACACACACACACACACTGAATTTAGTCTCAAACTGCTTCCTACTACCACAATATACTGTCCGCAATATACTTCAAACTATGTAATGCAAAATACATATAATGCACTGCTGTGTGCCCCCTATAATAGTGAATTGTGTGTGGTTTGGAACCACAATGGACCATTGATGATGTTTGTGCGTCCTATATAGAGAACACTGAGTGTGAACCACATCTACAGTGGACTAATAACGGTGTTTTTGTGGCCAAGTGTATGAGACATTCCCAAAGTGGTGTTATGTGCCATAAATGGTGTATATGGCATATGGTCTAGAACACAACCATAGTGGACTTATGGTGTGAGACACCACAGTGAGTGATGATGATGAGAATGATGTTTATGTGCCCTAATTAGTGAGAAGGGTGTGTGGTTTGGGACACACCCACTACGGACTGATTATGATGTTTGTTATAAGGCAAATAAATCCATTACTGACCATCACTTATTCTATGCCCTATACTAGTGCCCTATATAGTTCACATGATTCTACAGTGATAGGAATAAGGACATATGTCACATAGGAATTTTCTACTTGTCTCTCACCATACAGGAAGCGACATGCTCCAACCCTGAGCGCACAAGGTCACGCAGTTTGGGTGCGAGGTCACCGGAGCGCACTGTTGTCAGGTCATTCAGAGAGAACAGGTGGAGATCCTCAGTCAGGTGTGCAGGAACCGAGTCAAAGTGCTGCAAGACTCTGAGTGTGTACACACACACACACACACACACACACACACACACACACACACACACACACACACACACACACACACACACACACATACATACATACATACGCACACATATTTTTGCAGAACATAATTAGACATATCCAGCCTCAGAGAAGAACACAATATAGTTCATATGCACAAAAATAAAAACATAAAATGTATTCACAAATATACAAACACCACATATAATAATAAGTTATACTTTTCGGCCAGACGGCAGGTTTTAAACAGGTTCTTCATGTGGAACAGCTGCAGCCTCAACACCTACACACACACACACAATTTTTGATCAGTACATGTGTATTAATAACACACAATCTGCACACTATTATTACAGCATGTGGTACACTAGAGGGCGCTGAAGAGGCGGCTCTATTTTAAAGTTCTAAGCTAATAATAAATAAGAACCGGTCAGTTCTCCGTCGTACCCGTATGGCCTCCAGGTTCTTCACCTTCTTGTACAAGCCTCTGTTGATGTCATCGAGGTTGAACAAAGGATCCTGGGCAATTTTTCCCAGCAGGTCTCGGGCAAAGTTACTGACGTAATATTTACCAAAATCCCATTTAGACAGGACGCGCCCTGGCACCACGGCAACTGCGTTGTCATGGCAACACTGACAGAAATACCGGCCTAGGTACTCGCAATAACGCAGCCTCTTAATGTAATCTACAAGACACACAGACCAGATGTTATAATGTATGTGATAATATGGGTTATAACAGGTTATGAGTTATGAAGTCCAGTAAAGTGTTACCTGGGTCAATACGAGTTCCACATCCTGCACACCTGTAATTCTGCTTCATCATCAACACTTTCCTCCTGAACACACACACACAGAGACACACACACAAAGTAAAATATGAAGATACGGTATGGCTCCAAATAAAACTTATGACCTTAATTTGTTTCTCGGTGCAATTTGCACTAGCGGTCAAAAGTTTACACACTCATTATTTTTATTATCTTGTGCATCACAGAGTGCTCGGCCTGCGCCACAGAGTGCTCGGTGTCTTACTTGGGTGCATGATGGATGTTGAAGATGATCTGAGGTCTCGGAGGGGCCCACTCTAGATTCCCCCTCACACGGATTCGCAGTTTATACACGTCAGCGTGTTCACCATCATCCGGAGAGATCGGCACAGAGTCAGGCATCGGCAGCAGCTACACACACACACACACACACACACACACACACACACACACACACACACTTAATACTTGCTCTGTCCTGAAGTGATGATTAAAAAGTACAATAATGGAAGCCAAATTTAGGGTCATTCCATACAAACCTGTGTTTGCATGTGTGTGTGTGTGTGCGTGTGTACCTTCTGAGGAGCATCGTGTTCAGGGACAAGCCACTCAAGTTCAGAGGCTGCGGGAAGTTGCAGACCCTCAAACTGACGCAGCAGCCCCATTGCAACTGATTCAGCACTATTCGATTGCAACAACCACTGAGATCTAAACACACACACACACACACACACACACACACACACACACTATTAACAACACTACTATAACATGTATGTTTAAAATCTACAGCAATGTGCTGATCTGAGTGTGTTGGATCATATCTGATGTATGATGACATGCATAGCACACATCATGCATTAAACAAGTATCATAATGTAATGCACATCACCATCATGCATCTGACATCAATACTAAGAAACAGAAGTTACTGTGAGGATATCCACACAGGATCAGTGTGAAACTAGCAGGGTAAGCGAGCAGGTGCAGGACAGGATAAGGATCAGTATGAGATTCTTCTGGGACCAACAGTGTGAGATTGGTTTGGGATCAATATGGCATGTGTTCGTGATCAGTAGGGGGCTCAGTACAATATTAGTTTGGGATCAATAGAGGGAACAGTGGGAGAGTAGCTTGTTATCAGAACGGTTAAGGATCAGTACAGGGAATGGTAGGAGATTCTTTTGGGATCAGTATAGGATTGGCTTGGGATCTGCGCATGGGATTGGTTTCAGATTAGTATGAGATTTGTTTGGAATTAGTATGGAACTGTTACGCAATCAGTCTGGGCAACAGGACTTGATTGGCTTGGGATTAATAGGGAGAGGAGTAGTGAATTCATTTGGGATCAGTATAGGGTTTATGAAAATAATCCCTACCAATATGTCTTCCCTTTATCATAATGTTGAGCAATACAAACAATAGAAAAGACCAGTGTGATGTTCCGTGTGTGTGTGTGCACGCACACGTGTGTGTTTTGACTCACACAGACTCAGAGCTGATGAAGGACCTGCTGCTCAGAGTTGCACTCTGTTTAACATCTGCATCTGCAACACAGATAATAAACAACTGTAATATCATGAACAACCATTATAACGGTTAAAATGATAATGAAACCAATGACAGTAACCACAGTAATGAAGGTAATGACAAATGATATTGATCACCATAATGACAATAATAACAGTTTTACCAGTAATGACTGATTTCAAGTCACTACACACTGGAATGTTGTAAAACAGGAGTTAAACATGAATGTTCAGAAACAATCGCTCGACTAGGAGGTTGTAACTTGTAAATCCCCACATCCAACCAGGAATAAATAAAGAAAACCCCTCAACACGGACTTCCTATTCAGGAACTCAGGATGGTCTTTTTTACTCACACCAGCCCCTAAACAAATGCCCTAAACCCTATAACAAACTTTTACAACCTTAAACCTTATACCCTTACATCGATTTTTACCTCTCAGCACAGGGTCCTCCACATCATCAGCTGATCCAGAGTCGAGCAGGGAATCACGGGAGCTGCGCATTGATCCACCACTGTCTGTGGAGGGAAGAGCTGAGAGAAAACACACACACACACAAAAAGTTTCATCTTGAACACTGGGTGATGTCTATGTGGGTGGAGTCAGTCCAAGCTTTTGGAGTTAGCTTAAACCTTTAAACAGAGTAAATGAACAGTCAGTTAAAGCTTTAAGCAGAGCAGAGTGATGTGGTAATGAGGTCAGGCTCACTGTGGTGGGTGGAGCTGGGCGTTTGTAGGCGGCTGCGGCGGATCTGCTGTCTACGCAGACGGATCTTCTGTTTGAGCTGTTGGATCTCAGAGTCGCTGTCTCCATCCTCGTCTGCCTCCTCTGCCCTCATCTTACATTTCATCAGCTCGATGGCGGCAATCAGAGATTCAGAGATGCTGAAGTGTGCATTCTCCTGTGGAGGGAAATGAGACACAGCAGCAAAGTGAGAGACGCACGGCCGAGTGAGACAGCTGAGTGAAACACATAGCTGAGTGAGACAGCCGAGTGAGACGCGTTCCTGAGGTGCATAGACAGCCTAGTGAGTCACACCTCTGAAGCGAGACACTTAGCTGAGTGAGAAACACAATGAGGTCAACAGCCAAATGAGACATGTAGCCGAGTGAGATACACAATTGAGCGAGAGACACGCAGCCGAATGAATGAATGAAAGAAGACTGTGACGGACGTGCTCACCTTCTCCAGATCTGCACAGCTGCCGAAGTCCTGCTCTGACAAGTAGCTGATCAGACTCTGACCCTCTGACGGCTTCCGGAACAATCCATCAGACCCGCTATCATACTGAAGACCTCCTACAGAGAAAAAGAACACACTCACCACGCAGTAATGTTTTGCTATGTTACTTGTGTGGTGTGTGTGGGTGTATGGGTGGGTGTGTGTGTGTGTGTGTGTGTGTGTGTATGGGTGTGTGTGTGTGTGTGTGTGTGTATGGGTGTGTGTGTGTGTGTGTGTGTGTGTGTGTGTGTGTGTGTGTGTGTGTGTGTGTGTGTGTGTGTGTGTGTGTGTGTGTGTGTGTGTACTCGCCGGCCTCCATGTAGAGAGAACTGTGACTGCTGTCATTGCTGTGAGGGGAAAAAGGCCCAAAATCACGCACACACTGCTCATCTACAACTGATTCTGAAAACACACACACACACACACACACACACACACACACACACACACACACACACACACAAATATGAAAATCACTATTATTAAACTGTGTTGTAATGACAGGAAAAAAGTTTAAATAACAGACATTCTGGAGGATGAGAGACAATTGAAATAAAACCACAATAATAAATAAAATAAATAAGATTCAATCACAGATCTCCATTTTAAACTGTCACTGATACGAACGAACCCAAAATGACCTGGAACCTGAACCCCAGCATCGGGATATTTATGAGTTTAGAGTGTAATAAAGACTACAGGTTACTGCGTTACAGACAGAACAAAGATACTGAGATCTGGTTCTTTATTTACCTTTGTAAAAAGAAATTTTTCAATAAAAAATGAAAACTATTAGGGCTCTAAGATATGGAGATCTGAGATTTTATTCTAACTGCAGACATGTTTTAAACAGGCAGGGATGTGGGACTCTGAGAATAATAATAATAATAATAATGAGATGAAAGACTTAGAATGAAATGAAAATCACTCAGACAAAATCAAACAACTGGGGTTCTCTGTAAACTGTGAGGCGTGTGAATGACAGCATGCCACAGCCAATCAGAATGAAGAAAAATGAAAAAGTGCTAGAGAAACAGACAGATTGAAAGTGGAGGAATGGGAGGGATGGAGGGACAAATGCAGCACCAGTGCACTGCGAACCTTCAGCAGGATCCTCTATTATAATGGTGATTTTCCTCTGGTTCCCTCCTTCACACACCCAGGGAGAGAGAAAAAGAGAGAAAAAGAGAGACGAAGAGATAAAAAATAAATAAAGAGAGATGAGAGAGGTGTTATGCTGGATGTGACCAGCAGGAGGAGCAGTTAGTCCTGATTAGCAGCACAGTATTAGAGTTAAAGCAGCTCAACTTTATTTTAACTATATAACCACATCCACTTGTGAACACAGAACAGGAAATTGTCCAGGAACTGTAAAAGTTCTGCTCCAGGAGAGTTCTACACCTCTTTAGGTTACAACACTGATCTCGAGCTCGTCAAGAAACAGGGGTCTGGCTGTCGTTTTTCCCCAAGAAGTGGAGAGAAAGTCTGACACTGCTGAGCCAGACAGATATAAATGAAAGACTGAAGCCGACCTGAAGAACCGACTCTAAACTATGTTGCAGCTCAGAGAGAGACGACCAAGAGGAACAGCATCTGATAGATGAAAGAGTTCACTTTGCAGGCTGTAGTGCAGATGAACACATGCACACACATTCAATCACTCTCACCTTGTTTGTGTTTCTGCATAACCCCTGTATCAGACAGTGACCTTGTGTGACCCCTGAAGCTCCGTCTCTTTCCCCTTTCCATATCAGAGAAAGAGCTACGTCTTTGGGAGGGGGGCGGAGCTTCAGGAGCATGGACCCTGAGCTGAGGGTGCTCGGTACTTTGTGCCAAGCTGCTGGAACCTCTGCGGCTCCGCCTCCCCAGGTTCCCAATGGCGAGATACTCTGGCCCATCATCACCGTCACAGTCCAAGCCCTCAGAGGGGGCAGGGTTAACAGGATGGGTGGAGTCAGTCTGAGAATTCTGGGTCGTCACTGGGTCCAAAATGCTTTGGTCGGTGCTCAAACACCCCAAGGGAGCCCCAGAGGCACTTACACATTCCACTGCATCTGTAACACACACACACACACACACACACACACACACACACACACACACACACACACACACACACACGTATACACCAACACAAACAAAAAAATTTGTGTGTACAGTGAATTTATTTCAGCTGGTGATGAAACTTCTTTCACACACTATTTATATCAGATTAAAGTGTGCAAGTGTGTTGTGGCTGTGTTTGTGAGGTTTACCTGTACTCCTCTCAGTATAGGAAGTGTGTGTGTTGTATCTTGATGAGCAGGATGGAGTGTGTGAGCGTATGGAAACTCCAGGCAGCACACACTGCTGAGCGTGGAGCAGATGCATAGGAACACACTCCTTCAAGTGGGACAGCTGCAGAACACACAATTAGACACAGTGAGACAGACAGACAAACACACACACACACTATAGTACAGTACTGTAGAGGTCTGCTATTTTAGCCTGTCTGTAAGCATTTGTGTAATCATGTGTGCTACAGTTATGCTAATGTCCACAGAATACCCATAGTGCACTTGGTGTGTGTTCGCAGACAGTGTGAACAGACTGTGTTGTTTAGGATGTGTCCACAGTTGACTGATGTGTTGTTAGTACGTGAAAGACGCAGTGTATCTGCTCAGTCTCGGATTTTAGTTGCTTGGAAACCAAATTAACGAGCCTAAAACAGCAGATCACTTAATCTAACCTCAAATTAAGTGTGTTAACGTTCCGTACCAGAAGCTGTCTGATCTCACCTCAATGATGGCTGATGATCACATAAGAAAAGTGTCAGAGTCTGGACATATAATCTGATGGTGATTTGTCACCTGCCTACGTAGTGACTGCAGCGTGTGATTTGAGACTGGTCTGAAAGGCTGACGAACACTCACAAGCGTAGTGTTGATGAGGGCGAGCAGCCGTGCGTCGTTCTGCTCCACCGCCTCCAAACACTGAAACATGGCTGCCACATGCAGCTCACTCAGAAGAAACGCCTCGTCTACAGGAGGCAAAAACAGAACAGTTTCAATACCGTCCATTTACAAAACACTTCTTCAAAATTAAATTATCTGCCAATAGAACAAAATTATTAAAAATATATATTCACTATATTCAAGATATTTTCAATTGAAAGCAAGTGCTTGAAGAAAAAAGCCACTTGTGTGTTTTAGTTGAGATGCAGACATAAGAAAAAATTTGCACTACCTGTCTTACAGTTCCACTTATGTACAGCAATTAATAAGAAAGAGTAGCATGTGAATGGGTGGTGCTGATGTGCGTGTACCTGTATAGTGTTTTCTGGTGGTGTTGCTGTGTGTGTACCTGTATAGTGTTTTCTGGTGGTGTTGCTGTGTGTGTACACCTGTATAGTGTTTTCTGGTGGTGTTGCTGTGTGTGTACCTGTATAGTGTTTTCTGGTGGTGTTGCTGTGTGTGTACCTGTATAGTGTTTTCTGGTGGTGTTGCTGTGTGTGATCAGGGGTTTTAGTTGTATGGAGAGTGTGTGACTCTGCAGGCTGTGGAGGAGCCAACGCTCAGCCTTATCACTTTCACACTGAACACTGCTGCTTAACACCGGCTCCATCTGACTGAACTACACACACACACACACACACACACACACAAAGATTAATACAATTTAATTATAATTTGTGTTATTGTAGTAATGTTTTGTTGTGGTAACATTTGTGGTACTGTGTGTGTTTGTGTTACCGGTTCTACATGAGCAGCAAGATTGGGACTGATGGACCGCAGACACCACACAAAGCGCCAGTAATCCTTCTGCTTATAGTACACCTGCAGAGAGAGAGAGAGAGAGAGAGAGAGAGAGAGAGAGAGAGAGAAAGAAAGAGATATACAGTTATGCATCCACTCACCTGCTCTGGGTTTACCTGTTCACAGTTTGTATCGGTGTTCAGAGAGTTACCTGTGCGAGATGCGATAACTGTACGAGGCTATGCAATAACTGTGCGAGGCGCTGCGATACCTGCGCGAGGGAACGCGTGGCGCATGTTTATGTTCAAACCTGTTCGTTTTTGAGGCCATGACTCAGGATGTTGCTCATGTCTTTGTGAAGTCGCTGCAGTCCTCCATAGCGAGACCACACATTCGGGTTATTTGTAGACAGAAGTCCTTCAACGGTTGTCTTCAGGTTGGACAGGAGCTTCCAGTGTTCACGCCTGTAACAAGCACGCAGGTGTGTACTGAAAATCACTTTGACGACATTAAATCACACCCAACAGTGTCATCAGGGAACCTAAAGTGATTTGAGGACAACTGTATATTAAAGGGGTTTATTACGGACAGATGGGAAGGAGGTTTTGTTTACAAAACCATGTGATTTAACAAATCCCAAAAGGGCAGAATGTGTCGGTCATTTTGCCCCATGTCACGTCTCTTTACTTTTGTATGCGTGTTTATCTCTCTGTCTGCTAAAGGTCAGTGAGTGAACGCTGATAAGGACTGATGAGCTAGTCCACACGTGTGTGTGTGTGTGTGTGTGTGTGTGTGTGTGTGTGTGTGTGTGTGTGTGTAATCCAGTGGTTCATTTAGAAGTGATGCTCCTGATCTGTCCAGTGTACGGCTCACTTGCATGCACGCTGCTCTTAATACGCAAACTAATAACAGCAGTTTAATATGAATTAAATCTGGGCACTGATTCGATCAGTTCACTGTGTTAGCTGTTAGCATTAGCTTTCTGACTAGCTGACTGCCAGTCTAACTGAATGGCCGCTGTACGCTTTGCGTTTCCAACATGAACATGGATGTTGATTGTAAGAAATGTACTGAGTAATAAATGAGCAGTAATGTGGTTCATTAGACGTGAGAGCTGCAGAGTGACACTGAGCTCAGAATGCTAGTCAGGGACAGAGAGGAGAGCTAGCCACTTTAGCTACATCAGCTAGTTTCTATTTCAGCTAGTATCTCTCGCTCACTCAAACTGACCCAGAAACAAACCCCTCAACTTTATTAAGCTGAGCTGTGCTTTTATCCAGCTCACCGTGCTCACACTTCTAGAGAACTAACCAGAATACTGCGGTGACGGAATTAAACTCGAGTCTCTCCAGTCAGTGCTGCTTTATTTACCTTTTCTCCACACCGTCCGCCTCTGAGCAGATCTCCATCTTTAACTCTCCTGTAGTTTATCATCCGGCCAGTTTGATGAGAGAAATTACAAATCCGAGTTTTAATTGTACACAAATTTCAGGGCTCGCGGAATAAATTCCTCATCACACACGCCTTACCGTATTGCGCATGCGCACTGTTTATACACGCGTATTGACACTGTTTTGCCCACCCGTATTCGGACAGGCCACGCCTCGTGAACAATGATTGGGTTGTTGTTTGTTTCCGTGAGTGCGCGAATATGTGACACTTCCGCCAGATTAAAAAATAAGATCATTAAACTAAAATAATAATAATAATAATAATAATAATAATAATGATAATAATAATAACAGCTACAGTATTGCTGATGACGAAAAAATATGAACCTTTTGGAGCTTTAAGTTAAAAAAAGAAGAAGAAATGTATTGAAAAGCAATTCGTTACTTAAAGCGACACCTGCTGGTAGAGTGGGTGTAATGACTGCGCTACTATACTGTAGATCAGTGGTTCCCAAACTTTTCCAGTGCAAGGACCCCCAAATGGCATTAACATTTCACCGAGGCCCCCCTTTTGCAAGATGTCTTTAAAACACATTAAAAAATACAGACTTCTGAATATATATCCATTTTTTTTATTAATAATTACATCTTTCATCTTTACATTACATTACATTAGGAATAGATTGTGTGTGTGTGTGTGTGTGTGTGTGTGTGTGTGTGTGTGTGTGTGTGTGTATGTGTCGTTGTCTGAGAGTGAGAATTTATTTTTCACACCAAATTGTTGAGGACCCCCGGGCGCCCCCTGGCGGCCCCCACTTTGAAAACCACTGCTGTAGATGATTCTCCATGTCCTGTGATCTTCCCAGACAACTCTCACATCTCTCCTCACATTGCTAACCTGACTCGCTTGTGCAGCCCCATCCACAACATCATGAGGACATTTCTCTCCACAGAGGCCAGTCTGGCGCTTGTTCATCCCCTTGTCATCTCGAGACTGAACTACACTCTTAAAAATAAAGGTTCCAGTTAGAACCAAAAAGAGTTTTTTCAGACTGGTGCCATAGAAGAACCCTTTTTAAGCCGGGTGCACACTGTGCGATTTTGAATACTCCTTTGCGACTGTTGCTTGTTAGACTGTATGAACATGATCCCCACTGTAAGCCATGTCACACTGTAGGATCTCAGTTATCATTAATGTTGACCGTACGACAGTCAAGACGCGAAAAACGGACGCACACAAGAAGACTCGTACGGAGTAGGAGAAGCCACACTACAGGACTGTGCATCAAATCTTCTGACACTGCCAGAGTTTAATCAGAGGAAAAATTTGATCGCAACGACCATTAATCATCTGTGGGGGAATGTGTCAAACTAGCGATCAAAGACTACAGATTTTGGCCTAGGATTATAGGAATCTTTAGGATTCTCATAACTTGTCACATGACCGAATTGTTGCCAAAATCATACAGCGTGAATCCGGCTTGACCTTTTACTCTCAAGTACTGTAGAGAACCATCTATGTACTGGTTCTCTAAGGTTCTTAAGAGTGATGCCAGGAGAACCTTTTCCAGTCCCACAAAGAACCTTATAGGGTCCACTTTAACCTGTTAAAAGATATGTTGAAGAAACAATAAACTGCTCTGAAGAACCTAAAATGAACCATAAAAAAACTTCTTTCATCTCCTATAGAATATATTGATAAAGTATAATCAATATCTATAACTGACATTTAGAATTAAAACTTAGAAGCATAATCTAAAACTGTTAAATACCTTCTAATCAGACTATAGTCTAAGTGTGTACTGTTAGAAGAGTCCCATGTTTTACTGCACAGCAGGTGTTTTTCTGTATCTCTGTATTTCCTGTTTACTGAATTAGAAGAACCCTGTATTTTCTCTGTACAACAATTAGACATTCACAGAAACTATGTTTCCAATCAAAATCTTTTGAAGCTGGCAAACCAGTATCAAAGTAAAACATAAGACTTCCAGAAGAAGAGAATCAGGCTGGGACTAAAGCCAGAAAATCATTAAGGTATACGTAAGGGTGAATTTGGGGGCAGAGTATAAACCGTGTCCTGATAAAAACCTTGTAAAAAAAAGTCAACTGACAGCGCATGCACCACAAATGTAAGATATCATATAGACATGAATAATTAATTAAGGCAACGGAGATTGTTTTGTTTTCAGAAAGAAAAGGCTAATACCCCGTCTAGAGATAAGTTTACTGTTTCAGAAAAGTATATAAAGCCATGTTTGTGTGTGTAGAATCCAGACTTTCTGCCAACTGTCTCACTTCATTGTTTCAGTAAAGTTTGATTGTTTTTTGACATCTATAAAATCTATAAAACTATAAAAGATTGTTTCCACGACACTAAAGAGAACTATATAGCTCAGTTCAAGAACTCTATACAATGACAAATGGTTCTTGAGAAGAAGAAAGTTGTTTGCAGAACCTATGGTGCTATTCAGAACCAATAATGAACGTGTATTTTTAAGTGTGTACTGCACCTCCCTCTTGCGAGGGCTGCGTCTGCACTTCATCCAACTTCTGCAAATGATCCAGAATGCAGCTGCACAACTTGTTTTCAACCTCCCCACGTTCTCCCACACCATCCTACAGCTGCGCTCCCTTCACTGACTTCCTGTAGCTGCTGAGTCAAATTTAAAACACTCAGGCTCACTTACAAAGCCAAAAATGAATCAGCACCTACCTACTTAGACATTTTCAATCAGTATGAACAAATTAATTATTTTATTGCTGCAAGACTGTTATAAGATTACTCAGGACACTGTTGGGTTTCTGTGTATAGAGTATCATGACTCTGTGTTCAGCTGCTGGTGAGCAGGGTGATGGGAAATGTGTGAGACCCAAGCTGGCCAAACAATCCACACCTCTCTACAATAACATTGGGACGGAGATCAAATGGACAGCACGACTAAAGCTTTTTTGATAGTAAAACAACGTACACACTGCCACAATAAAACTGTGATTAAATATTACTTGTGAAAAATCCTGAGTGTCTACACTCATATGAGCCTTTAAACACTACTGCGGAGTGTGACATCACAAATAAATCCAGTGCTGAAAACTGGCAGTCCCAAAACTATTTTTTGGCCTCTGGTAATAAGAGTTAAAGCACTCATCACACTCCCTCTGAGCCTCTGATTGGATCCATCTCTCAGGGTACAAGGAAAACGTGCATTAAGGCTCTTACAGTAGCTGGTGAATGAACTTCCCCTGGCTGAAGAACAGCAGAGTCATTAGGTGTAGACCTTCCTATTCACCACCTATTCATGACTCCACATGCTGAAGTGTCCTTGGGCAAGACACTGAACCCCAAGTTGCTCCCGCTGGCAAGTTAGGGCCTTGCATGGCAGCTCTGCTACCATTGGTGTGTCAGTGTAAAGCTCTTTGGAACCACTAAGGTTAAAAAAGCACTACATAAGTGCAGACCATTTACCATTCATTGAATTAAAAATACCTTGTCTTAGGTGTTTTCATTTCATACTGTACTAACCAAATCCGAAAGGGTTTTTAAACCGACTGTATGACACCTGCAAACACCCGTTTTTCTGAATCTGTCTGTAATGTCAGTTATCATGTGGGCCACTTTTCTACCTTCTTCTAATAAATAAAATCCTGATTCATTGATGCTGTTTGACCAGAGTAAGGTCACATAATAACAGCTACATTATTAATCAAATTTACTTTAATATTGACAATACGGGGTGTCCCAAAAGTCTCCATACATAGGGGGAAAGTAACACTTTCTAGCAAACGTCTTATAAAATCTTTCATACTTAGTTTCTGTGTTTTTTTTGTTTGTTTGTTTTTTTCCAGATAGCCTTTAAGAATGCCTTTGACAAAAGAACGTATTGAAATCATTCTCATGGCTGGATCGGGAAGCTGTTGTGAAGGTTGCAGTGGGATTTAACAGGAAACATGGCAAACACGTCACTGCCACCAAACTTATTAACACACTCTAAGAGTAATGAAGGCACAAGCTATGTAGTGGTGGCAAACATAGTCCCCTATGTATGGAGAGTTCTGAGACACACTGTATTTTATTGTCCAGTTCGACCTGCAGAGGGAAGATTAATAATAAATAAATAAATAAATAAATAAATAAATAAATAAATAAATAAATGTTCAGAGTGATTCATTCTTTGTTTATAGATTTAAACACAAGAACACAGTGGCATTAAAGTCATTTTAATTATAAAAACATTTCTGGAGACCACAATGCTGAATAATCCTCTTAGTACAAGAAGATATAAAAAAATATATAGTTTTACTAAAAGTAAGAAAGTTTGAGCAGTGTGTAAAATTAATCACAATAAAAAAAAATTTCACAGAGTGGAAAGACAAAATTGTATTCTAAAACAAAAATATTATTTAAAAAAAATCATTCTTGGTATAAAACAGTTTAAGTGTGTAAACCATCCACATCCTGTTCATGTCCACCCACCCACACAACTCTACCACCTGGGTCTCCAGATTATTTAGAAATGTATCAAGTGTGTGGATAACATAGGAATGAAAACAGGATCAGATGACAAAGTGAGCCGCTGACGTGATGACGTTTTAAACAACTGCAAAATGTGCTGTAGGTTCGGAGTGGCACGAACGCTGCACTCCAGCTAAACCCAGCATGCAACACAGTATACGAACATCATCAGCATGTCACACGATGCAACAACTTACTTTATAAATCAGAATAGTGCAGAATATACAGCGTAAGTATCGGACCTGAAACATGTCCTGAGCTCATTTACAGTCCACAGGTACAAACAAACGCTAAACAATATCCACCAGCAACAGCTGCTCAGTCCACACTCACTCACATCATTGCTGTGGTCATTTTATTAATTAAATTAATATATTTAATATGAACATTCCTAAACAAAGACTTGACTTTTTTTCTACTTTCTCAAAAGCATAATTTTTGTTTTAATCAGTAAATTCAGTTCAGTTTTATTTGCATAGCCCTTTTAACAATGGAAGTTGTTTCAAAGCAGCTTTACAGAAACAAACATGGGATACAGTGGTACTGTATCTACTGGTTTAACCAGTAAAAGTTCCACATTTCCAGTCGCAGTAAAAGCCGACCTACACCACACGACTCACAGAAACAAGCCTCACAAAATAGATTTACTTACATTTCAACACGAGTTTCGATTTCACACTTCAATTAAACACGCACAAACACCCAGCTTCGATTATTCTCCATTTGCACCCTTAAATGAAGTGAAAGCTCACCACCCATGCACTCCCACTTCCACTTTGTACAGCATGTGACATTTATTTAAAACTCTACACCACAATCATAACCACACTGCCCTGTGTAAACTGTACAGTGTACACTTAAAGTGTAAAATGTTACAGTAATGACACAGATGGATAAATAAATCTCTGCATGCTATGTTCTGTCTCACATCAGTCTGATGAAACTTCATGCCTAAGTCGGATCTGACTGCCAGTTCATACAAGCACAGAAGAAAGGTCTTGTGACTGTTAATATCTGCATGACATTGTGTTCATGTTAGTAATGTGCAGAAACACACTGGAAATCACAGTGATTGAACACTCCAGAAAAAGTCCATCATCTTTCACACTGCTATAGTGAAGTGACATTGGGGGGAGGGGGCTGCAGGGCAGGGACATGCTCCTCACTAAATAGTTCGGATATCAGTCTGAAGTTTATTTAAGAAAATATATATATATTTTTAAACGGGTGTGTAATGTGCAGTGTGTATATTTGAGTGTGTGATCACACGTGTAACAGAACTGAAGAAAAAGTACAAAGAAGAAAGGAGTTGTCAAAGCCAGAAAAGAAAAATAATTAAAAAAAATAAATTTTAAACTGTGCTTCATTGAAAACACTTGAAGTGTGCGTCACTCTGTTTTAGAACTGTCCATGTTGACTCCACGTAACTCTGTCAGAGTGCGTGTGCTGCTGGAGTTCTGCTGATTTATCAACATCTGAAACATACAAACACAGCATAATTACACTTATCAAACCTCAAAATATTCATATTTTGTGTACACACACAGTTATAGTTTAAAGTTGATGAGTTTGCATTCAACCAACACTAACTGCAAATCTGTCTTTGATCCGACCTTCAATTACTCATGTTCAAAAGCCTCATACAGCGATAATAAACAATCATTTGAAGATCTTCATACAGTAAAGCTTCATTAGGGAGCCATTGGACATTAAAGCATTATTGGCGAGAAGGTAATGCTCACTATTATTTTACAGCGCCGGTAGACGCTAAAGGTTCATTAGTGTGTCATTAGACATTATTACCGAATGGAGTGGCACAGCAGAGAGAGGAATCTGAACTGTTCCATTAGGAGATGTGAGGAACATCGGAGGAACTGAAACCACACACACAGAAATACATGTACACAAACTACAAGTAGATATGAACCATATTACACACAGAGCATTGTGTGCGCTTAATGACTCACGTGCATCAGGTGCGAGTGTGTGATCCGTTAATGTAGAGGCTGAGTTAGCATACATCACTGCGCTTGGGCAGATCACATGTCCCGATATCGAGGTCGCCATCACTGCAGAGTGACTTCCTGTAAGAGAAGAAATGGAAAAGAAGTCTGTCAAACAGGTGTGTGTTCTGGAGCGAACATGTGGATCAGAGCAGTGAGTGGGGACCTTCACTAATGTTAGCTACATGCTACAACACTGGAAATCCCATAAGCGCAGTGCATTTCTAAAATAAATGAAGATATGAGGGCAATTACAGAGCCAGCATGTATTGGTGTTATTACCAACTGTGCTGCAGAAATTCTGTACTTCACTGCTCTCTGTTGACTGAAGCTGCTGAGACACTGCTGCGCCTAACGCACACACGAGAACAGTACCACAAGGTCAGTTATTACAACATTATCAGAGTGAGTCATTTGAATACTGACTACAGATGCTGACCTCTCTTATGCAACATTCTGCATACACAAAACATCAAACTCAGTGACCTACACTACACTGCTTTAATAAAACACTTCTGCTCAATAAGACACCACAGATTACACTCAACTAAAAACAAATCCATTGTTTTACACATAGGAAGTGATCATTTGTTAAAAACCGTCTGTACTGCACATCTCAAACACACACACCAGGCACGAGTGTGAATCCAGCAGGGAGCTGCAGCACTCCAGCTGCAGAGGTAGAAGTCTTCACCAGTGTACCGTTAGACACCGACCAGCAGGTGGCAGCAGGGAACGGGGTGCTGCTGCTCTCTGACTGAACAGAGGACGAGGTCAGAATCTGCGCAGTGCTGTTCATTACACCAGATCCTGCAGACTTCATCACTTCCTGAAAAAACAAAAACACAAGAACTGTGGTTACTCGATGCCCATTTGTACTGCATAAACACACTATTCTTTACAACACAGAGACGTTTAACAACTCTGATAGGAACAGTTCCCATAGCAAACTCTTTTAGTAACTGAAATTATTTACATTTATTCATTTAGCAGATACTTTTATCCAAAGCAACTTTCAAATGAGGAAATACAAGCAAAGCAATATATCAAGCGGATGCAAGATTTATAATGGAGTTCTACAGAAGTAAAGTGCGCAGAGTAGAGGTGCAAGAGCCAGAGTAAGGTTTTTTTTTTTTGTTTTTTTTTTATGATAATGTGGGGTTGGCATTTTAGGGGTTAGTTAAGTGCTTACAGAAGAGGTGGGTTTCTGGCTGTTTTTTGCAAATAGTGACAGATTCTATCTTCCGGATTGAGGCTGGAACTTCATTCCACCACTAAGGGACAGTTAGTTTGAAGGTGCTGGAAAGGGACCTTGAGCGTCGGTCATTAACTGATCACAGATTGCCTGAGGGAACATATACCTCAAGGAGAGTGTTGAGGTATGGGGTGCTGTTCCAGACAATGTCTTGTATGCGAGCATCAAGGCCTTGAATTTGATGCGGGTGGCTACACGAAGCCAGTGGAGGGAGATGAAGAGGGGCGTGACATCGGTTCTATTAGGCTGGTTGAAGATGAGGCGTGCTGCTGCATCCTGAATCATTTGAAGGGGTTTGATGGAGCTGGCTGGGAGGCCTGAGAGTAGTGCGTTACAGTAGTCCAGCTTTGAGATAACAAGAACCTGGACTAGTAGCTGTGTAGCCTGCTCAGTGAGAAATAGTTATTTTAAAAGATCTGAATAAAATTAAAATCTTTACTTACAGCACCTGCATCGTTTCATTTTGTTGTAATTACATAGAAAGTTGAGACAACCTACTCTGAACACAAATTGGAAATAATATCCCATATTAAGTGCTAGAAGAAAATTCTCTTCATCAGTTCATCTTAAAAGCATTTCTTAAATTCTCATGGACACTCGACCATAACACTCGTGTGTATTTTGAACAACCTATTCCAGATTTAGTCTTTTTGCCCTTTTGCGATTATAATAATCTCCACTCTTCTGTAAAGGCTTTCCACTAGATTTTTGGAGCGTGGCTGTGGGGATGCGTGTTCATTCAGTGATGAGAGCATTAGTGAGGTTGGGCACTAATGTCGGGTGAGGAGATCTGGGGTGCAGTCGGCGTTCCAGTTCATCCCAAAGGTGTTCAGTGTGGTTGCGGTCAGGGCTCTGTGCAGGTCACCAGAGTTCTTCCACTCCACCCTTGGCTAACCAAACCTTCATGGACTGCTTTGTGCACAGGGACACTGTCATGCTGGAACAGGTTTGGACCCCTTAGTTCAAGTGAAAGGAAATTGTAATGCTACAGCACACAAAGGCATACTGTACAATTGTGTGCTTCTGACTTTGTAGCAAAAGTTTGGGGAGGAACATCATATGGGTGTGATGTGCGACCTATTTATAGTGCATGTTAATAATAATAATAATAATAATAATAATAACATTCACAGACCTTCTCCTCTGTGCTGCCGTCGCTCTCCGTGACCTGATAGGTGATGTCGGTCTCTTCGAAGCCCGTAGCGCTCATCCGCTGATCAGCGGCTGAGTCGGAGCGTGGCGAGTCAGGAGAGTTCAAACATGTCTGGATCAGCGCCTTACCCGTCTCACTCGTGATCATCGGCTGCAGCTTCCGTGTTGCAAATGTGTATACGTGACCCGTCTCACTCGCCACCAACAACAACACCTGAGTCCCGGTGAGGGTGGACAGCTCATATGCCTACACACACACACACACACACACACACACACACACACACACACTATATACCAACAATAATCACAATAAATACCAACTGTTAAACACTGACGTATAAACACTGAGTGATAAGGAGTGGCATGATGCTGAGAGCAGCACAGAGGTGGTTAAGAGGTGCATCGGGACTGAGAAATCTTGGGAGCAGACTTATTTAATGCTGGATTCAACTTACCTGGTAAGGGAAAACCTCAAAGCTCTGTATTAAATCATTAAATCACAGGATTAAATTAACATGGGGTCCTAGAGTAATTTCCTATTTTAAAAAGGTGTGCCTCTCTGTGATTGAATTTCTGTCCGGATCAGTCATGTGGGGGTTTTATTTTTCTCGTCCTCTTGAGAGGATTGCAGCCATAACCTAAGTGTTTCTCAACAAACTGTGACTCTGTCCTTCTGACCATGTTTATAGAGAACAGTGTCATACAGACTCAGAGAAAACATTTCAACAAGACTGAGCACCTTCATACTACTGACTGAGGAGACACCACTGTGGGAGGAGTCTCTCTCTCACGCATACACACCTTTACCGTCGTGTCCCTGTGTGTTTAGCCACGTTATACTAACAGACCTCAGCTCACCTTCTTCATGATGCCGGTCTTTCTTTTACTGAAAGTGGTATAACGTCTCAGTTTGTTGTCAATGAACTCCATTTTAATTTTGACTCTACCGCGGGTCTTTTTGCCCGGTTTAGCCCCCGCTACTCCTCCGACCATGGTGCGAGCTATGGCCGGGGCTGAGGCGCCGGTTTCCCGCTCTGTTCTCCGCCGCTGCCGGGCGCCTCTCTCCACGCAGCCCGGCTCCTCCTCCTCCGCCGTGTCCGAGTCTGCATCGGAGCCGCTCACACTGAGCTGATTCCCGGGCGGCAAGAGCTCCATCTATCCGCTGTCCCGCAGCTTGAACGCGGATATTCCTCAGCTAGTTTCCGCTGAAGAGCTGGAGATGAACAGCCTTCAATCCTGGGCTGTTCGGTCCATTACTTTTTCCGAGTCATTTCCGCATCCAACACCACAATAATATATCAAATGAAACCAGAACATAAACAAAGCCTGATCTTTCTCCTTGTCCCTCTCAGAGCGCTGGAGTTCAGGCCACCGAGCAGAGCTAACTAACTAATCACTTAGCATTAGCTACACTCACTTAACACCCTGTTTTATAGCGTGCACGACCGGACAAGTTACTAACACAAAAGCACGACCTAAAACAGGAAATTATATTAGACATAAAGAAATTACTCATAAATAATCGAGAACACTGATTTCTAGAAGAAAAAAACAGCAGTTACTGAAGTTCACAGCGAAAAGTTTCCTGCACTGCCACATATGGACATGACGTGTGGCTACACATATCAATCCGCCACGTTACCTAGTCCTTAACATCTACACCGTATTCTGCAATTTATGGTAGAGAATCTCTCAGACGCTATTTCAGTTCACTTATTCACACCGAGTTCTCTTTAAATGGTAAGCATGATGGTCACAACTTAACAATAAACCTTTCTCACACAAGCCGCGCACGGCCGTTTACGTTCCGGATCTACTTTGTTCCATATAAAGAGAGACGATGTTGCCTTATATGGTAATAGCCCTCACATTGCTCTGCTGTGATTGGTTGTTTATGTCTACGCGTGGACGTCAAGTCTGAACATGTATTCCATTGGTCTAAAATGCGGAAGTTTTTGAAATCACAAATTTACAAACTACAGTTGATGAAACACTCTGTTTGTGTGTTATATGTAGATCGTTGCTCGCAGTGTATTGCGCCATGTAACCCGGACGCAGTTTCAAGTGCTCAAGTAACCTAGCATAACAGAGTTAGCTTAGCATAGTTAGTGTTTAAAGCCGCTGGTTGTTGAGCTTGTGTTTCTGCAGTATATGAGGCGTTCAGGTCCGGACACCTGGACATAATAAAGACATAAAGTGGCCACTTGTGGTGTTTTTTTATTCCAACACGATAACAAAACGCTTCGATGTAGATGAAGGTGAGTTTTAAACAGATTATGAAGTGACTGTAGGGGGATGTAGCGACCACAGCTACTTCATATAACTGAGTAATGTAACCTGAGATATCTTTGAAGAATTACACGACATGATTATACTGTGTAATAACTAATTGTTTAGTAAAGGTCATGAATCTTATTGGGTTATGTCTTTTGCGATATTGTGTGTGTGTGTGTGTGTGTGTGTGTGTGTGTGTGTGTGTGTGTGTGTGTGTTAGTTAGTGTTAGTGTTAGCATGTTAGTTGAGTTTTACTGCGGAAGTCCCCCGACATGTTAATAAGCATTAACAATTAACAATAAAAGCATTATTAACATAAATATCATTCGTTTTTATCGTTAAAATAAAGCGGTTTCGGTGAGGGTGAACACATCAACACAACGGGTGTATTATTAATCTCCACACTTCTCGGTGTTCATATTTGATAAGGTTCATTGTTTATTAGTAATAAACTGACGTTTTTTAATTAAAGTCTTTATGAAAGCGTACTAAATAACATATCTAGTCGTTATAATGAGACTATTAATGTCTGATACTATAAATAACAACTGTCCACTGTAATAAGCAGGTGCATGTGTAGTGTGTTGTCTCCTCACAACACTGAGGATTAACGCTTAATTATTATATTCATTATTAGTGACGGTCAGGGGCACTTATAATAATGAGTCATGATTAATTATTTGCTCTCAATCTCTCTCTCTGTGTGTGTGTGTGTGTGTGTGTGTGAGAGAGAGAGAGAGCGAGAGAGACAGGTGTGAAGATGCTGTTGCCCATAGCGATGCTGATGCTCACACTCACTCAGATCTTCATCATCACCTTCATCAGCCTGCTGCCTGTGGAGGCCGACATCGCAGCAGTGAGACACACACACACACACACACACACACACACACACACACAGACAGACACGCAGACAGTGAGCTGAAGTGCTTAGTTTCAGTTCACTTCCTAATTCTAAATGTTTTGCTGTGTGACGTATGAACTGGTCGCTTGCAGAAGTTAGGTAGAAAAGTACCATTTAGACAGAAAGAAGAGTACGAAGTGGATCAGAGTGTTTAAATTTTGACACGAATGCGGAGACAGTCGGTGGTGTTTTGCTGTAATCCGTGTCCCATCTCTTAACACTGCTTCATTTATTTACACCGCAATGTTCAACAAGACTGTTCACTTACACAGTGCTTAAAGGGAGAGTTCACTCAAAAATGAAAATTCTGCCATCAGTTACTTGCCCTCATGTCGGTCCAAACCCATAAGACTTTCGTTCTTCTTCGGAACAGAAACGAAAACATTTTTAAACGAAACCTGGAAGATTTACATTCCAGTAACCAAAACTTTCAAGCTCCAAAAAGTTCATAAAGGCATCGTACAAGTAACCCACGTGATTCCAGTGGTTTAATCCCAATTTTATGAAGCGATACGAATGCTTTGTGTGCTCGATAATAAATAAAATAATGTCTTTATTCATAAAATATCTTCACATCCGCATAGATCTCCGTTACACGTACACATTACACGAGAACCATGGCACACACGTGTTGTTGACGCGAGAGCGGATTTTAAAAAACCTGCAAGTCCTCCTCCATGTTGAAATCTGCAGACATCTTTGTTACAAAGATTGTTCTATGTGACTCAGTTTGTGTACAGTGTTCCTCTGCTGTAAACAATGCAGCGCTTTCCGGGTCCCGCTGTGTCGTTAAAACGTGTGTTCTCACAATGATATGACTTTCTCCTGTTGGTTTGCTAAACTGAAAAGTAAAATATCTCCCCCTTTTCCAAATGTCAGTCGAGAGCACTGGTGAAAATGCTTCTGTTTGGCATTCTTTTTTAATGTAACATACATTTTCATTATAAATCATATGATCAGAAATAATTTGAGTGAAAATTAGAATTCTAGAAACATTCACATGAGTTTCAGAGTTTCTGAGCGTTTGGTACGTCCTCTTTTTGCTTGAGTGTGCACTCAAGCTGCCACGGACTCCACAAGTTTGTGTAAAACCTGATGATCCTTGTGAGCTCAAATCCACTAGCATGTCAATGAACACCTGCTTCAGTGGAAGGGTTAAGACTCATGGAAAATCTGAACTTTTGGGAGTTATCATGGTCAATATCACAAATGTGCTTATGTTTAAATGAGGACCTGGAAATTGTGCAATACCTTAAATATTGAATAGTTAAGATAATGCGCATGTCCTGTTTTGTTTTAGCATTTCAACAATTCGAAAACCTTCAGTTTCCTTCCATTTAAAAAAATAAATAAATAAAATCCCAGATTTTCAGTGTGGTCTCAGACTTGGACAATGCAGTAAATGTGTTTGTTTCCACAGCTTTGTTTTGAACGTCACTGCTGCTGTATAAAGACTGCATTTTATTTTCAACACTCGCACTTCCAATAAAGCCAATATACATAATTCTCACACACACAGTGCATGAACAGGTTATTAACGATGTTTATCGACACCACACAGTCATTATCACACTCTTTTCGTTTGAGTACGAATTTTGACGTGTGACCCCCTCCAATGCTGATTAACAAATTAAGAATAATAAAATACAGTGTAAATGTTAACATGGTTTTAAATTGGGTTTCTTAGTAATGATGTGAACTCGACTTTGAACCATGTCTTAAAAAAAAAAATTTTATTTGTACAAAAATGTAAATTCACTCACTGTATCAGTCGACAGCTGAGTTATATTTCACTATAACGTGTGTGTGTGTGTGTGTGTGTGTGTGTTGCAGTACTCGGCTGATAATCAAACAGAGACATTTGACGATGCTCCTGCTCGGTTTGGATACAGATTGCCCAACCAGGGCCTGAAGGTGGGACACTTTGAATCTGTATGTGTGCCTCTGTAGGGGACATGAGGGCGTGGCAGTGTTTTTAAAGTGTGTTATTTTTTTTTCGGTCAGGGTTTCCTGATTGGTGCACGGCCTGAGAATGGATGTGTGCCAATTGATCCTCCACCAATCAAAGATAACTCCAGCAGCAGCAGCAGCTTCATCGTCCTCATCAAACGATACCACTGCAATTTTGACATCAAGGTCTCGCACACATACGTTTATACTAAACAGTTTGGGCACCCATGGCCAAATGACATATGGCCAAAAGTTTGTGGACACCTGCCCATCACAGTCATACGTGGATCTTCCTCAAACTTTTGCCACTAAGTTGGACACACACACAGTTGTATAGCATGACAATGTTGCTGTGCACAAAGCGAGCTCCATGAAGACATGCACAGAGCCCTGACTGCAACCCCACTGTACACCTTTGGGATGAACTGGAACGCTGACTGTACCCCAGACCTCCTCACCCGACCTCACTAATGCTCTTGAGGCTGAATGAGCACAAATTCTCTACAGCCATGCTGCAAAATCTAGTAGAAAGTCTTCACGGGGGGGGAGACACATCTGGAATGGGATGTTTAAAAAGCACATGGGTGTGTTGGACAGGTGTCCACAAACTTTTGAGCATAAAGTGTATTTTGTTGATTTTTGAAGGGAAAAGAAATAAGCACAACCTCTACAGCAAACTATTTAAAAAATCTGCAAATCATAATGTACCATATAAGTTACCTTAATTTTAATGAACTCTAAAAATAGAGGATAATATTAATTGTCATGTGCAAAAGTTAAGTTAGTACTTGGTAACATCTTTGGCAGATCTCGTTGCTTGCAAACACTTTTTGTATCCGGCTAGGAGACCCCCAACGTTTCCTTGCAGAATGTTTCCAGTTCTGAGATATTGGTATGGATTCAATGCACATCATGTTTAAGATCTCCTTACATAACTTTAATGATGTTCTAGTTAGGGGGCTGTGAGGGCCATTCCAAAAGCTTCAGTTAATGAAGCAGTTCTTGGTGGATTTTGAAGCTATGTTTCGGATCATTGTCCGGTTCTAGAAGCCAGACCGCTTTCAGCTCCAGTTTTTCTTCACTGTGTCACATTTGCTTCCAGAATTTGCTGATAGTTATTGGATTCCATTCTTCCATCTGCCTGTGCAGTGTTTCCTGTGCCACTGGCTATAACACAACCATAGGCAAGCTAAGATGGCAAGGTGTTCTATTCATCACATTTTGCTCTTTTTCTCTAAAATACCGTTGGTGATTGTGGCCAAAGAGTTAAATTTTTTACTTCATCTGTCCACAGCACTTGTTTCCAAAATGCCTCTGGCTTAACTATTTCTGGTTTTGCATACTTCAGACGTTCACGTTTGTGATGAGGTTGCAGGTAAGGGTTCCTTCTGATGACTCTTCCCTGCAGATCGTATTTACACAAGCAACGCTGCAGAGTGAAATGGTGCACCACCACTACTGTGTCACACAAACCTTCTTGCAGATCCTTACTGTCATTTTGCTTTTCCTATCTGACCAGCATACGTTCTACTGGAGAGCCTCCTTGGTTTTCCTGCTCTTGCCTTGACTTCAACAGCTCCTCTTAATTGTCTCTTCTTGATCACATTTCAGACCATGGAAATCGTGAACTGGAAGCTCTTTTGATGGCTTTTTATAGCCTTCCTCTGCTTTGCAGGCATTAATTGGTTTCATTTTCAGGTCCTCATCTGCTTAGAAGAGCCCATGGTTGTTGAGTGTTAGCACAAGGTTTGAAAAGTCCAAGAATTTATTACACTTTGAAATTGTTAGTCCTAATTAGAATTCTTGACTCGAATAACGAGTCCTAATGAGTCAGTTAAGGTCCAACTTAATTAAGTTCTGAGAAAAATATGCACTACACAGTACACACTACACCCTAAACATTACACATAGAAACATGCATACAGTATACTCACACACACATTAAACACACAGCTATTAATTACATGTTAGACTGATTACATTTTATTGTGTTAATTACAAATATCTAAAAATGACATTAATGACACACATATAGTCTTTAAAATCAAATCAAGGAGTGATCAGTATAGTAATTATAATGAATGGCTTTATCTCAGTTATAAAAGCTAAGAACACATTTTAACAATGGTCAGTTAGACATATTTAGAATAGCGCACACTTCCCAATGCATTGACTAGCTTGCGTGTGTGTTCGCATGTGTGCATGTAGGTCCTGAATGCTCAGAGAGCAGGTTACATTGCTGCCATTGTTCACAATGTAGATTCAGAGGAGCTCGTCAACATGGGATCTGATGACTGTAAGTATTACACACACACACACACACACACACACTGTAGACTGAAGCAGATTTGCTTCATCACTGCTGATCAAACAGACAGTTGTTTTCTGTAGAAACATCTTGAAATGGTGGAAGAGTTCTGAAAGCTGGAGGAGTGTATAATGTGTGTGTGTGTGTGTGTGTGTGTGTGTGTAGTGGAAGTGGTGAAGCAGATCAACATCCCGTCTGTGTTTGTCGGAGAAAAGGTTTCTAAGTCTTTAATGGAGGAGTACAGCTATGAGCGAGGGTGAGACACACACACACACACACACACACACACACACGCGCACAGAGTTATAATATCCTACACATTATTACAGAGTCTAGTAAGTAACACCTTGTGAACCACTGCACCACACTGAACACTTGAGTGTACTTCGCCACATTTTTTGGTAAACAGAAGACAGTAAGCTCTTCCTCAGTATATTTTCAGTAATATATTTCTCTCTCTGTCTCTCACTGTATATTTCTTGTGTGTGTGTGTTGCAGAGGTTATGTAATCCTGATGCCTGATTTCAGTTTGCCGTTGGAATATTACTTGATCCCGTTCCTCATCATCGTGGGAATCTGTCTTATTCTCATTGTGGTCTTTATGGTGAGTGAGACATACCACTGATGTGTGAGCACGTGTGTGTGTGTGTGTGTGTGTGTGTGTGTGTGTGTGTGGTTAGGTCAGTGGCTGATCTAATGCATGTGAACATGTTTCTGGTTTGGCAGTCCATCCACAATTTTATTATTTTGTGATTGTTGCGGCCAAAAATGCTTAATTTTGCCTTTGCTTTTTTCAATATTTGCGATGCAAAAACTACTTTAGTAGTATTTTTGTGGAAATTTACTTGAACTGGTGAAATTACAAGTGCACAAAATAGTTTTGCACGGTCTTCCGCAGTGATGTTTGTTGGTAAATTAGACCCTTTAGCAGTACTCATGTTTGACGTAAGTGAATCAAAGGGGGCTTTGGCTGAATGTGCGTTGTGATGTCACGTGACGCATCTTGGTCCAGAAGTGCAGAAAATCTGTGGTCATTTTTGAAAAATCGCAAGCTCATCAAAATATTGCGGCGTTTGCTTGATTTTGCGTTCATTTCTGCGATGGCAAAGTCCTGTAGGTACTGGTTTGGTTCTGTTGGACTTATTAAAATGTTGACTGATATTTTAATATACAAGCACGCACATACCAGACAGACAAGATCACATGTTGGTGTTTACAGATCGTTACCAGTTGGTAGTGTTAATGGCGATTCTTCATGTAGATCACAAACCTAATGCTGGATTTGGTAAATAAATAAATGGTAAATGGTCTGCACTTTTATCCAAAGCGCTTTACACTGTGTCTCATACACACACACACACTTATACACCAATGGTAACAGAGCTGCCATGCAAGGTGCTAACTTGCCATCAGTAGCAACTTGGGGTTCAGTGTCTTGCCCAAGGACACTTCAGCATGTGGAGTCATGTGGGCCGGGAATCGAACCACCAACCCTACGATTAGTGGACAACCCGCTCTACCACCGGATCCACAGTCACCCACATGTTTCGGATTTGCCGTTTCAGATTTGATTTCTGTTCTGATAATACGTAACACACTGTAGACTGAGTACTGATGAGTACCGACATCGGAAATCCTGATAGTACTCGGTCTGCTGCAGTGCAGGGATTGTTGTCCTTTAGTTCTTTGGTCTTTTACCTTGTTTAACATTGATTTGTACTATATCTACCACAAATAGTTCTACTTAATTTATTTGTGACCGAGCCATTTAAGATGCCGTGTGTTAATTTGTGTGTTAATGTGTGCTAACGTATGTATGCTCAGATCACAAAGTTTGTTCAGGACCGACGCCGATCCCGACGGAGCCGACTGCGCAAGGACCAACTGAAGAAACTCCCCATCCACAAGTACAAAAAAGGTATGTCAATTAACACGCTGCCCCACAAGACACTGCACGTATGGCATTAATACAGTGAAACATGGTTATGGTGTCTGTCTGTATGTTTTACAGGTGATGTCTATGACGTTTGTGCAATCTGTCTGGATGAGTATGAGGAGGGGGAGAAGCTGCGCGTGCTGCCCTGTTCACATGGTAAGTGTGTGTGTTAATTTCATTAGTCTGATCTGTGATTGTGTTTTGCATGCTGAAACACTGCTCAGTGCTGTTTGTCTGTGCTGGAGGCTGACTGAGAGAGACAGCTCTCCATTTTGCACTTTAGCTGAGTGAACACTAAGTAAGGTGTCTTAATCTCCAAATGAGCCATCTAAACTCCGAGCGAGGAGTCAAACCAAACTGAGGCATCTTAAACTCTGAGTGAGGAATCTAAAATCTGACGTGTTAAAGGTGCAATACTCATTTTTTTTTATTTCTTACTTGCAAAAATAAGCTAAAAATATGTAGAAATGATTTGAAAAAGTGCTGAGGACATGACTTAAAAGACAAGTGTACAGTGTGGATGAGAAAATCTGTGAAACTGGTCAATTTGAAAAACTTAATGACAAGAAACAGAATAAAA
This sequence comes from Ictalurus punctatus, assembly GCF_001660625.3. NCBI lineage: Eukaryota > Metazoa > Chordata > Actinopteri > Siluriformes > Ictaluridae > Ictalurus > Ictalurus punctatus. The sequence goes on from NC_030425.2 coordinate 19,268,749, forward strand.
CCATTGGCAGTGCTTTTCCAAGATGGAGTCATTAATTACTGGCTAAGGGGATGAAGCTGGACGCAGAAATATTGATGTTGCTAATTCTACAAAGTTATGTAAACTCGGTCAATATAAAACTTTGAGTTGGTCGAATGGCAGGTTCACAACGAATCATTTTTATCACTTGGAGAGCCAGGTAAGGTAATGCTGTTAATAAAGAAACAGCTTACCTCACTTCTGGAAAGTGCTGTCATAAATCCTTGCTAATGCTCCCTGTAGTTAGCATGCTAAGCATAGTTGAACTCAAGGGGGTACCGTAGAATCCAGGGGTGTAGCTTTGTTTACATGCCTTGCCAAATGCACCTTTAAGTAATTTTAAGTAAAGTGGGAGCTAACCCTAACCCTAGGCCATTTTGGTTGAACCTTGAGCACAGAAACACTGCATCAGAATTGAGCTGTGTGTGTGTGTGTGTGTGTGTGTGTGTGTGTGTGTGTGTGTAGCATATCACTGCAAGTGTGTGGACCCGTGGCTAACGAAGACGAAGAGGACGTGCCCGGTATGTAAGCAGAAGGTGGTTCTGGCCGGTTCGGAATCCGACTCGGACTCGGACAGCGGGGGAGACGAGAGTGATGAGGTTTCTGAAAGCACGCCACTGCTGCGTCCACAACCTCCCGCCCGAATCCGCACCCCATCTCTTGCCAGCACACACTCCGCCTCCACCAGCCACCCTGACTGCTCCGACTCCGACTCCGACTCCACCGAGGAAGAGGTTGAAGGTGAGGTGGTCACCGTGGAAACAGTTGTGGTGTTGCAGCAGGAACGACCCGATGATGACCTCATCAATGCCTAAAGACAAGCCAGTCGGACTGCTAATCAATCTGCAGTGACAGTATAGCTCATCTACACACACACATACACTCACAGAGCACGGTTTATGATTTTATCACAAATGTAGAGTGATGGTGGTTTGAATGTCATCTCTGAGAAAGACACACACTCAGCTTTACATTTATCCAAAATATGGATGTAACAGACTTTATCACTACCTAAAAATTACGCCTACGTAGGATCCCTCCTCCCAAACGAAACCTATTCTAAAGCGCTGATGATGAATGTGACTGTGTATCGTTTAACTGAGTTTTGGCACACCCGTGTCTTCTGTAGCACCTTTTTATTAACCTCATTTCCCTTTATAGGAGTTTTAATCTTCTTGATTTTGTTGTTTGTTTTTTTGCCAAAACTGTAGTAAGTGTTGCTTTTCTGTGTACAGTGAAGCCAAACATTAATTTTTTTGATCATGCCACATTTAAAACCATTTGATTTAATTTGTTTTGGACTGAAATTCTGATGAATGCATGATCAGCGCTCACACACTCCGCATTGTTCAGTTGGTCAGTGTGTGTTTTTAGTGTTCTGTCTTTGTGACTGTTACACACTCGCTGCCTTTCCCAGCTTCACTTGTTCACTTTATTTTTCCGTACAGGCTCTCTCATAAAGGAGCATTCGAAATCCGCATGTACATTTAGGTCCCTAATGCACAAGCCAGAGGTGACTGTGACAAGAAAACTCCCTGAGACGACTTGTATATTATTATTATTATTATTATTATTATTATTACTACATGTCAAAACATGACCTGAATGGAGTAGTTCTGTGTATATTTGAGGGAACATCTTAGTAACAATGGCACCCAAATATTCTAACTCGCACACGGTCAACCTAGGCCAAGAAACAACGAACCTTGTAGAAATTGATGGTCGTCTAATGCACCGCCTGTTTAATGTGAATTATTAAAATATTTGTTTTGAACAATAGAAAATGATTGAATTCGGTCTTGGGTCTGAGCCGTTCAGATATTAAATTGAGCTTGTACATGTGCTGGCGCGTTCTTTGCAGGCCGCTGAATCTGCGTGAGGTTTTGTTCTGTTTGTTGGTCTTATGCATGGTGAGACTCTCATCATTCCCTGAACATCCAGACTGGACTGTCTGATCACTTATTGCAGTGGTGGGAACGTGGGAACCCTGAAGCACTGCCCATAATATATATATATATATATATATATATATATTAGTTACAGCTGTAGAAATCACAACTCACCTTTATCCAAGTTATTTTATTTCTGCTAGAGTTCTAGTAGTTATTATAGCTGTTTGACTGCTCATTTGAATAGAATGGGGTTAATCCAAACCACAAAAATAAGTCTTATCCGAGTCGTCCTGGGAATTTATTTTACAGTTACAGCTTAGTCAAGGTTCTCTGTCTCGGGGTTCTCATGAAGTCTTTGGTCACTGTGTACTTTGTAATGGGGGACTCTATGAGGGTCGAGACGATGAAATTTGTCCCCTGAGTTCCATGTTTCTTGGCAGACAAGTTCTCAAGTCAGACCATCAAAATGTAAAAAAAATTTAAATCCTTTTCACACCATTGAAATTTATTAGTGGCAGACATGGTGGTGGTGCTACGTTCTCACAGTCTTCTCACAGTCCCAGGGTTCCCAGTTCCATCCTGAGTTCGGTTTACTGTCTGTGCGGAGTTTCACGTGAATACTAATCACTAATTTTTCAGGCGAAACTGTCAACCTTGGACCGAGACTGGTCAGGTGGGTTGCATGTCTATACACCAATGCCTAGCAGATTTTTAACCATTATTCACTGATGTTCATTTCAGAGATCGCTGTATGAGTCACATTGTTTTTATTGAACAGCATTCTCATGTATTCAAAAAAGAAAATCCTAATCACTTAATGATCTAACCTGAATTCTAAGTGGAATAAATAGTAAATAGAAAGAAAAAAAAACCCTGCTGTCTGTGTGTTTGTGCCAGTTAAGAGTTTGTTTGCAACAAAAATGGAATTTTACAGTCAATTTAAATAATTTCCAAAAATGAGGTGTAATTGCAATCAAATTTCCAAGACTCTTTGTTCTAAATTCCTGAATTGTGTTGAATACCAAAAAACTCCAATCCGGGAATCCAGTATGTAGAAATGTTATCAGAGTCCCAACTTTGTGATCAATGAATTTGTAATCTTTGATTCCAATTTTGTGATGGATTTCAACGCTGGAACTTGGATGACAATTTCAGAAATACGTTTAGATAGCAATGTTTGAATTTATCAACTCTAAGAAGCACTAAGAAGTATAAAATGATCGATTCTTGAGAACTTTAGTAACCTGTAAGTTTCATTCACCACCACCACAAGAGGCACAAATAAGAAGTACATTTCCTGCTTAAGGTTTTGTAAGTGGAATTTTTTCAGGCATTTGCATGAGCTCATGCTTCTTTTGGAGTTCTGATTACTTAAAGCATTAGGTGCTTATTTAAGGTTGTAGCTCCAGAAAGTAAAAGTCCTTGCATGTCATGCTGCATTATCAGCTCTATCCCAGTTTTGGAATAAATATATATATTTTTGGAATATGGATCACAATACTGGAATGGACATGACATTATGGGAATGAGATCATATACCACGAAGTAGAGCCAACATTATAATCTATTCATAGCAGTTTTGGAATGCCTAAAGTCTTATCTTCCTTCTCAAAGGACAACAGCTCAACAGTACTCAGTACTGTAACAAATATATAAAGCTTAATATATTTTGCTTATAAACAATTTGTATTAAAATTGCATTTCAGTTTGGAGGGACAACATCCATCCATCCATCCATCCATCCATCAATCTGTTTTCCGCATCACTTACCCTACACAGGGTCGCCTGGAGCCTATCCCAGGGAACACTGGGCACAGGGCATCGGACACCCTGGACAGGGTGCCAGCCCATCGCAGGGTATAATTGTACACACACATTCACACACTACAGACAATTTGGAAATGCCAATCAGCCTACAACACATGTCTTTGTAAATCGGAGTACCCAGAGGAAACCCACCAAGCACGGGGAGAACATGCAAACTCACACAGGGATTCTAACCTGACGATCCCGGAGGATCGTGGCAAACGTGCTAACCACTAAACTGGATAGACAACATAAAATGATGAAATAAAGGATCCATTTGAAATCAAACCATTCCAGTGAAATTCCAGGGTATGATAAGATCTTATCAGAGATGTGTCAGGTATTCAATGCGCTATGATTGTTATCAGTTGTGGATTTGTACAGAAACCTGTTACCTACCCTGACATGATGAGAGATGCAACTTTCCACTGAAATAACCTTCCTCTCAAGGACTTACACACTGTGTGTTTATTAGGAATACTGATTCATAATTCCACTATCATCCATTGTAACTCAGATACAGATGGGTTCCATTTTGAGTTTGGTTGCTCTCAATGTTTCTTCCTCATATCATCTCAGGGAGTTTTTCCCATGCCTCTTAGGGATCTAAATCCAAAAAGAAAGAAGAAGAAAAAAGCGTGAGGTAATGTCCATATTTAAAAGCTCTACATAAATAAAACTGAAGTGAATTCAGTTGAATTGAATTGTCCTTTTGCCTTTGTCCTTCTATCACGTTCAGGACTTTTCTCCTGTTTCCTACTTTCTGCAGATCAATGGTGTTTATATGGCTATTAGTGTTATTGAAAATATTCAGTGTTGTGGATTTTAAGTTGTCTTCACAAGGACATTTAAATATCAATCAGAAATCTCGTCACTGATGTATCCATTCAGTAGTAAATAGAAGGTAGTGTGGGTGGAGCCTCAGTGTGAGGTTTCTTAAAGCTCACATCCAGAACTTTACAATGCAAATCTACACTCCCGGGCAGAACAAAATGGTTCAAGCCTAAAATAGCAAAAATATTCAGCTTTTAATGGTCTTAAAACCAAATCATTAGTCAAAAAATGAGTGAGAATTAAACAAATGCACTCCTGAGACCTCCAGTGCCACCACTTGCTCGTTTACTTTTGTTTGGGGAAAAGCTAGAAACTGGGAAATTCACTTATATAGTCTTCTTGTACACAAAGGTAAAATCATGATGATGATGAAAATGTTTGAGGTAAAATTCACACTAACACGTGTCTGGGTGTACAAAATTAAAAAGAAAAGAAAATAAATAAAACTTGTCTGCAAGTTTATACACAAGGCTTAAATATTTCAAGAAATTAAAGGAAAAAGCTAACTCAGACTTTATCTGTTTTGTTTATTTCTTGTTAATGTTCTGACCAATGATTTGTTCTTAAGACCATTAAATGCTTAATATTTTGCCATATTGGGCTTGGCCTGTTTTTTTTGCCCAGGACCCTTGTGTCGGCCCACTGTGCTCCCCTTTTCCCCGTATATGGTGTGCCTGTGTGCTGTTTATGGATCCAGTAATCTTTTATTACAAGCATCTTGAGTTTTCTCACTTTCATTTGCTTGGTGAAACCGTTGTAGTAATTATATAAACACAATAAGAAGATGAACTCTTCTCTGGACTCTTCTCTGTCTTATTGCGCAAGTGGTGAACTACTTTCTGAATTCCACGTTTCTTCAGTAAGCCCTTAAATTACACTAATTGTAAAGTTGTGTGTTGAGTGTTAATGTGGTCAGGAATCCTCATTTAGGCTGTAATGTTATTAAAATAACATTCTGGCAAAGTTCCTAATGCATGATGTAATAACACAACGCTTCCAAGAAATGTGGAATGGTTTGTGTTAAAGGTCATTAAATCAAATGTTGCAGCATTTTAACAACCGCAAATACAAACACATCTGGATTGGCCACACTACATGTGAATATAAAGTTATACAACCCCAATTACCAAAAAAGTTGGGACGCTGTGTAAAATGTCAATAAATGTAAATAAAAACAGAATGCAATGATTTGAAAATCTCATAAACCCATATGTTATTCATAGTAGAACATAGAAAACGTGCCATAAATGTGCCATTTAAAGAAAAAAAAGGTAATTTTGAATTTGATGGCCGTAACATGTCTCAAAAACATGTCTTGAGACAGGGGCAGCAAAAGGCTGGAAAGGTAAGTGTTACTAAAAAGAAACAGCTGGAGGAACATTGTGCAACTAATTAGGTTAATATGGCAACAGGTCAGTAACATGATTGGGTATAAAGAAGAGTATCTTAGAGAGGTAAAGTCTCTCAGAAGTAAAGATGGGATGGAATCTGGATGAAAGCATATGTTGGTCTAAAACCTGTATATACCGTTCAGCACTGCTGGTGCCTTTCCAGATGTGCAAGCTGCCCATTCCATAGGCACTAATGCACACCCATACCATCAGACATACAGGCTTTTGAACTGAGCAGCATAAAAATCTGGATGGTCCCTCTCCTCTTTAGTCCTCTTTAGTTTTGGAATTGGGGTTGTATTTGAAAATTAATAATATATAATATAAATGCTTGTATATGATCATTAGAGCTGCAGAGTTTAATAATTTTTCAACAGTCATGGTTGTGTAATCTCATGTCTGTATAATCAGTCCTAACAGAGGAATGTATGAATTTGTATAATTTGCTAATTTTGCGTATTCGGATGTTTTATCTAAGATCAGCTACAGCAGGTTTTATTAAAACCCTTCAGACTAACGACTATTCAAAACATCACTGAGTCATCAAAGCCCATCACAGGGAACCGCACACACACGCACACAAGCACACACACTAATTCACACTTAGGGGCAAGTTAGAGCAAGACTGCAATGACTGCAAACACTGCTCAAAGCTTCTGCCTATCTTGGCACCTTCCTGAACACTAGATAAGTGATGGCATTTTGAAGATCTCTATAACAATATTAATAAAGTTAAACCTCACAGTCCAGTGTATAACTGATTATTGGCACATGCTGATGGAGGATGGTTTGCACCGAGTCTTAGTTCCTCTTTAGGTTCCTTCCTGATTTTCCTATCGAGTTGTTCCTCGCTACTGTTACTCTTACAGTATCTTGATTTCGGTAAAGCTATTCTGGAACATTTACTGAGGTTAGAAGCCTTTTATAAGTAAAAATGAATTTGAAATTCAAAGTAAATTATTAATTTATTTTAGCCTATTAACAGTACATATGCGCCAGTCCCTAATCCTGATAAAGCAAAAACACAAAGCCACTTTTTTTACAGTGTCAGACAGAACACAGTGGTTGAGAAACCTCTGTAGTATTGCTGGTTTTCTGTGGAAACACACTGCAAGGAGATCTTTCTCATTTTGTTGACAGACCTGCTAAATGAGTTCACTGCTGCATGCCTCATCAGAACATTTCCAGAAAATGACTCAAACATAAGGGTGTGTGTGTGTGTGTGTGTGTGTGTGTGTGTGTGTGTGTGTGTGTGTGTGTGAGCACGTCACTCTGTGTGTGTTTGCATATGTGTGTGTTTGTGTCTATTTTCATGTATAAAGTTCAGTTCTGTTACAGTGAGCAGTGTGACACCAGTTTATAATAACAATAGTTTATCGTTTCAGCTGGACTCAAAGGTGCTTTGTTAATGCTGTTTTTGCTCACTTTCACCTCTTTCCTCTGTGTGTGTGTGTGTGTGTGTGTGTGTGTGTGTGTGTGTGTGTGTGTGTGGTGGGGGGGTGGGGGGGGCTCTCACTAGAGACCCAGCAGCTCTCCATTAACCTGATGCGAACATGAACAAACTCATTCTGCACAAACTAATTTTTGCTCTTTTATATTTTCAACTTTTGTGTGTACACACACACACACACACACACACACACACACACACACACACACACACACACACACAGAGGAAAGGCTTCAGTATACAGAAGATATCTGTAAACACATAAATTCCATTCATGAAATGTCTGAAAATCATCCTTTATTGTTATTAATATTATGGTCTAACCAGGAGTGTGTGACCTGTGTTTGAGTGTTTAAAGTGATGTGTTTGCTCCAGCCCTAAATGTGGGTGGAGTTTGGTCTTTATAAACACAGGATCTGACAAAGCTTCCACTCAATACATCTCTGTCTTACACTAATCAAGTTGTGATCATGTGCCTCAGGATGAGCTCAAGCCCGACCCACTCACCCACTGACTCTGGATCAGCACTTAACTACAAACGAAGCAGGTACAGTAATGTTGGTCTTGTATAAATGAACAGGGACAGGATCCTCAGATCTTTAACTCTCTGTGTGTTGTAGGTGATTTTACATGTGACTTTCATGCAGTCATAATGTGTTTTAGTTCAGTGTTAAACTTGTAAATGAAGGCTGTGAATTCAAATTCCACTGTATTATTCAACCATGTTCTTCTTTTCCTTCTGCTTCCTATTATTATTATTATTATTATTATTATTATTATTATTATTATTATTATTATTATTATGACATTTTAACCCAAAATTGTTGGCTCATTATTGTGTTTATTGTTGGTTAATTGTTACTTGTCTTAATGTATATTATTCAGTGTTACAAAAATGAGAAATGTTAGTTTGGACTCCTGGAGCTTAGATAAAAGTGTTTAACAAATGAATAAATGACATTTAAGTGTTCATTTGATCCAAAGCTGCGTTCATTTGATCCAAAGCTGCATTTAATCCTTTATTTTTTATCTGTGGGTTCTGCTAACAGCCGCAGACGTCAAACTTTAATTTGTGTTTATATTTAATCAGAATAACAGACATTTTTGACAATGTCACAGATCCTGTTAATTAGCCTTAGGGGAGTGTGTGCGTGTGTGCATGTGCGTGTGTGCATGTAAGAGAGATTTTTGATGTTTTTTTTCTCCCCCCTCAGGTCCTGTAGCACCTCCATCGACAACAGAATAGCACAAGCAATGGTGAGTAACACTATACACTGTACCCGGCACACCAGAGCTATATCTCCCTGTGGCTCAAGCCTGGCTTCCCAGTGAAGCAAAGCAGTGTTGAGCCTGACCAATACCTAGATGGGAGACCTACTGGGGAAAACTAATGTTGCTGCTGGAAGTGGTATTAGAGAGGCCAGCAGGGGGTGCTCACCATGGGGCCTTATTTCCCAGTATAGTGAGAGGGACACTATACTGTAAAAGTAGCACTGTCCTTTGGATGAGAGCCTGATGCTCTGTGGTCATAAAAAATTCTAGGACACTTATCGTAAAAGTGTAGGGGTATATCATGGCCCCTTAATAATCCCCCATCTCTGAATTGGCTACATCACTCTCTCCTCTCCACTAATAGCTGGTGTATGGCGTACGCACTATGGCTGCCCTCACGTCATCCAGGTGGATGCTACACACTAGTTGAGGAGATCCCGTCCCCTTTGATTGTCTAGAAATGCGCTATATAAATCTAACTGTAACACGATAGATGGATCACTTTATTAATCCCAGAGGGAAATTCACAGTTTACAACAGCAATTCAGAAAGTAGAGTGTCCGAAGCAATGGATAGTGCTGGTAGAGTACTGTAAATACTGTATATCTGTAAATACTGCATATCTGTATGTATGTATGTATGTATGTATATATATATATATATATATATATATATATATATATATATATATATATATATATATATATATAATCTGTAAAAACTGTAGTGTTTAGAGTTTAAGGTTTTGGGATTTGTGTTTTTGGCTTAGGGCTTAGTGTTGGTGATTAATTGTTATGGTTTAACTTTAGGATCAGGGTTTACGATTTAGGTGCTTGGTGTCTAGAGTCTAGGCTTAACTCGGCTTAGTTTAGAATTAGTGTTTAACCATCATGTCAAAATAACTTTTTGACCACAGTATCACTATCATGTTAAATACTGCAATACACATAGTTAAACAATGTCATATAAACAATATCAACAAAAAACAGACTTTATGGCAATAATGTTACACTGAACACCACCATCTCATTATAATGTAAAGTAATGTCTGTATTTCTCAACATGAACAGGAAAAGATAGGAAAATAAAAAGACTGAAGCAGGAACAAGAATATGAGTTTAACCCTAAACAAAATGCAAGCAGATATGAGCAGATTAGAAACTACAGCATATTATCATCACTGGTATCCCATGTCAATTAAGGGTTTGGAGTTTAGAGGTTTGGAATTAGGGTTTAATATTTGGAGAATATGGTTTTGTATTTTAGGTGTTAGGGTTTAGGGTTTGCCATTAGGACACTATAAAGTAATTTTTGTAACTCATTATTTGTATTAAAAATGTAAGGATGTGTTTTGGAATTGATGTTAGTATTCAGAATTATTATAAAATGAGCTAGAAATTTTTTAAAATGAAACATGAAGCAGCAAAAATTTGCTAGATAGCCGGGTTTGTAACTTTTAGATATGAATACATTAAACAATTCCTTCTTTTTTTTTTTTTTTAAACCATTGTGCATTTTGTTTTAGGATCTGGTGAAGACTCATATGCTGAGTGCAGTGCGAGAGGAAGTGGAACCTCTGAGAGACATAATTCAAAATCTGACTCAGAGAAACAGAAAGCTGGAGAGAGAAAACCACCTGCTGAGATCCATGACCAAATACCAACCAGCACTGACCTCAGGTCAGATCACTAACAACCAACCAGCACTGACCTCAGGTCAGATCACTAACAACCAACCAGCACTGACCTCAGGTCAGCTCACCAAACACCAAACAGCACTGACCTCAGGTCTCATCACCAACCACCAAACAGCACTGACCTCAGGTCTGATCACCAAACACCAAACAGCACTGACCTCAGGTCTGATCACCAACCACCAAACAGCACTGACCTCAGGTCTGATCACCAACCACCAAACAGAACTAACTTCAGGTCAGCTCACCAAACACCAAACAGCACTGACATCAGGTCCGATCACGAACTATGAAACAGCACTGAGCTCAAATCATCATTGCAGTCAGCATGGCATCAGCATACCTGAGCGATCACAAGATTATATCTTCAGAAGTGTTGATTACCAGAACAGTGGGTGCTTTTCTGTGAACACACAGCTGTATTTGAATGTAGCATTAAAGGAAGATGTCAGGTGTGTTTAGTGTTGCACTGTCCTAGCAGGGTGTGTCAATTTATGTAAAGTGCTAATCTTATACAGAAATCAGTAATTAACCAATTACCTTGTGACGAGGTTGTAGAGTTTTCTTTAACAGTGACTTTTATTTGTGGCACAGAGTCTGTGTACACAAATGTTCACAATGAAAATGTTATTGTTAATGTTATTGTTAATATTTGGAAAACTAGCTTTGTATTTAAATTAAATGTAATATGTTGTATTTGTTTTGCACTCATTTCTTATTAGAGTTTTGCTAATGTATTGTCTGCATAACTGAGTTACTGTGTATTAGTCTGATCTTTGTAGAATTGTAAAATAAAATCTCAAATATACTGTATTTATAACCAGAGTAGAAAAACTATGGATTTTGATGTTTGTTAAATGTCTTCATACTCATTCACACTATCACTTTTTATCTTACAGTTTCAAACAGCACTTTCCATGAACATTAGTAAATAATTAATATATATATATATATATATATATATATATATATATATATATATATATATATATATATATATAAAGTCTAAAAGAACAGCAGAATGTAGAGTCACAAAGGTTTTTAAGAAAGAAGGGCTATGATTAGGTATTGGTGAAGGTTCCTGCAGTTGCCCCACTTGGGGTTTGCATGATTGAGCTTTAAGCCGGTTTAGAGTAACTTTAAATGTTTTTATGTTTTTGATACGCTGTCTTCAATTTCTTGGTGAAGCTGTTGGCCTTTAAAACAATGTAAGGTTATTTTGTATTATTACAGTTAGTACTTTGTCTAGAGATTTAAGGTAAGGCAGTTGGCCTTAATTTTCTCTTTTATATTTAATTCTAGTTAAAGTTGGTTTTATGTCTTTTTTGGGAACATATTAAGTTAGTTAGTTAGTTAATAACTTCATGATTATTTAACTGTATCCTTCCAAAGAATTAATCGAACCTATTCAGGGTGGCATATTAGGGAAAGCAAAATGAGGCCACTAAACTAAGTAGGTCATCTTTCATGCCTGAATGGTCTTTTTTCTGCTCACCTCCCCAGCCTCCTTAGTACTGTTCAGATGAGCAAGAGGTTGGAGGCACAGGTGTGAGGTTTATGCTGGGGTTTAATTAGCATACCTTACAAGGTAATAACCTCCGGCTAGAGGTTGAGTTAAATGGCCTGGACCTAATGGCCTTTAGGTAATTAGAATAAAGTTGGGCTGCTAGACTTCGAATACCTATGTCTTTCCATATTGGTGCGATTACTACAGATATTTAGGTTGAGGCTGTTGGATTTTACTAACAGTAATTTAACTAAATCTCACATTAGAGATGAGGTAGATAGCCACTAATTGGATTTAAGTTGAAGGTTGAGTTTCTAGACTTTGAATGCTGGTGCCTTACTATATTTGTGTGCTAATGCTCAGTCTAGAGTTTGATTTTGAGCCTGGTGAAATATTATACCGGATATAAGCTTGTAAAAGTTTCTGATGAATTTCAGGACACATCATCAGTAGTGGCATTTGAACACTATACTCAACACTATACTCAATTATGCGAGGCAGCCAGCCACAGGTTGATCTATTCAGTTCAATTCAATTTTATTGGTATAGCACCTTTAACAATGGACATTGTCACAAAACAATTTAAAGTCAATAATGCAAGCGCTAAAATGCTGAGCTTACTGGTAGGATGGCCAGTCAAGGTCATTATTGGACATGCTTTACACCAGTGGTCACCAACCCTGTTCCTGGAGATCTACCTTCCTGAAGACGTCAGCTCTGACTATTTAATCACTGCCTTAAGAAGTTCTTGATCAACTAAAACAGGTGTGTATGATTTTGTTTGGAGATGCAGGAAGGTAGATGTCAAAGAAGAGGGTTGGTGGTGACCACTGCTGTACACCATTATTAGCTATAGGCTAATTTTACATGGGAGATTACATGCAGCATTATTTATTTATTTATTTATTTATTTATTTATTTATTTATTTATTTATTTTTTACTAAATAGATATTGATCTCTAAGGGAGTCTGGAATGAGGTATAGCTCTGTGTACAATCTCTGCTCTTTAGGCAGCCAGGATTGTTTGTGTCTACTGTGGTCACGTATGATCTGTCACAATGTACTTCTTTTTAGGGCAAAATAGGCAGCATATTGCTGTTTCAGGTATGTTGTAGCTTGGCAGATTTTGGTTTGTCATTATTATTCTGATCCTGAGCCTGTGATTTGTTAGTGTAGTCAATTTTAGTGTGGTAATGGGCCTAAAGAAGGACTGAGGACCATGAGGGGTCTGCTGTCTTTACTCAGCTACTGGTATTGTGGTGCTTGATTATGATATAAGGGTGGACAGTCAGTCCATTAATAACAGAAATGTCTTAACCATAGATCATTTGGGATCTCCATCCAAAGGTGTTGTTTAACCCCTTTCGCTCCGACACTAGCGTTCATTCCGCCGGCGGAATGGAAAACGACTTATCGGACATTTTCAATTAGTATAAACAAATGAATTATTGTATCACCGCAGGTCTGGTACAAGATTAGTCAGGACGCTTGTGGCTTTCTGTGTGTACATTTTTATGACTGTGTGCTTAACTCCTGATGAGCAGGGGGATGTGAAATGGGCGGAGTTTGAGCTCCCTGCTGGGCAAACAATTCACACCTCTCCACGAAAACATTGAGACAGTGATATATCGGAGAGCACGACTAAAGCTTTTTTTGATAGTAAAACACCGTATACAACTGCCACAATAAAATTATAACATTTAAACCAAAGATCGGACTTGTATAGACGTTTACTACCTTACATTACCTACATAGACGAAAATCCAGTTCGCTCGCGGTTTTATAAATCATGCACATTTCCATCGGTATAAAGTCCATCAGCTTTATTGAAGAAAACAAATGCAAAGTTCCATATTTAGTCACAAATGTCCTCTTCAAAATGCATTAAGTGTTTTGGTACCCCACCCCTCTGGAATTTAGTAATTAGCCATAAACTGAACTGAGACACCATCTAAAAAAAAAAACTAATCTGCTTAATCTGGTTTGGTGCCATTTGGAGAAGTTATTTTGTGCCTTAAATAAATAAATAAATAAAATATATATAAAAAATAAAAGTGCTATATCTAGAAGTCTGCAATATTTAAAGGCTTTGTGCCATTTAGAGAGGTTTTGTGTCATTTAGAGACGTTTGGTGCCATTTGGAGACGTTTGGTGCCATTTTGGAGAGGTTTTTTTTTTGATTGTTTGTTTGTTTGATTGTTTGTTTTTTACCTGTGTTTGGATAACCTTACACACAATTTTAGGGGTTAGAGATAACTTCCTCATATTTTGGGTGTTCATGGACAAGTACTTCGGACATCTTTGAGACCAGGAATGGGGTTGATATCAACATTTGCTGTGAAGATATAACATTTGTGTTAAAAGTAATTTTTTTTTTTTTTTAAATTCTGAATATATTGCCCCAGATAGGCTAGGCCAAAGAAGAAATACTTGAAATAACTGCTAATTCTTAGATTCTTAAGTGTCTACTTTCATATGAGCCATTAACCACTACTGTGGTGTGTGAGATCACAAAACAAATCAATGCTGAACACAGGTACCCCCAAAAACAGACAAAAATGCTATTTTTTTGGCTACCGGTAAAAGAGGTTAATGACATTGAAAACTAGACATTTTACATGTCTGTTCATTCACTACCTAGTTAAAAATATCAGAAGAAGCCATTGTAAATCCCAAATAATAAAAGCCAAGTGAAGAGTAGAATCTATGAGCTAAAACATCAACATTTTAACTATGTGCTGTACACATGCATTAATGTTTGTCTCAGTCTGTCATGGCCAATGACAGGCCACAGCTGTGCACCAAGCCATAACTTGGTGGCAAGGGCATTTCATTCTTTGCTTGTGTAATGACTTCAGAGGGAGGAGCTTTATGGAGCTTGAACACGGGTATTTTACTATGAATTTCACACATTTGAATTATATACATGTCACATTTAATAGAATATTTTTTTTCTATGGTGTATTTAATACATTTACATTTTAATGGACATTTTGAATGAATTTTCCCTTTGTTATGAAATTGCTAGATTGCTAAGCCCTAAGATTTCAGCTTTAAGAATTACAGAGCCCTAAATACAAATCCAATAAATTTCAAAAATACAACTTTTTAAGAATCAAAACATGAAATAGAAATCCCTGAAACACTACTCTCAAAAATATAGATTGTATGTAAATTAGGTCAAAGGATTCCCAGTGAAAAATAGACACTTTCAGAGTGGTTGCACTCAGCATTTAACCAATCACAGTCTTCTGACCACTCTGAATATATCCAGGATAACACATTTGACCTAAGATCCATAAAATTTGTATTCTTGAGATTTGAATTTTTCAATTTCAAAATATAGAAAAAAAGTAGACAAATAGAATTTTATTTAATGTTTTATTTAAGTTTATGTAATGTAAATATACAAAATCCATATTCAAATACTTTTGTCATCTTCTAAACTCCACAGAGATCTAAGCTAGTAAAGGAAATGAGGACACAATGAATAAGAAGAACCCTGAATTGTGAGAGTCATGAGACCAATCTGACTTCTACATAACACATAAGGAGGTCTTAGAATCAGCTAAGAGTTCAAAATACTGCCCAAGGTCATCAACAGGCAGCTTGTTTATTTTATATATATATATATATATATATATATATATATATATATATATATATATATATATATATATATATATATATATATATATATATATATATATATATATATATATATATATATATATATATATATATATATATACACACACACACACATGCACACACACACACACTCTCTCACACTTGGTGTTTTGGTAGTGGCAGTCACTACCAAAACACCAAGCATTATTCCTGTGGAAATATTCTTTTTTGAGTTTTGAGGCCCGGTTTAGAAAATGCAGTTAGGTATTGACCCAAACTTTTTTTTTTTAAATTCAATGATAGGAAAAATGTTGAGAAAGATGAGTAAATTGATGAGGTGAGTGAGGGGCACAATAAACTCAATGAAACAAAGGAAAGAAGAGATGAAGACTATCCTTGTGACAGGGAAGATGACGGGAACATTGATGGTGATAAATATGAAGATGATAATGCTAATAATGGTGACGCATGTTCAGGGCACAATAAGCAGGATGGTACAGAAGAAAGGAGGGACGAGGAGTATTCTTGTGACAGGGAAGATGAGACTGGAGATAGGAACACTGCAGATGAAAATGAGGATGAAGATGAAAGTTCAGGGCACAATAAGCAGAATGGTACAGAGGAAAGGAAGGACGAGGATTATTCTTGTGACAGGGAAGTTGAGGGCTCTAAAGGTTGACTGGAAGTGATGCCTATGTAAATCATTTTTATAATTATAATTCCACAATCTAAACATGTACATAAATAAATTAAAAGAAAACAAATAAAAATGTTTGAAATCAGTTCTTTTAATTTTTTCATTAATAGGACATCTATTTTTGAAGAAAACCATTCAATACAGTACGGGTCATATTAACCCCCTTTATGCATACTTAAGGTTTTTTTGGTTCATGCATTGTAGGGTTAAATATCAAAAATCTAAAAGCTGTGCGTCATACCTGACACCTAGATGAACACTTTACAGTTGGTTTCATGACTGTACATCATTCCCTTCAAGTGCTATTGAGTTTTAAATTATGGTATATTTTGTGTATGGGCCCATTCTGTAGTGAAATTCATATCATATTTACATATGATTTAATAGCTTATTTTAATAAATATCAAAAATCTAAAAGCTGTGCGTCATACCTGACACCTAGATGAACCCTTTACAGTTAGTTTCATTACTGTAAGTCATTCCCTTCAAATGCTATTGAAGTTAGAAGCGTGTATAACAATGTCGTATGGAACTTTACAGACGGTCCCTTAATTTCCGCATATGCGCGAATATCGAACGTCCAACGTCAAGCCAACTTTATGCCAGTAAATCACGTCTCTCCCTCTCTCTCTTTCTCACGCTCTCTCTCTCTCTCTCTCTTTCTCACGCTCTCTCTCTCTCTCTCCCTCTCTCTCTCTCTCTCTCTCTCTCTCTCTCTCTCTCTCTCTCTCTCTCTCTCTCTCTCCACCCCCAAACGCAGCTCCATCTTCAGACCACACTACTCAGTACCCTAGTGCAACATCGGGGCTCTGACTCGGATTTTCTCACGATCCCTGAAGGATTAATTTGTGTTGTTTCCTCATCGTTTTTGACTTTGTTCTCCATCTGTTTTTGACTTTGAGCCCCATTTTCTTTGAGGATGTCGGTGGCGGGTTTGAAGAAGCAGTTTCATAAAGCCAGTCAGGTAAAAACAAGAGAAACCTCTCGCAGTTCCTGTTTGCACTTTTCATCGCTTTATAACATTCCTCCGGTTATGAGTTTTTATTTCCCAAATGCTTCATATTTCTCATTATTTCCGCTTGAAACACTTCTGCGGGATAAACTATATCTTTGTTTTTAACCCGCGTTTGTTGTCGCAGAAGCGCGACGGCCTGAAAGATGTACTCTCATCTTTTAAAAAGCTGTTTTAAAATGAACACTTCCTTCCTTTTCAGACATAGAGTTTATTTAAAGGAATGGTTCGTTCAGAAATATTCGCAAAGAACGAATGAGTGCAGAATAGGCACTAAACACTATCGGATAAATTACATCATGCTAACTGGTGGCTACTACTTTCCCATTATTTCTCATTCATTGCTAGCAGCTTTAGCATATTCGGTGTAGCAATTCCGGTTAAGTATGTTTCTAAGGTAACGGTATGTTGGTCAGCTCGTGGTTCACCGCTCGTGCTCTTCTCGTGTCGTTAGCAACAATGCTCACTAGTTTCCCATACAGCGGCGTTTGGTTGGATTCTTCAACATTTTCTTGCTTAGCCAACACATAATTCTATATATGTACAGTATCTCACAAAAGTGAGTACACCCCTCACATTTTTGTAAATATTTGATTATATCTTTTCATGTGACAACACTGAAGAAATGACACTTTGCTACAATGTAAAGTAGTGAGTGTACAGCTTGTGTAACAGAGTAAATTTGCTGTCCCCTCAAAATAACTCAACACACAGCCATTAATGTCTAAACCGCTGGCAACAAAAGTGAGTACACCAATAAGTGAAAATGTCCAAATTGGGCCCAGTTAGCCATTTTCCCTCCCTGGTGTCATGTGACTTGTTAGTGTTACAAGGTCTCAGGCGTGAATGGGGAGCAGGTGTGTTCAATTTGGTGTCATGACTCTCACACTTCCTCATACTGGTCACTGGAAGTTCAACATGGCACCTCATGGCAAAGAACTCTCTGAGGACATGAAAAAAAGAGTTGTTGCTCTACATAAAGATGGCCTAGGCTATAAGAAGTCACATGAAAAGATATAATCAAATATTTACACAAATATGAGGGGTGTACTCACTTTTGTGAGATACTGTATAATGTCATGACTGAAATAACGTGATGAACATTAGAGGTGCAAAACTAAGGTGCAAAACACAAATTAAAACAGTAAAAGTGAATTCATTAATTCTAATGCTTGTATCAGATAATACATAGTTATAAATCTGTATTTCATAAAGACAGCTTCTTCAGACCACCCTAGTCAACAGGTTTTCTACTGGGCTCCCCCCCCCTTGTCTCATGAGGAGAGAAATAACATTCAAAATCCAAAGTCTGGAGTAACAAGTGTAACATTTAGTATTGAATTAACTGCTACAATATTGACTTAACACCCACAGCACTGAATTATCAACTCTGATACTGTTACATAATTGAAACTGTGTAGTTGAACATGAGGAAATGAGTAAACCATGTATTTTGGAATTCAACGCTGTCACTATATGTCTACTTAGTTTTATCAGGTGGAATTTAAAAATAGGTCCATTTCTAGGTGTACAAACAGGTTTTCTAGGGTTGCTGTGCACAGTTCGTCTGCTCCTCTACTCCATCAGTACCACCACTGAGCTGGTACTAATGTCTCAGACAGGCACAACAGCATTGTTGGGTTTTTTTACCTCAGTATGTCAATACAACTGTTGGGTTGAGAAACAGTCCACCAACCAGACATATCCAAAAGAAACTTACATTGATGATGCGCTGGAAGATGATTAACAAACGGCAAGGAAAACATTTCTAACTAAAATCTACAAGATAAGGACTGATAATGTGAGTGTATAAGTGTATGGAAGTGTACAAACTGAGCACAGCAACACATGGGGAACTGTCAGTAATTGCATATGTACAAAGTACACAGGTAATCTGGCAGATTATTTCAGACTTTTACCTCGATTAAAAGTGTTTTAGAAATCTAGTAGCAAGTGGAAATAAGGTGACACAATTATCTCTCATCAGACAGCTGAGCATTAACAAGATAACTTTGTTATGATTTCCTTATCAAGGTATTTTGTTAAAAATCATGCTCAGAAATGAGCCTTTCATTTTTCCATATTAGTTCGAGCAAAAGCAGATGTTGCTTTGTTTCATTCTGATGTTTTGATGAGTGATGTGGAAATATGTGACCTGCTCCAGAAACGCAAAACCTTCACTTAATGATCTTCAAAGAAACATGTTACTTCTAGGATTCATATTCCCGTAACCACAGCTGTGTAAACAACATAAAATGTGCAGAAAAACATCTTTTATCATATAAAAATCGTTTTATAGTTGTTTTTTTTTCTAAAGGATACTTTAGCTGTCTGAGAACCCTTTGTATGAAATTGAAATATAGCTGTATTTCTTGCATCTGATTTTTTTTCAAACACATGTTGTCATATCTTGTCTTTTAATAATTAACACCTGATACGGGCTCCCATTAAAGTGCTCTGTGTGTTAT
Organism: Ictalurus punctatus; assembly: GCF_001660625.3. Classification (NCBI taxonomy): domain Eukaryota; kingdom Metazoa; phylum Chordata; class Actinopteri; order Siluriformes; family Ictaluridae; genus Ictalurus; species Ictalurus punctatus. The sequence continues at coordinate 19,288,420 of NC_030425.2, forward strand.
GTACATCTGTTATGTATCTCTACATACATCTACTAATATCTCTGATATTAGTTAAAAGAACAGTTTGGTCCAAATGAACTGTACAGAGTGTTACTCTTATCCCAAATATGACATGTATTGTCAGATTAGCCAAGACATGTTGATACGGTGTCCGAAGTTTTCGTTTTCATTCTTTGGACTGGAGCGACGAGGATAATATAGCTAACTAAGGAAAGCTTCCAAGTTGTGCAAACTGCCAAAATGTCTAAATCATTATGCAAAAAAAAAACCTTGCTTCTACATAACTTCTGTTTCTACATAAACCATTGTATAAGCAGAGTGTGTCTGTATTATTAGTAATTGTGTATCAAAATCAATTATTTTGTGACTTGAATGACTTCTAATGTGTAATTCTAGCTTCAGACTTTGGGCAGCAGGTGTCCTTTTGTCCATTTTCACAGTTAACATTGTGGCATGCGGTGTAAAAAAAATCACAAGAAATTAGGTGCAAGTTTAGTATTATGAACTTTTAAAAAGATGCTTTTTTTTTTTTTTTTTGCAGAATTTTCGCATTATGACTGACAGAAATAACCAATCAGATAAAAACAGTTCTTGGTGCTTGGCTCCACCACATGCATGCATTCCACATCTGTATTACTGTGTATTTTCTCATCTGTGCTCTGACCTGCACATTCCTTGCTTATCTTTTACTGCAGCGTGTTTTTCCTCCCTCTCTCTGTTTCCAACCCCTGCTGTCTCTGGTATCGAGAAACCAAAACCCCACATCATGATACAGCTTTCCTGTTTTTCGTGTTGAGTGGAATATGTGTTTTACTCTTTAGCATGTTGAATAAACACAAAGCTGAATAAACACGGAATTGTTAGCTGATGATTTGTAACTGTGCTATAACTGTGCTGCCTGGGTAGGTGAAAATATTTGGCAGCAATGGCGCAAGGCTGTGCCATTGAAAAGGAAGCATAAGGACAGCTGCTTTCTAACGGTTCTTGCTATGGCCAGTTTTGTGTGTCCTCATTGGAAAAGGTAATCCAATAATTTTGTTCACTGACGAGTAAAAAATATATATCGGTAGAACAATTAGCAGTTTTGTATAAATTTTAAAAAGAAAAATAATAATAATAATATCATGATAATTTTACAAGTAAGCAAGGAATGAAACAGGACAAAGTGTAAAATTAATAAAATTAATCAGTGCTGGATGTGTCTTGAGAGTCTTGAGCTGTTACCACCCCAAAGTTCATTCATTTCCAATAGCAACATTATCCCAAAGTGTTTTTTTGCTTATATACCACAGCAAGTAAGTTTTCGACAAAAGCATTGCAAATATATATGCAAAACTCACAACACTGCAATAAAAAACATTGGCAACACCACTAACCTTGTTAGACACTTACGAAGGTGACACTGGATCATGTTAACTAAAAGGAAGCCTGCAGAAAAAGATAGTGTCATTGTTTGGGCCTGTTTTGCTGCATCTAGGCCAGGATGACTTGCCATCATTGATGGAACAATGAATTCTGAATTATACCACTCAACTGAACCATACCATTATTCCATCCAGGAACTGAATCTCAAGAGAAAGTGGATCATGTAGCAAAACAATGAACGACCCTAAGCACACAAGTAATTCTACCAAAAAATGATTAAATTTAAAGTCAATGTTTTGGAATGGCCAAATCAAAGTCCTGAACTTAATCCAATAGAAATGTTGTGGAAGAACCTGAAGCAAGCAGTTCACGTGAGGAGACCCACCAACATCCGAGAGTTGACGCTGTTCTGTACTGAGGAATGGGCTAAAATTCCTCCAAGCTGATGTGCAGGACTGATCAACACTTACCGAAAACGTTTAGTTGCACTTACATACAGATCCCTGTGAAGAAGTTTTTGTTATAGAAATGATGCCGTGTTCTAACACGTATATTAATATAAACCTGTCATTTGAATTACAGCCAGCAATGCTGCTGTTATTGAAATGTAATCAACACCTTCTGACAGGCAGATTCAAGGATTTAACAGTGATGTGGTATAAGCCAAAATAAAGTGTTAGGCAGTTATTGTGATTTGATAATTTAGGATCAGCGTGCCTACACATCAATTCCTAGCACTTTTTGAATGTCTCATATTTAGGATATAGGCGCTTGAGTTTTATAATAATTGTTTGCAAATGTATTGTTTGGAGAACAGGAGTTTTGAGAAATGTTGTAGCTTACTAACACTGTTGTCATAACAGCACTGGGAGAGTTCTGTCTTCAGTACAAACTACTAACACTGTGTACAATTCAGGTAAAGTCGTGTGTAAGCTAGAGGTAAATGATAATATACATAATATAGCTTCTGGTTTGTTGTGTGACTTACCTGAATTGTTGTTGTTTTTTTAATGATGTCAAAGAGTTGTATGTAGACTCTTTGCATTTAGGCTCGTCCAGTACTTTATCTGTTGCTGTCCCCTGCTTGGCCCAGGTTTTATGTGTAAATAAATGTGCTAACACTAAAGTATGCACTTAAGCAAAGCATGACTTGTGGGACTACACTATGTCTTGTCTTCCTGAAACCTGAATAATCAATCGACCCAAGGAACATTAGAGGAAGTGAGTACTGATGCAATAGTGAGTGTGTGTGGACAGGGTTTTTTTTCCCGTTATGGCTGTTATACTTCGTTATATATATCTTGGTATGTATGTTATACCTTCATTATACCTCCTGTTAAATTCCCCATTCACCTCTATTTCTAAGGCATGGACAATGGACACTTCAGAATATCCTTACTGGGAGGAGTTTGATTATAGGCAGCATTATTTGAGCAGCACCTGCATTTATACACTGTCAGGCTATAAATATTGAGGACTAGCACATGTCTAATGGTATGAAATCATATGATTACGAGCTTTGTGCCATTTGTATATTACATTAGGCATGTACTGATAATAAGTTACATTGTAACAAGCAACACATAGGACATAAATATTATCCCTAATTTCATTCACAGGTCGGCTACCCAGGTAGGAAGAATATTTGTGCACCGTTTGTGCCATTTTCAGATTTAACATTCAGTGAATATAAAGGAGCCGAGCATGTTTCTTCTTCTGTTCCTCGGATGAGAGTGAACATAAGCGATTGTCACTCTGACTAAGAAATAATATATTTTTATAAACCCAATGATAGCAGGTAAGCAGGTACATTATATGGCCAAAAGTTTAGGGAAACCCGACTGTCACACCCATATGTAGTCCTTCCGCAAATTGTCGCCACTAAGTCGCACACACTTGTATAGAACGTCTTTGTGTGCTGTAGCAATACAATTTCCCATCACTATAACTAATGGGGTCCAGACCTGTTCCAGCATGACAGTGTTCCTGTGCACAAAGCGAGCTTCATGAAGACATGCACAGAGCCCTGACCGCAACCACATTGAACACCTTTGGGATGAACTGGAATGAACCAAGGTTGCAAGGTTGGGATGAACCTGACCTCACTAATGCTCTTGTGGCTGAATGAGCACAAATTCCCTACAGACACACTGCAAAATCTAGTGGAAAGCCTTCCCAGAAGAGTGGAGAATATAATAACAGCAAAGGGGGAATAAATCTATAATGGGATGTGATGGTGAGGTGTCCACAAACCTTTGACCACATAGTGTATGTAATACAAAGCAGAACATATTGCTCCCTATAAAAAAAAATCAGTGTATGTGCTAGGTGTTTGTGTCCAAATCTAGCCCACAAGCAAAATGTGTAGCGCGTGTCCTTTATTTACGTGAACCCTGAGCCTCTGAGCACAGTAACACTAACAAAGGAAGCTTTGTTTGCACAACCATGTTCACTCATTAAATATTGATCACATCCTATGTATTTAGAGCACTCACGCCTTCAAGATGAGTGTCACTCACACCAGTGTTTATTACACACATTACTCAGTGATTACACACTATGCACTGCTGTAATGGCTCTTGTGCTTCTGAAGGCGGGCACAAGGTGTTGAAACGAAGAGAATGTGAAGTACTTATTGGAGCCACCACTGCTTGTTTTCATTGCGGCATCCAGTGAAGACGTTTATTACTTATTTATAGATGTAGGAATGATAGGTGACTAGGCATATGCCAATATACAATTTCATCTCAGGATAAATGTTGCCTTAACGTTTATCATTGTTTATGATCCTATGATATTACAAATTAAGAAGCGACAACATCACTGTAAGTTTTCACTGTAAGAATTTTAACCACAAAAAAATCTCTGCTGCTGTCAGTCAGAGTTTCAACTTAATCAAACATCGAAGCATTAGCTAGAGTAGTGGCAATGATTTAGGGTTTGCAATAATAATATTTTGTGTTGCAATACATCGTCTAACCAATTATTGTTAGATCCCTATAGATCACATGTCAAAATGAATTTGTTACATATTGATGTCCTTGAAATAGTAATGGGAATCTAAGCGTGTACCAATAATCAGTTATTTAACACACTAGTCCATCCAGGATTTTGTGATTCTTGCGATTGCAGCAGTTAATGCAAAATCAAGGAAACGTCGCAATACTCAGAAGAGTTTGCGATTTTTCAAAATCACTGCAGATCTGCACCAAAACGCGTCATGTGACGTCATCACGACGTGCATTCAGCCAAAGCCCCTTTGATTCACAAAAGAAATAAATGCTGCAAAATCCTGTATGGACTGTAACACAATGAACAAGATGAACAAAATACCAGGAGACCTGAGGTTAATTACCTGTCATTTAACATCCGTTTTCCTTATTTGGTGACAGCTTCTTGTTTTTGTTTTTCCCTATAATTGATTTGTTTTACCTGTGTCCTATTTTAGCTTATTTTATAAACTCTTTATACCACAGTGTTGTTGCATTGTCAAATCTGGATTGTAAGAAGGTGATTCAGTTTCTATAACAGTAGCTCTGACAGTGCAAAAAAATGCAAAAAAAAAAAAAATGCTAGTGTCCCTGGTGTAAGTAAAACAACACCCACCAAAGTGTCCTAATATCAGAACGTTATGGACAGCTTCGTGGTGTTCTTTGCTGCCAATTCATTCATTAGTTGCTAGATATTGAGATCCTTTGTTGGCTGTTATCCCATGCTTGGCTTTTCTGTGCAGTATTGAAGTATTGCATGTCTCTCCGCAATTCTGACTCTAGTTGCTTACATTTCTTGGTGACGCCATGCCGAGCATTTGTCATGTTCCCGTAATTTCTGGTTCTAATCATAGCTTGTTTTTGGCTTTCTCTCTTGTTTCTGCTTGTTCCCTGATCCTGACTCTGATCTATTGCTATGATTACTGGGTCCTAATAAGCCCTTACTAAACATGTACTCACATGAGACTTGCCTATCACTCCTACAATTGCTTTGTATGTTATGGGCTGTGGGAATAAAAAGAAATGGTTGCTGTATGGTTACTAATAAGCCGACATAGAGGAATGCCTAGAAAATATGTGTGCGTGTTACTATTTGAATGAAATGTATGTTGTCCCAACAATTTAAATGTTGTCTGAAAGGGAAGTTCAGATCGATTTCAGTTTCATATGAGGATTTCTCACAGAGATAAAAAATATTTGTTTCAATTATTGACAGTCAAGTAATAGACTCAGAATTATAATTTTGTACTAGTATTTGATAGCTGATGAAATAAGAATGCTTTATAATGGTAAGCTCGGATTTTTGAGCTCGAGTGTATGCATTTGGTAACAGTCAATTTCATATGCGTAATAGAGGAGGTGGTGTCTGGGAATACATCTCTCTAAGGTCCCTGAGAAAACACATCGAGGGAGAACAGGATGTCTAACGTGTTTCAGGAAGTTGCATATAGTCAGAGCAGTAATCTCAGTAACCATAGATCAGTGGCTTCAGTCACAAAAATGCACTATGTTTATTCAAGATTTCAGTTTACAGTAATCAGCCTGTGTATAAACACCAGAAAATGTCCAATGTCTGTGTATAATAATGACAGACTGACAACACTAGAAGTTATGTTCAGCTGGTGTATCTGGCTGCTGTATTTCACAAACTCATGCCCATATGTGTAGCAATATGACAAGAACTAGTGTTTAAGAGAAAATATATGAGTAGACTTAATAGTTCACCTCAACTGTAGTAGAAACTAGACATGTAGAGCTGCCACTATACAACAGTACTCAGGTACTACCGTACTGACGATACTACTGTTAAAAAAAAATACAGTGGCATCGGCAGTATTTTGAAGCTTTAGTATCGTGATACTACCGTAGTACCAGTATACCATGCAACCCTACATGCCACTTGGTAGAATCATTTTTCTATGCTACCATCTGTGCATCTGTGACCCAGTTAATACAAACATCCTGAGGGCTGACAAACAACCATACGCTCACTCCACAATCTGCAGAATCTTCAATATAATTTTAGAATGCAGTTGCGTCCTATCCAGAGTCGAGGATGTAAATCAAACAATCGAAGAAAATCATAATTCAAGAGAGACAAGCAGTGTGTTTTATAAAATCCATTAAAGGTCTTGGGGTGCGAAGATCACATTGTAAAGCTCTCTCTGCTTTGGAGTGCAGAATTCATCTCTCACACTGTCACTGGAATGGAAAAAGAAAGCCACAAATCCTGGAATAGCTGACAGCAGTCATCGATATCCCAAAGCTAACAATCCAAACACACGCTCACAACACTGTAATGCTGTTGTTGTTGTGCTCTCGTAGACTTCGCCTCACCCTTTTCCGCTGAGTTTAGTCATTGCTGCGATCTTAAAAGATGTTCAACATGACTGTAAAGTATATATAGTATAATACTACTATAGTAGTAGTATTTACCCAGAAAGCATCGCAATATGATGCAATTTCAAAAGGGTAAAAAATGGTTGACAAGGCCATCTTAATAAGGTATTCGGTAATTCAGAATATAATAATCACTGTGTTTAGGTTAGATTTTATTACTTGTTTATTGTTTATCAGATTACATAGCCTGTCATTTTATTTGCAGTTCATATCTGCATTACAGCGACCAGAGAAATGCTGTCTTAGCTGTCATGTTGTTATTGTTAGGCTCATACAATTCAAGGAAAAGGCTTATAGTTGCTCCTTTTATCCCACAGCTGTATTGTCGCAATTCTTTGGAGAGTTAAAAAAGTTAAGGTGCATGCTTTGTTTAAACAACAACACCAACAACAACAAGAGAACACCATCTCAGCCATGTTTATTGTTCATTCTCCTCAATGCAGGAAGCACCATCGTTAGTGTAATATACAGCATGTTATTGTACAGCTTCATGTTTATGGAACCTTATTTGAGATTCAGCATGTTCAGGATGTCATCTCTAACCCTGTGTTGCTTTCCCGAGTGGGATGCCCAGAGAGACAGCTGTCTGGGCAACATTTTTGGGCCCCTGGGATACAGTTTGTCCCATTTGGAAGGCAGTTCTGACAAAACACACCATTGTCTCATTCTCCCTTTTCTCAATAATCCGTTTGAATGTAATATATTGACGAAAATTTTAGGGCTGCAACTAACGATTATTGTCATAATCAATTAATCTGCCGATTATTTTTCCAATTAATTAGATGGGGGCAAACTTTCAGTACTATTTTTCAGACTATATATGTTTGTGTGTGTGTGTGTGTGTGTATATAACATATATATGTTTATATTATATATAAGTATTTATATTGTATATAAGTACGTGCCGAAAAGCATCTCAGAACACTTTGAGGCAGATGCGCTACATCAGCATAAGACCACATCAGGTTCTGCTCCTGTGAGCCAAGAACAGGAATCTGAGGTTATAGTGGCAGGAATCACAGGTTCACTTAAGATTCCACTCAAGGTTTCTTCCTCATCTCGTCTCAGTGAGTTTTTCCTTGCCACCATCGCCTCTGGCTTGCTCATTAGGGATAAATTCATACATTTAAAATATATATCTTGAATCTATATATTTCTGTAACGCTGCTTTGGGACAGTGTCCAATGTCCATTGTTAAAAGCGCGATACAACTAAACTGAATTGAATTGAATTGGATTGGACAGGTGAAAACTGTAAAAAAAAAAAAAAAAAAAAAGACCAGGTGACGTATTTCTAATCCTTACGGTGGCGCAGACTGGTTATTTGATTTACCATAGCCTTCCTGCCAGCTCAAAGCAGTCTGGCCATTCTCTTCTGACCCTTTTCATTAACAAGGTGTTTCCACCTTGCTGCTCCCTGGATGTTTTCCAGTGTTTTGGCACCCCTATATATAAACTCTTGAGACAGTCGTGCATGAAAATCCCAGGATATTTCTGAAAAACTCAAACCTGCACATCTGGTACCAACGACCATGCCATGGTCATAGTCACTGGGATTCCATTTTCCTCATACTGATGTTTGACGTGAACATTAACTGAAGCGCTCGACCAGTATCTGCATGATTTTATGCACTGAACTGCTGTTCCTAATAAAGTGGCAAGTGACTGTAGATCAGTTTAGATCAAGATCAGTTGAAAGAATCGAATGTATCCATTTACTTCCATGCATATTTACTTCAACCATATTCCTCCTGACTTTTCCAGCAATTGTACTTATGTGTGATAACGGTGAATTAGTATAAAAGCAGCTGGATTTACAACTCCTGGAAATATCCTAATCGAATATATGTAATAATAATAAAAAAAATATAAATAAATAAACATATATGATTTTTAATACAAAAATACCTAGTGATGTAAATGAGCTGAATTGAACTGAACTATATATAACCCGCCACAGTAACAATGTGTGTTATTAGCTGCTAATCTAAGCTCTGCTTGGCCTTGTAGGTGGTCGATAAGCGGTGATTGATAAAAGGAAACAAGCTGTCCTGACGTCAAACATGTTTCAGCCTGTCATTATGTGTGATAACAGTGAATTAGTGTAAACGCTGATGGATTTGCAGCTGCAGTTTGGATTTCCTGGGGAAAATAGGATGCCAAGCCATGACGTATAAGCCTATCGTAACAGACCACACAAGCTCAAATATTTACTGTTTCTCTGCGGAGATGTGTGCGATTAAAAGCAATTATCATCTTTATTTTAAAATCACTTTACAACAAAATGCTACAAATAGAGAGAGAAAGGTTGATATGTGGCTATATAAAGGTATTTATTTAAATGTATTTATTGTAAATATAAAAGTCACCAACTTGTTGACAAACATTTTGGCTTCAATGATCTCTCCTTGCAGCATGCTGTTTGCATTGCACTAAACTCCTGTAAACTGTAAGCCTTCTTTATTCATAAGCTAAATTTCACTATTCATTTATTCATTTTTATACCCCATATTAGTACTGGAAATGTGGTGAATTGAAATGTGACTTTTCGCAGAAACATATTATGTCGACTTGCATATATTTGTTTCAGTGAGAGCTTTTGAAACTCTTCTTCTGTAGGGTTCATTTTACAGAGTAATTTCAGTCTCAGAATATTTATATATTCAGCTCAGTTCATCTCACTGTGATACCATAATAGACCAATGACTAATTTTGTCCTGACCTAATTGGTCATATCCTTCTACAAAGCCTCACAAAGGGATTCTGTCATGACAGCGAGTCGGATTTCTTCCATCTGTCATGTCTACCTGAATTACACCTGTATATTTGTTGTGTTATTTGTTTAAAGTGTGTGGGGCCTAAACCAGAAGATTATATATATATATATATATATATATATATATATATATATACACACACACACACACACAAACACACACACACACACACACACACACACACACACACACACACGTGTGTGCGTGTGTGTGTGTGTGTGTGTGAACCATATACATCCCTACATCCTAGGAAACACTGGAATAAAAGGAATACACTGGAAGAAATGCCAGCACTGTCCTTGGCTACATCACTCTACTTCACGACTGTTCTGGCAATTTCTATTTCCAGAAATATAAACAAACCAGTAGCCTAATTTTACCCACTGTGACCCTGACCAGACATTAAGGACATTCATGTTAATGAACGTAGTCGTTGTCATGTGAGCTTCAAATCTGACCTTTACAAATCTTCTTGCTCATGTGACTTTTTCCTTGCATCCTAGTCCCTTGATTGGTCTCGATGCACATCTCTAGTCTCAGCCAAATGCGAATTATACGACTCCGTAAACAGCAAATCCGAATAACGTATGAAATTCTGCATTCAGTTTCATCCCCTCTCCATTCGATGATATACTGAGTCTCCAGGATCACAAAACAATAAGAAGACTCAGTAGATTAAATTTTATATGGACTCTTCCATACTGTATATTTAACCGTTTGTGATAGAACTCAAAAAAACAATCGATAAACAAAAACAGAAGGGAATTATATTCTGAAATGGTTTTTAAATGGTTATTACTTTCACATCAGCTGCTTGAATAAAGCAGCTCTGTACATCAATCTAATGAAACATGGGTTAGTTTTTGAACAGTGAAAGAAAAGTACTGGCAAATACAGTAATAGTTAATAAAGAAGGCTCATCTTTTCCATCAGGAACCCCTCACCAGAGCAGAGTTTTCACATCCTGGGCTCGGCATTTGATGTTTTTTTTTTTTGCCTGCAGGTTCCCGCTGTTTTCACTTTGAAGCTTGGAAGCTGTGTTTTCATTTCCGCACACAAAGGACAGACTGGTCAGGCTTCCAGAACTGCACTGCATTATAGCTGCACCTTTTACTCATGTCCACGCAAGCACACAAGCACACTCAGTTCACTGAAATCTAATCATAAAGTCATATGGTAGGTCTACGTAGAGCTCAGGAATTCATCTCAGCTGGGTTTTATGTTGGTTTAGGACAGGGGTTCTCAAACTTTTTGTATTTTGGGAATCTTTAACTGTAACATAAACTCCACACCCCACATCAGTAGGGATTTATTTTATGAACATTATTTAAATATGTGTAAAATATAGTAATGTTTTGTCGGCTCTGCTCATATCATGTTCATGTAAACTGGAACTCATATAGACATTTACACACCTTGGTTTTTCTGCTCAGCATCAGAGGATGTTACTGCTTCAGTTTCATCCCATTTACCGATTTAAAAAAAAAATCAGCGTGTATCCATTTTTCCTTACACTGACTGTCAGCCAATAAGAAATGAGTATTTCCACATATTTTCCTGTAAACCCTGTCTGATTGGTCTCGCCTCCGTGCACTGAAGATATAAAATTACAACACTACTGTGTTCTTTTACTGACATTCAGTTACGTAGTGACAAACCGCTACAAGCGGAGAATTATTCGGGGCTAAAGAAATAAATCTTCGTGTTTACAGCACCGAATGCCCAGGCCAGGTTACACCCCTGGCAGCGTGATTTATTTTAAAAATGCATTTTAGTTAATATTGTTTTCTTAACAATGAATGTGTAATGCAAGTAACGATTTTATTGACATCAGTATCTGTAATCAGATTATATATATTTAAAATGTAATGCATTGTATTACTGCGTTATCAGAAAAAGTCATTAGAGTGGAGTAACCCAAGCTCGGGTTTAATTAGACAGTGCTAAATTCCTCCTAGTAAAGTTTGTCCACTTGGCAGCCATCTTACAACGCTCCTGAGGAGTTAGTTTCAGTCATACAAGCCCAGGCCCCTATCTACTTGAATGGATAGAGACACATATACTAGAAATGGATTTACATGATGACCTGTCATGGCTTCCTCCTTCACATTGCGGTTCCTAACAATCGCCATGTGCTTTTGTTTATTTTGTCATGTCATTGGTCTGTTACCCAATGTATTATGTCAGCCCATATTTATTTTGTTTGTACCCTGTTGTGACTGTGTTCCTGCAAGAAGTCTTGTATATTGTTATTGTGTGTTTCTTAGCCCTGTGCTTCCCTGTTCTAGTTCCTCTTTGCTCGGTTGTTTGACTTACGTTTTGGATATGCTTGTGATTACTTTGTCTGCCTGTGTTCTAACCTCTGACAATGATTCCTGGATTCGCTCCAGTAAAACCTACGCTTACTTTACTATTTTTTTTTTTTCAGGTTGTCCTGGCTACTGTGCAAGCGTGTTTCTCCAAAATTAAAAGAGTAAAGTGCCCTATATCTGTACATGCATGAGTGTAAGAATCAGATTCAGGCCAGGCGTTTCCTACTAACATCTTTACCAACAAGACGAATGGACCTACATAATACATCACCATGTTGAGCATTACACTCTGTCCCGTTCAGATTTTAACCAGTGGACTGTCTCTACTCACACCGCCTCTGGCAAATCCCAGTTGAATCGTACTGATCAGATCCCAGCAGCACAACACTGATGGGTCATGCCTCATCAGCATGGAAGTAGTTGGCATCATCCCACACAAATACAGGCCTTTATTGTTTTGCTTTCACAAGGTGGGGGGGTTAAGTGGTTAGCACATTTCCCTCGCACCTTCAGGGTTGGGGGTCCAAATTCCACCTCCACCCTGTGTGCGTGGAGTTTGCATGTTCTCCCCGTGCTTCTGGGGTTTCCTCCAGGTACTTGGGTTTCCTACCCCAGTCCAAATACATGCGTTGTAGGCCGATTGGCATCTCGAACTTGTCCGTAACGTGTGAATGTGCGATTGTGCACTGGCGATGGGCTGCCCCTCTGTCCAGGGCGTCCCCCGCCCTGTGCCCTTTGTATTTCAGGCTCAGAATTTTTAAAATCTGAAATTTTAACACCTATTTATTTTTTTAAAAATGGGGAAAAAACAACGATTAAGAATGTAAACGTATGAAATAAACCACATATATTTACCACAGTAAACATATTAAATAAAAGCACAACACCCCCCCCCCCCCCCAAAAAAAAAAAAGAGTTTTATTTAATGTGAAGTGTATATAATTCAAATACACAAAATTCACATTCAAATTCTTTTGTCACCTTTTAAAGCCGTGTAGAAAATTGTTTCTTTTTATGGTCATTGATTGAGACGTATATTTAATTATATGTTAATATTATAATACAGTTATATCTAAGGTGTAATTACACTGCTGCTGAAAGGCCTGGATTTTTGTATTTTCCTCACCTTTCTTTCCTGGGTAAGTGTCGAATGCTGCTGCTTGTTTTCTCTGTTAAACTTGCTTCAGTCCCACCGATGACACATGACACAAGTCTTATTCAGCATCAGTAAGAGTGGGAGCATCAGTTTGATCTACATGCTCTGGGTTAAAGGGGAATTCTCATTGCAGAGTGCAGTAGTTGTAGTATTTTTTTTCTTTTCATAGTACATTTTTTTTGTTTCAAACCGCTTCACTGTTCACTTGCTTTACAAGCCGTGGGTGTTTAACGGGGCCGTGTGTGGGTGTTTAACGGGGCCGTGCGTGAGTGTTTGGTCGACCTCAGGATGCAGCTGTTATGGAACATAGAAATATAGAGAGAGTGAGAGAGAGAGTAGGCAGGCAGGAGAACAAAGTATAGAGAGATCATTGATTAATTTAATTATTATCTTTATATTAGATTAAATTAGAGTGTTGCCCAGAAACATAATTGACAAAGCTGAAAAAAAAAACGGTGGCTAACCATAATGTAATAACTAACAGTGAGCTCATTAGCTAGTCAAGTGCATTAACGTGGACTAGGGGAAATGTCATTGGCCAAAGTTTTGTCTGGAAATTGTGGTTTCTTTACATCCAGTGTAAAAGATACCATTCAAGCCTGGCTAGCATGTTTATCTATGAGATGAGATGAGTGTTGTGTTGTGACTTTATGACTTTTTCCCCCCACATGCCAGTCTGTTCCAGCGTGAGAGTGTTATATTTCGGTGATTTACACGTCTCTGACATGAAATATCATGTTTGCTCCCTCAATAAAAAAAGAAAACAAAATGTTTTTGGCTGTCATTGGCTAACGTCTATGAGCTGGGGTGCTGTCTCTTTGTATTTCACGTAAAAAGACATTATTTAAGTCTGGCTAAAGTATTCATTTTTATCTGATATGTGTTTAAATGTGAGGTGACTGTGTGTTGTGCTAGCAATAGAGTTATGTTAAGAGATTAACTTTATTGCTCCGTTTCTTTCAGGGTTGTCGCAATGCGAACGTTTGTGTAGTGTAGCGATTCTCGATACCAGAACGATACTTTGGCTGAAAACAAACATCCAAACAAACAAACAAATAAATAAATAAAGCGGAGGTTTATCACATGGTAATCCAATAATTTTGCGCTTTGCCTGTCTGTCTCTCTTTTTCTTAATTCCTGCTCTCCCTGTTCCTCCTCTTCCTCTTCCTGTTGACCCTGTCAAATGCTTTCCGGTTCCATATTCAGGAATTGTACCCTGCACAATTCAGTTTCCCCTTTCCACTTTATAAGTGTGTTGAGATTCGATATTACACAAGTTGCTCTATGTACTGTGTGATTGGTTGCTCTAAAACCTGAGACAGTACACTTGTTTTTATTACTGTGTTTATTACATGACCTGTTCCAGACACCAGAACACATCCTCTGTCTCAGGGATGTCCAGTCTTATCCAGAAAGGGCTGGTGTGGGTGCAGGTTTTCATTCCAGCCAACCACAACCCACATCTGAGTGTACTGAAAAGCCAAGCTCAGCTGATTAAATAGGTGAAATCAGGTGGAATCTGATTAAACAGTTGGAATCCTGCATGATTGGAATGAAAACCTGCACCCACAAACCTGCACTTATCTTCAGAATAAGATTGGACACCCCTGCTCTATCTAGATATCTAATATATAGTATGTTTGTCAGTTTATGACTATTGGCTGGTCTGTTTTGTGTATAAGGATAAATGCATGTCAGTGAAAACTTTCAGAAAATAAAGTGACACTGTGATATCACCAAAGTGTACTTAAATAGACCTCTGAGCCATCTGACAAATTATACCATATTTGATCATTATATTAGTTGTCAATTTCGAGTGGTTGAATGAATAAAATGTGATGTGATGCGTTGTCTTGTAAAGAATTCTAGCACATGGTTTGAAGGATACGCTGACCCAGTGCTCACCAGCTATGCTCATGGCTCATGTTAATTTAATTCCTTACTTTATTTATACTAAAATAAATAGCAGTACTGAAGATATTTTGTATTTATCTCTGTCTCTGTCTCTCTCGTACTCAGTTACTGAGTGAGAAGATAAGCGGTGCTGAAGGGACAAAGCTTGATGAGGATTTCATGGAGATGGAGAGGGTAAGGACTTCTTCTTGGTCTTTGCTAAGTTCACTTCTCCTGTTATGTTTATCCCCTACTTTAACCAGTTTCCTGCTGAAATGAGTACACAAGTGAATCAGCTCATAGATGAATTTCTTCATCTCTGTTTTACTGGAAAGTTCTTGCTACATTTTTGTCATCTTGTGACTAAAACCTATATGACCTACTGTACAAGTCTTGGCCCCCCTATAAATCAGAGCACTTCTCTAAAAAATCATTGTCAAGACTGTCTAGTCCGTTGTAAGAGAAAGTCTGGTATACACTGTTGTGTATTTTATTAAGGAGACCTGCTGGTAGCTTGTTACATGCATTTTTGGAGCGCTTGCAACAGTTCTTCTGGAGACTTTCACTCCTTTCTGTCTGTGCATGTCCTACATATTCATCATGAAGTTTTAATCTGAAAAGTGCCACAATGTAATGACAATATAATCCTAAATTACACAGCCACAGAATGCATTCTCTGTCTTCTCAATAGTAGACCGTTTAAAGAAAACTCACTGGAGAATGGAAGCACACTGCTTATAGACTGTAGGAGTGTCCTCCTGACTAGACAGCATTCTTACATCATTTGTTCTTTATTTCTTCCTTTGCTATGACTTTCTCTTGCAGAAAATTGATATCACCAACAAGTCTGTGTTTGAGCTCCTAACCAAAACCACAGAATACCTCCAGCCAAACCCAGGTAAGAGAACACAGGATGTGCAGCATAACCACTTAACTTTGCTACAAACCAGGTGTTTGAGAACCATGGGAGTAATTATTCATATTATTAGTAGAAGAATTAGTAGTAAAAATCAACTACTAAAATAGATTGTTGTAGTTGTTACAGTTTATATTTCACACATTTAACATATAACAGTGATAATCTCAATTGTTCACGGATCTGAACTGCAGTAAATCCGTGACTCTGAAGTGACGTGGCAGTGATGAGATTTTCCTTTTCTGGGTTTTCCAGTTTCCTCCCATCTCCCCAAAACATGCTAACACAGTGGTGTTTTAAAGTTTGTGAATCTTTTAGAATTTTCTATATTTCTGCAAAGATATGACCTAAAACATCCTCAGCAGTCCCAAAAGTAGACAAAGAGATCCCAATTAAACAAATGAGACAAAAATATTACACTTGGTCATTTATTTATTGTTGAAAATGATCCAATTTGATTCATATCTGTGAGTTGCAAAAGTATGTGAACCTCTAGGATTAGCAGTTAATTTGAAGGTGAAATTAGTGTCAGGTGTTTTCAGTCAATGGGATGACAATCAGGTGTCAGGGAGCATCGTGTTTTATTTCAGGAACAGGAATCTATCAAAGTCTGATCTTCACAGCACATGAACAAAGGAGATTTCTGAGGACATCAGAAAAAAGAGTTGTTGATGCTCATCAGGCTGGAAAAGGTTTACTCACAGATATGTAATACTGGATCATTTTCCTTAATAAATAAGTGACCAAGTATAATATTTTTGTCTCATTTGTTTAATTGGTATCTCTTTATCTACTTTTAGGACTTGTGTGCAAATCTGATGATGTTTTAGATCATATTTATGCAGAAATATAGAAAATTCTAAAGGGTTTACAAATTTTCAGGTAGCACTGTGCAGTAGGTGAATTGGATAGTAAATTGAGTAAACCGAGTGTGAATGTATGTGGTGCACTGGGTCGTAGAAATTCCTGCAGAGAAAAGTACAAATGTACCAAACGAATAAAAAGTTTGAGCCACAGGAACTTTAATGCAGCTGCTTCTGCAATCTGTTTTTTGTGTTGTGTTACTCAGTGTCTTTGTGGCTCATGAGTGTGTGTTTGGATGTTTTTTAGCATCGCGAGCCAAACTGGGGATGCTGAACACCATGTCAAAGATCAGAGGACAGGTAAAAACCACCGGTTACCCACAGACAGAGGGGCTTCTGGGAGATTGCATGCTCCGTTATGGCCGTGAACTTGGAGAGGACTCTACGTTCGGTACACACACACACACACACACACACACACTCACACTCATGTGCACACATACATTTTACAGCAAACTGTAACTGCAGACCAACAGCAACGGATATCCTGCTTTGTGTTGATGTTGAAATCACTCTTACACATACACACTCTGTCTCACACTCTCACTTACATTCTCTCTCCTTTTTTTCTTTCACTGTTTCTCTCTCTCACACACACACACACACACACACACACACACACACACACACACACACACACACACACACAAATGGACTGCTCACACACCAGCATTAACTTGTACACCAATGCTATAGCTGGGCCCAAAAGTCTGAATTCACAAGTGAGCATATCTTGCAATTCTTAGTTATGGCCTTAGAGCTTTAGACGTGATTGAATGTCTGTGAACATTTCCCTTACAAATGCATCGTTCAAACAATTCTGAAAAATAAAGTACAACTAATGTTAGGTCACTTATAGTTAGAGGCCATGTCTCTGTGGGTCTTCTGCCAGATGTTAGCATATTGTGTGGATTTATTTAAAGCATTTTCGGAATAACCGCTAATTAATGTCTTAGCTAGCAGGTTATAAGCTAGCTACTGAAAAGACCACAATTTTGCCACAATAAAATAAGTTCTACACTGGCGTGTGTTTTTATTTTTTTATTTAATATTTTAAATAAATGTAATGTAATGTAATAAACGTGTATCATTACATTTCTGCTTATGTCAGATAATGTCCATTGGGAATGTATTAATAATATTATAATATCACTAGTATGTATATGATATACTTAATACTTATTAGTAAACTGATACGAAATTGATGTAAAGTGATGCATAAAAGTGAGTGAAAATGAAGTGTCATTTAAGACATCTTCAACACATAGCTCATTTAGCCAAAAGATTTAATAAACCTTTTAACGGACGTACATAAGGAGACAGTAAATGAACAACATTGGAGACATCACCATCACCACTTCCCTGGTGATGCTCTTTCAAGCCTTTCCTGCAGCTGTGTTCAGTTCCTGCTTGTATTTGGGGCATTTTGCCTTTCAGGAAGTGAAATACATGCTCAGTCAGATTCAGATCAGGTGATTGTCTTGGCCATTGCAGAACATTACACATCTTTCCCTTAAAAAAGTCTTGGGTTACTTTTGAAGTATGCCTCAGGTCATTGACCACCTGCATGGAAAGCATTATCCAATTAGTTTTGAAGCCTTTGGGTGAATCTGAGCAGATAATATCGCTTTGTACGCTCGCAAATTCATCCTGCTGCATTCAGTCACTTCATCAGTAAACACAAGGGAACCAGTTCAGTCATAGATGCACACACCGTAAGATGAGGTGGTATGTTTTGGATCATGAGCAGTTCCTTCAATTGTCCATACTCTTCTCTTCCCATCATTCTGGTACATGTTGACATTTGTCTCATCTATTCGTAGGATTTTGTTTCAGGACTTGTACAGGCTTTTTTTGTTTGTTTTTTTAGTTGTTTTTGGCAGACTTTAATCTGGTCTTCCTGTTTTGAAGGCTTACTAATGGTTTACATCTTGTAGTAAACCCTCTGTATTTACTCCGGTGAAAATCTTCTCTTGATTGTTGACTGACACAGATACGACTGCTTCCTGGAGTTCTGGTGTTCATTGTTTAACCACATGTTTTTCTGTCATCTACCACAGTTGTTTTCTGTGGTCTTCCAGGCCTTTTGGTGTTCCTGAGCTCACCAGTGTGTGTGCTTTCTTTTTACAAATGTACCAGATAGTTGAGTTGGGCACATCTGATCTTTTTGCTATCTCTCTGATGGGGTGTGTTTTAATTTTTCAGCCTAATGATGCTCTGCTTTAGTGGCAGTGAGCGCTCTTTGGACTTCATATCCAGAGTTAACGGCAACAGATTCCAAAAAATAATAATGGCACAGTTAAAATCAGCTCTTGATCTTTTATCTGCTTACTTGTAATTGAAATAATGAGGAAATAATACACACCTGGCCACGTATCAGCTGAGCAGCCAATTTCGCTAATTACTTTTGGACCCTTTAAAAGGGTAGGACCAAATATAAATATGGCTTATTTAATTTCAACTAAAATATACTGTGGTAGACAGCTAAAATAACTTTTTTTTAAACCTGACTATATGTGTGGGTGAAATGGTAAAAGTTCAGCATGGTACACGAGGTTTCCAGTGAAATTTCATCAGTTGTATAAGTTATGAATTCTGTTTGGTAATGCACGGTATTGCAGTTGAACAGTCCGTACAGGATTCAGTAGATTTCCGTGTGTGTGATTGTTGCGGTCAAAAAAGCTTGATTTTGCCGCAGCTTTTTTCAAAATGCGAGATGCAATTTGCGGAATTTTTTGGTGTTTTTTTAGGGAAAACTACTTGAATTCGCAGAATTTCAAGTGCATAAAATCGTTTTACGCGGTCTTTCACAGTGATGTTTGTTGGTAAATGCGACCTTTTAGCTGTACTCATGTTCAACGCACGTGTCATTTAACAGCAGACCAGTGACTACATTTCCCTTCCTGTACTGCGGCCTACAAACATGGCTGCCATGGACTGCAATTCCCAGAACACATTCATTCTAATCACGCACACTTGCATCAAATTCACAGCACTCACAACCACAGTATAAAGAGACTGTTTGAACACAATGACTTAACGAAGTATTGAGCGATATCACCATACCAAGCATTTGTAGCCTGTTCCTCATTTTGATTCAAATTCTTTGATCTTGTTTCTGGTCTCTCGTTCTCGATTCTTGCCTTGCCCAGTTTATGCCAGTTTGCCAGTCGCCTGACCCACTGCCTGTTTTTGACAATGCTATTGTCTTATGATTTGGATTTGTCTACCTGTCTCTCTTTATTAAAAGCGCTTATCTGTACTTGCATCCATCCTAACCTCTATTACGTGGAATACGTGACAGATTAGAATGAATGAGTGTTCTGGGAATTGCAGTCCATGGCGGCCATATTTGTAGGCCACAGTGCAGGATGGGAAAGGTAGTCAATGATTTGCTGTGACATGACAGCACGTGAATCGAAGAGGGCTTTGACTGAATGTGTGTTGCAAAGACGTCACATGATACGTCTTGGTCCAAATCTGCTTTCTGAAAAACTACAAGCTCCTCTGAATATTCCAGAGTTTTCTTGATTTTGCGTTCGTTTTTGAGGTCACAAAATCACAAAATCCTGGACTGTTTGAAAGACCAATCCACTGTAAATATAAATAATTGTTATATGTTATTATATGCAGATTTTACAAATAACCAAATATAATTACAAATATAAGGATATAACCAAATATACACACATGTCATACGTATGTATGTACCGAAGCATTTATTGATAGTCTTCTATTTTTAAATACTCACTCTCAACAGAAGGCAGGAAACAGCAGCGAATTAGGAAAACATATCCATATTGATAACAATAATTAATTGAACAAGGTGAGGAATTTGCACCAAATGTGCTTTGAATGAATCGGGCAGGTACCTCATAAAGTGCTTAGAGGACTTAGGATTAGAGGAGACAAGCTGCTTTTGTTTGCGACACAGAATTTGTGAAAGAAATGGCTCTGTATGTTAAGTAATATTCGCTCTACAAGCTGATGGAAGAATCTATTAAGAGTATACGCTGTTTTAAAAAAGAGAGGTCACGCAGCATGTTGATTGAACCTCTTTATTGACATCTCTGCAGTTGCTAAGGAGAGTGCATGTGTCATGCAGGTGGTGCTCTGTTGGATGTGGGCGAGGCTCTGAAACAAATGGGCGATGTTAAAGACTCACTCGATATCAACGTGAAGCAGAACTTCATCGATCCGCTGCAGACGCTGCAGGACAAGGACCTGAAGGAGATTGGGGTAAGAGGTCAAGACTCCAAACAATACAATAGGCATACAATAAACATACTTTTCTGTATTGGATGCTTACTGAAGTCATTTTATAGTGAGATGTAGTACACTACCAAATGTTCTATAGTTTATTATATTGGTTTACTAGAGCGTCGAGGTGTCCTTCAGATATCGAACACTGCAGCGTTACTGACATGATCACTGAAAGCAGTCACTAAATATAGTTCCTCTTCTTTTATTAGCATCATCTAAAGAAGCTGGAGGGACGGCGGTTAGATTTCGACTATAAGAAGAAGCGGCAGGGGAAGATTCCCGATGATGAAATCAAGCAGGCCGTGGAGAAGTTTGAGGAGTCCAAGGAACTTGCAGAGAGGAGCATGTTCAACTTCTTAGAAAATGACGTGAGTTCTCCAGAACATTGCAGTAGATTTGCAAAATGACAGGAGGTTTTTCCTGCTGAGGTTGTATTCTATGAGTGAACATTAGTGGGTTTATAAATGCACTTCTGAAAGCCTTTGTTTTGTCAGTAATGTACAACGAAGATGTTTAAATGTACTATATATTAGTGATGCGTGTGACGGTGGTGCGTGAGCATGAGGCTATTTTTCCGATAAAAGCGCGCCCCAAAGTTCGAAAAAAGACACGTCATGCTTTTTAAACACTTATAGCTTAATTTTGCTATTGATTCATTTTCTATAATAGAAATATAAAGCTATTTACACCTTCAGACCAATCAGATTCAGGAATTCGACAGTGCTTTGGTAGCACTGTAGCTTTTTCTACAGTATGTTAGTCTGTTCTGTTTATAACAATGATAAGAATTGAGGAAAGCACACCAGCAAAAAAAAAAAAACCCACAGTTTTTGGCGTTCTAACATTCAATTGCTCACACACCTCACCGCACTTAGGGGGCATTCCTCAGTATTTGTGAACGTGCTGTTTTTGCCCCTGCCTGTAGGTGGAGCAGGTGAGTCAGCTAGCAGCACTGATCGAGGCAGCGCTGGAGTATCATCGTCAATCCTCCGACATCCTGGAGGAGCTCAGTGGCAAATTACAGAGCAGGTATATCAGCTAGGCTGTTTCTAAGCATTCATGCCATACACACATACACAGCTCATATGTACACGGAAGTTCTGTGTGAATTGTGAATCAGCTGAACACACTCGGGAGCATGCTTTTATTTATTGTTCATTAAATGAACAGATAGACATGTGTTCCAGTGTCTCCATGACTGAGTGTATTGTTTTGATGGCGTTGTCGTATCCCTCCTCTTCAGAATATTCAGAGAGATGGTAGCTGAGGAAAACACACAAACTTTCACATTCTGTTTTCCAGACTTTTTAAAACTGACATTTCAAATCATGTGATATAATTTGAAAAAATATTTTCTTGTTTAAATTGAGTCGAACACATAAAAGTTAATGATGAGATAAGACTAGGCATGTTTGCCTCGCGCCTCCGGGGTTTGGGATTCAAATCCCACCTCCACCCTGTGTTTGGGAGCTTGCATGTTCTCCCTGCGCTTCGGGGGTTTCCTCCAAGTACTCCGGTTTCCTCCCCCGGTCCAGACATGTGTTGGAAGCTGATTGGCATTTCCAAATTGTCTGTAGTGTGTGGATGGCTGTGTGAATGTGTGTAAATGTGCCCTGCGATGGGTAGGCACCAGGTGTCCCTGAGTTCCCTGGGATAGGCTCCAGGTTTCTCCGTGACCCTGTGTAGGATAAGCAGTATGGAAAATGGGCAGATGGATGTTTTTCTGGGCCTACACATTGGAGAACTCTGTAGAGAACTCTGTAAAATAATCCTAGAGGAGGTCGTTGGAGGAATTTCAGAGTTTAGTGATGGTTAGTTGGTTTGTAGCATGTATTTGTTGTATGTGCAATGAAGTGTCAATGAAGTCAAGATGCCTTCACAAAAGTGATGCGTCATACAAGGTTTGTGTTTTCTGGGTGTTGTATTTGATCTAGTACTTTAATGATAATGAGTCATTTATTAATCACATATACATTACAACACAGTGAAATTCTTTTCTTCGCATACCCCAGCATGTCATTAAAATGGACGCAGTCTACCATCTATTGGGAATCTTGTGCACTAAATAGGTTCTACATATCATCTGGTCATTTGAGATTTGGCCTCACTGTGTTGGAAAGGGTTATTATAAATAATGAGTAATCAATTAATCTTGTTTTGGTGACTACACAAATACTTCCATTCCAGAGAACATGATTTTGAGAATGAAAAATTTAATATAATTCAGGAAATTCTTCTTCTTATTATTATTATTTCATTCATATGATGTTTGTCAGGAATTAAGCCAGGTCCCACTGCATTGTCACTTGCTGGTGTGAGAACAAGAATAGAGGAATTTCAAGAAAGTAAAAAAAAAAAAAAAGCCTTGTTTCTTGGAAATTAGAACTTGTTTGTGTAAAAAGAAACATAATCTTGTCAAGCATGTTTTGCGTTAGAAAGATAATCTCAGTCTTTAAGAAAATAAATCTAACTTAATCTTATCTTAAAATGATCTGTCTTCATAAGATATTCCAGCTAATATTGAGCAAGATTTAACCAGTAACATGCTGAAGCAATTGTGTGCATAATACCTCAGCAGAGAAACAAGGTTGTTTTCCTTATTTTAAGAGTAAGACCACTTGCACAACCTCAGTTTGTCAATGAAGCAGCTATGTATCATGGTTATGCTGAAATCCACACTGAACTACATTGCCCATGAATTACATTACCCATACATCACATGTCCCATTGATCACACACCTGTGGTACCCCTAATAAGCACCCCTATATACGGAAAGTTCTAGTTTTTTCACAGTCTGCATGTTTCTGCCTTGTGTCCACTGTTATGTTTATGGTTCTTGTTTTCACAGTGTTGTTTGTTTTTGCACTTTATTCAATAAAAAACTGCGCTCGCATCCGCCACCTTCTGCAATCCCTGACGCTACATTGCAGAGTTTCTCCCTGTTTCAGTAAAAATTCTAAAAATAGCAGTGCCTTAATAAGTCACTTATTGATTATGCTGTTTGAAGAAACTGTCTTATTGTAAGCTTTTTTTGTGTGCAAATTAGTCATCTTAAATTATAATAAATAAATAAATTCTTAAAGTCAGCTCAATCAAGAGTCCAAAATACTCATTTTATGTAAGTCTGTCTTAAATAACTGAGATTTCATTGCTCGTAATAAACACAACTTGCTTCAATTTAGCCGTTTCTGTCAAGTTTAAGGCCCATTACAGTCTTGCAGTGGCTATGCTAGTTTTAAGAATTATAGCCTAGAAAAATTGCCTTACCCCATTGGCAGATTTTTTTGTTTTTGCTTGATACAAGACAATTTGATTATATTTAAGAATATTTGGCTTCTTTCTAGTAGTATTTTTAGCTATAAAGATATAAAGTGGGTCATTTTGACCTGACCAGAACAAGAGGTCTTGATATTGCATTGGTATAAAAGAGCAATGTATGTCATGAATAATCAATACTGAGTTGGGTTTTTCTTGCAGGATAAACACAGCAAGCAGCAAACCTAAGAAAGAGTTCAAGCCAAAGTCCATCATATCCAGCCTGGAGACCATCAACAGCAATCAGCATAATGGCGTCTCCTACACTTCCTCTCTGAAATCCACAGGTACTGTTGGACTACACGTGTGCATGAATTATTTGTGCTAATCCGGGCTCTTGGCCATTGCAGTTCATCATGTAATTATGTCATTTATGACTTTTTTTTATGTTTCCATTTTTAGCATTCTTTTGTTCCATTTGTGATAGTGTTTTATATCATTATATATATATATATATATATATATATATATATATATATATATATATATATATATATATACATACATACATACATGTGTGTGTATATATATATATATATATATATATATATATATATATATATATATATATCCTTAGTTTTAAACCATTTAAACCTTAATTAAGAATGAAGGTTACAAAGAGCTATTTCAGTTCTCTATTTCACTGTTCATGTCTTGACTCTAACTAATGTTAGTGTACAGGCAAGGAAAACACCATATGTGTGTGTGTGTGTGTATATATATATATATATATATATATATATATATATATATATATATATATATATATATATATATATACACACACATACATACATATGGTGTTTTCCTTGCCTGTACACCAGTCTTTCTTACAGACACAGAACTTCAGACATTTGTACCTTTGCGTACCTTTTACGAGAGAAATGAGGACAAATGAAAGTATTTGTACAAAAATTGTAAAAAACAAAAATTTTATGTTACACTTAAATAACTGTAATACGTTTTACATTGGGGTGGTGAAATTTTAAGCAGCATACATGTAATGTGTGCTATGGTGTTACGTGCTATGTCTTTGGTAGTTTTGGTTTGACGCTAAAAAAAAATCAGACACTCTCTTTTGTGGCAAGTTTGCTTAGACAGTTACCTGGTGCTGTAGCTAGGTGACGATACCACCATCAAATGGGTTATGGTTAATGTAAATATTTTAATTTATTTTTTGAAAAACTAAATAAAACATAAAATGATAAAAATAAATAATCCAAATAATATCACCAAGATACTCAAAAACTACTCGGAATACGCAATATTAAAGTTTATTTCTTTGTTTATTTGCAGCACTCTCAGCATGCTCACTTCCCATGTCCTCATATGCAGTTATAGATTACCTGATGCCCACAGAAAAGTGTATCATGATGTGAAAGTATCGCAGTATTCATATCGTGTTGTTATATCACTAAACATCTTTTTAGGATTGATTTGAGGAAATTTGTTTTAAACTCATCTGTTGTCCGTTGCAGATATTCAAGTGAACCACAGTGTAAATGGAAAAAGTAGGTTCCTCAGTTTTCAGTCATATAGTGCCAATAAAGTCCGATAAGCAGATATATAGACTTTTATAAATAAACATATATTGACTAAAAATATAACCATTTTGTGTTGAAAGTCTTATAGATAATGTCACCCAAAGACAGCATTTTTGTACATAAGCATATAAGAATATATGTATATAATGGTTCCCTCTAGTGGTTAAAATGGGATTTGACTGTTTCACTGTATATACCAAGCATACTGTTTATTAGTGTAACATTTTGCCAAAAACGAAGTCAGTAAGCCAAGACATGTCTGGTGTCTGAAACTGAACCCGCCTCAAACTGTGTCATGTTGTACAGCATTTCAGATAGATGAACTTTCTGGGTTTCTGACCTTTCTGTGCATCAGACGAAGAAAGGAGACATGGCGTTCAGATTTTCAACCTTAAAGGCAGAGATGTACAGTACGTTAGAAGTGATTTAATTCCTTAGATTTATATAGCACTTTTCTATGCACTCAAAGCGCTTATTGTATTGTAATACATTGTATTGTACAATCATCACTAATGTATAGCATCCATCTGGATGATGTGACGGCAGCCATAGTGCACCAGAATGCCCACAACACACCAGCTATTACTGGAGAGGAGAGAGTGATGTAGCAAATTTAGGGATGGAGATTATTAGGGGGGCCATGATAGAGAAGAGCCAATGGGGGAATTTCGCCCCCCAATTTTGGCGGAATTTTGTCCTGGGGTTAAATCCCTACTCCTTATGAGAAGTGTCCTGGGATTTTTAATGATCACAGAGAGTCTTGGTTTAACATCTCATCCCAAAGACGGATTTGGATGATAATATAGTTCTGATCTGATTTGTATATTTTTATATTTGTATATTCAAATATACAAATTTTTGTATTTGTATATATTTTTTTATACTTGTAACTTACTCTTGTCTTTTAGTGAAATCGTTGAAGTACAAATGCTATTGAGTCAAACACTGCTTTTTAATAATTGCGTGTGTGATCATTTAGGCGTGTATATTGCAATACTCTAAAATGGTGGCTTTAGGATTCATAGGTCCAATGCAAAACTAAAGAAGCAATTTTCAGACATCAAACATGTCTTGCATGATCGACTATATTATAAGGAACATTGTGCCCATTTAACTTCTAGCTAAATGGTTCCTTCAACAAATTCGCCACAGAAATGCCAATTAGGAAAAGAAAGAAAAATTCCATTAGGATATGAATAAAAATGTGCTCTCTGAAAAAGAATGAATTCCTAATCATAGCATGTTGTTGTTTTTAGTTTTGTGATCATATCCATGTTCATCATTGATCCCTGTGTTTGTGTATGTGTTTGTATGTGTGCACTTCATGCTCACCCTCCACATTGTGGTGTCAGTTGATTACATCAGCCATCCGCCTCCCTTTAACCAAGCGTGGTCCGAAAGCCCCAGAGTGAACAGTCGTGAGTATTACCGGATTTGTACAGAATTTGTGCACACCAGGGCTGTAACCACCCCTGACACTGGGATGGTGGGGGCGACAGAAATTCAAATGGCTATTGATAATCTAATTTTTTTAATGAACAGCTATGCCAACTCATAATTGTCAGTTCTATTCAATCAGACAATCAAATCCAACGATGTGCATATTATTATGGTTTTTGGCATCGCAGCATGGCAGGTTTAAAATAAACTGGATACATTAAGCTAGACATCAATACGATTCAGAACTGTTAACTTCATTGTTGGTTGATGTAATAAAACATTCCGAGAAATGCTGTTACAGGAAAATAGTCTATGGTAGGGTGGTGTGATGCATGACCCCGATTTTTTATTATTTTCCATTAAAAGGATGTCCGTCAGTGTCGTGTTCATCTCATACCATATTATTTGCCAACAATCATTCCTGTTATTACTTACCATATAACTGCTATAAACAGTTGTTTTATATAATTGTATAAACGGACAACTAATCAGTCTGACTTCTAACCGGAACAGAGACGGAGCTGCACATGGACCAGCCGTGCTGCCGCTCGCTGTACGACTTCGAACCCGAGAACGAGGGGGAGCTCGGCTTCAAGGAAGGAGACATCATCATCCTCACCAATCAGATCGACGAGAACTGGTACGAAGGGATGATCAACGGCGAGTCAGGCTTCTTTCCCATCAACTACGTCGAGGTCCTAGTGCCCCTACCGCAGTGAGGCTTGTAACACTGACTCTGTACAAGAGACACACGCAATGGAAGCTTCATCTTTTACTGCTTTATGTTTCAGCATCTAAGAGTAGTGAGTCAAGTCAACTGGAACGGTATTAGAATCTTGATGAGTAGAGAACCATCTCAAAAGTTAGAACAAGTCCAGTCACCTTGATTCATTACTTCTAGACATTTAGTGACCCGGATGCCTGAAAAACCTGGTAGGCTTCATTTTTTTCAGTATTTATTTCTCTTTTATATGCACTATCCGGTGTGCGCTTCTGAGTTAGCCTTTGGCATTAGTTCAGCGCTCTTTTTTTCCAGCTACGTGGATGGCTAGCTCTCTCTCTTTGGTTTGTTTTTGTTTGATTTTTTTTATTGTTTGTTTAAATTCCAGTTTGTATGTGGTTTGGCAGTTTGAGTGCCTGCACTGAGCTTACATGTCACCGAAACACAGTTTATAAAATGTGTACTGCTACTCATGGGAATGTTTATCTCGCCAAGTACTTAATCTCTCTCTTGCGCACTTGCTCGTTTTCTTTTCTTTTTTTCTGTCTACATTTGACTTATTGTGATTATCTGGAATCATGACAGCAGTAACAAACGCTAAATCGGAAACAATGCCGAGATTGAAGTACAGAGTGGGTGATGTGGCAAAAATATCACATCACAATACTTTTCTCACAATGCACAATACTTATTGTCACTGAGGTTTGGTTCAAAAATGAAGAAAAAAATGAAACTGTTGTTTAAAAAAAAAGATAATCAGCTACTTGTTACTGTAACAGTAGAGATGATAGGTCAGTCAAAGGCAGGGGTTCTCAACCTGTTTTGGACAGTGATCCCATTTTAAAGGACCAAAACAATGAAACAAAATGTGCAAATATCTGTAAATATTATAAACATGCACTACCGCTGTATATGATCACTTAAAATTTGTTAAAGCAACAAGATTTGCGTTTCTATGCTCTGTGGCACTCTGATGCTCTTGCACTAGGCTACAGAATACACACTGAAGTATCACCCATGTGTCGTTTAGATTTCTGGGCAGACTATTTAATAGACCGATATTTTGTAGTGTTTCTAGCTAGGAAATAAGACGATGCAGTGCCAATTATTTTTATTTTAAATAGTCGCTCTGCATGCTGTCAGTGTCTGTTGTGCAGGCAACTTTGATTAACGGTGCATTGGATGTTGTGTGAAAAGCTAACGGGATTCGAGTAATTATGTGACATTAAACTGACATTTAATTCTCATTTTAAATCGTTACATAAATCAGGTTCATGTGCGTAGAGCTACATACATTGTAACAATTTCGGTTGGTAAAAACCAACCCTGACCCCATGGTTGAGAGCTGACGTGGTAAGGGCTGTTGGATAATATAGCATTTCTCAATCCTGGTCATGGAGTACCACTGCCCTGCATGTTTTGGTGTTTTTCCTTCTACCAACTCAGCAGATTCAACTCATGAGCTAATTAACGAGCCTGAACTTGGTCGAATTGGTTAGAGAAAAAAAAAAAAAGCACCAACATGTAAATGACAGGTGTGCAGCAGGACCAGCACCAAGAAACAGTTGTGTAATGAAAAATAAATCAGTAGAAAAATACATCATAGGCTACACCAACAAAATGCTTTTTATGATGCCGAGTTTAAAAGTAGCAACAAAATGAGTAGCACATAGATCATAAGAATCACTCCATTTTAAAACTTGAAAACAACTCTATGTAATAGTTCGAATGTCTGCGGTGTGCCGTTTACTTCATTTTCTTACAAGCATGCCGTTCTCCTTCTTCTCTTTTCTTGTTCATAAGCGAGACCATATTTTATACCAAAAACATTACCTCGACCAGAACTGAGCAGCTCGTCAGCAATTTAGCTATACCATGCACTATATTAGTCTGCATTTTAAAACAGTAGTTCATCACTGGAGCTAAAAGGCAAATGTAGCTAACCAGAAACAGAAGTCTGGGTTTTTATAAATATATTCTTCATTAATGTCATGCAGACTGGCTGATGTGGTTTAGGACACATGCGACCTGATGGTTTGGCATTAACTTGTCTTCTTGCCATGACACATAATGTTTACACAGATGCTAACTGGCTGTTCTGGTGAACCTTTTTGGATATCACATTGTCACATCACCCACCTCTGTGAATGTCTCTCTCACTTCCTGAAGTGCTTCTTTATTTTGAAATTGTGTTCGTATTGCACTAAAGCTTTAGAAGCAACAGTCACACGGCACATGGCTCTCCCGTTTGCACTTTTTACCGAATCTGTCTGCCAAGCCACGAGCACGAATTGACATCAGCCTGTCTCAATCAGTAAACATATATAACATATATAGAGGCATCGATATCCACACTGACTGTCTGTAATGAAAAACCACCTGTTCACCTTGGAGCTAATATTTTCCCCAATATTATACACTGAATGACGTTACAAAACCAAAACAAATGCATCATGTTTCCAGTGATCGAGTTGTTTGCATACAAAGCTTTAAAATGCTTTGTATGCCTTTGCTTGATTGTTTTAAAACTGAGACTGACATTTCTGCATGAACTGAAACCTGATTAGCCAAGTGCCGATGTTACAATTTCATATCATTGTTGAACCATCACAATATTGCCTTAAAAACATCACTAATGATAAAACACAAAGACAAACTAGCTTGTACTTCAGAATAATACTGAATAACCTTTGGAATAATTGTTTGTGCATAAAGGTACAGCAATTTTAGATTAAATAATAAAGATAATCGGCACATGACTAGTCCTGATATTACGAAAAAAAAAAAAAAAGTGGTAAATGACTGTATTTCTGCAATGCTACAAAACTACACTGTGTAGTTTAATCGAGCCTTTTGGATTTTTTATTTGAACTTTTGAGGACTACTTTATAATATCTGCTGTGTGACGACATTTGCATGGCTGTGACTGCCTTTTTCTGTGCCCTGATTTGTCACTGTTGTCTTTGCTGGTACAATGAATGCTCACTAGATGTGATGAGGGAGAGACAGGGATTATTTTGATACAGGATTAACCAGTTAAACTTAGGGCTGCAACTATTGATTATTTTGTTTTTGTATTTTATACTGTATTGCCTCTAATATTTGAGTATTCTATAAAGAAAAAGAGCTTGAGACAAATTTACTGAGAAATCCAACAGTAGAATCCAAATTGAATGAAAGACCCTTATGCGCGACATCATGCCAAAATGATAAAATTACCCACAGCAAAATGTTTGCTTAAATGATATGACACAGAGGTAAGAAAAATGATAATAGGTGATTATCAAATGATAAAAAAAATGTATTTCATTGCCTTGCATGTGTTACGCCACACTGATGTGGTGATTACCTTGCATGTTAATGATAGCTTAATGTTGCTAGTAGTTGAACTATTATAGTTGTAATAGTCGAACTGTTTTACCGTTTGATTGAATGATCAAATTGCTAGGTTTTCTCAAGTATCCGTTGCAGCCCTAGTTAAAATGCAAGTGCTATAAATGGCAGGTATCTGTGATGTTAAACTCTCAGATTGTGATAATTGTTTAAGGTTTTATCACTGTTTGTAATATTGTCACAATCTTCTATTTCTGGGAGGAAAAAAAGAATTCTATTCCCCATGTTTTCCAACTTTCATGGAAATTTTCATGGAAATTTGAGAAAGACATTGAATTCTCATTCACATTTTTCCAGAATAAGGAGCCATCTGTACTTGTTATCCTACTGAACAGGGCAGGCGTTATCTAAGGAGCACAAACGCTACCTAGGCATGCCTCTCCCAAGTATAATGCAAATTTTGTGTGTGTTGAATATTGCAGCATATTGTAGAACTGATAATCAGCACACGCCTAATCCACGCTCGGGCCACATCTGCTTTCCAGGAAACCACTTGCCCAGTGGAACACTTTAACAGTATTTTTACGTTCTACTCGTTGCCATATTATATGATTTTTGCAGGTTTGATAAAGATGATAAAGTTGGCATTGATACAGTATTGACCAGCGGCACATTTTTACAGTATTTTTCTTGTCGCCAAGTTGTTTTTTTTTTTTATTGCTTTTGCTTGAACACAAAGTGAATAGGAATGAGACAAGCTTAAGCAGGCCTTAATGTGAAATCCTTAAGCTGTGGTGCTCCATCTGTTGAGCTTCAAATAACTTTGTCTGGTAAAACATGTTCGATTGTTTATGATCATACAGGAGTTCAGAGAGGCGATGCGTTCCATTTTTATTGTCCCCTATGAAAACATTAGTCAAGTTTAAATCTTATGGCTAGTTAATCCCGCAGTTAGACATAGACACTGTCAAAATGTATGATAAACCCAAATGAATGAAATCAAATGTATCGATTTTTTTTTTTTTTGTACCTGTCTTGATTGGTATTGCAAATCATACTTAAGAACTTCTACTAAAGCACATTTTGGGCCTTCTTTTTTTTTTTTTTTTTTTTTTTTTTTAAATCATTTTGGTATAGATAAATAAGGATGAGGAATGATACAAGGTAAATTCCTGATGCAAACATCAAATGTGGCATTAATTAGACCAATTATTTACTTTTCTTAACCAACTTTCACTTGCAGATGAGTCATTATAACGGGACGGAATAATAATAATAATAATAACGCAGGTTCTCTCTGGACTTGTGTAAAACACTACTGACCCTTCTACCTTTACACGTTTTGTCCTGTAGCTTTCCAGTAATTTTTGTCACTACAGTACTTTTTCAGAGAGAGAGGCATGTGGACCGTGTGTATTTTTTTTCTCCTTTTACTCTCTTTAGTATAATTTATACAGAA
Organism: Ictalurus punctatus; assembly: GCF_001660625.3. Lineage (NCBI taxonomy): Eukaryota > Metazoa > Chordata > Actinopteri > Siluriformes > Ictaluridae > Ictalurus > Ictalurus punctatus. The sequence continues at coordinate 19,321,167 of NC_030425.2, forward strand.
AATGTTTTATAGATGTAAATGAATATATTACAAACTGTATATTGCATAAATAAATGACAAATGCTGCATAATTGTTGAGCTCAAAATTTGACGTCCGTTTTATTTTCATACACAGACAAAAAAAAAAATAAACACACATTTTGCTCATATAAAACTTCTGCTTTTAAAGTACACCTGAACGGTCATTTTAAAACAATAAAACAATTCTGTGCTGAGTGATAAATGGATTATTTTGAATGACCTACAGTGCATCCGGAAAGTATTCACAGCGCTTCACTTTTCCCACATTTTGTTATGTTACAGCCTTTTTCCAAAATGGATTAAATTCCTTATTTTACTCTAAATTCTACAAACAATACCCCATAATGACAACGTGAAAGAAGTTTGTTTGAAATCTTTGGAAATTAATAAAAAATAAAAAACAAAAAAGCAGATGTACATAAGTATTCACAGCCTTTGCCATAACACTCAAAATTGAGCTCAGGTGCATCCTGTTTCCACTGATCATCCTTGAGATGTTTCTACAACTTGATTGGAGTCCACTGTGGTAAATTCAGTTGATTGGACATGATTTGGAAAGGCACACACCTGTCTATATAAGGTCCCACAGTTAACAATGCATGTCAGAGCACAAACCAAGCAATGAAGTCCAAGGAACTGTCTGTAAACCTCCGAGACAGGATTGTATCGAGGCACAGATCTGGGTAAGGGTACAGAAACATTTCTGCACCATTGAAGATCCCAATGAGCACAGTGGCCTCCATCATCCGTAAATGGAAGAAGTTTGGAAACAGCAGGACTCTTCCTAGAGCTGGCTGCCAAGCCAAACTGAGCGATCGGGGAGAAGGGCCTTGGACAGGGAGGTGACCAAAAACCGATGATCATTCTGACAGAGCTCCAGTCTCTGTGGAGAGAGGAGAACCTTCCAGAAGAGCAACCATCTCTGCAGCACTCCACCAATCAGGCCTGTATGGTAGAGTGGCCAGACGGAAGCCACTCCTCTGTTAAAGGCACATGACAGCGCACCTGGACTTTGCCAAAAGGCACCTGAAGGACTCTCAGACCAAGACCAATACAAAGAATGAACTCTTTGGCCTGAATGGCAAGCCTCATGTCTGGAGGAAACCAGGCACCACTCATCACCTGGCCAATACCATCCCTACAGTGAAGCACGGTGGTGGCAGCATCATGCTGTGGACATGTTTTTCAGCAGCAGGAACTGGGAGACTAGTCAGGATCGAGGGAAAGATGAATGCAGCAATGAACAGAGACATCCTTGATGAAAACCTGCTTCAGAGCACACTGGACCTCAGACTGAGTTGAAGATTCATCTTCCAACAGGACAACGACCCTAAGCACACAGCCAAGATAACAAAGGAGTGGCTACAGGACAACTCTGTGAATGCCCTTGAGTGGCCCAGCCAGAACCCAGACTTGAACCCGATTGAACATCTCTGGAGAGCTCTGAAAAAGGCTGTGCACCGACGCTCCCCATCCAACCTGATGGAGTGCGAGAGGTCCTGCAAAGAAGAATGGGAGAAAATGCCCAAAAATATGTGTGCCAAGCTTGTGGCATCATACTCAAAAAGACTTGAGTCTGTAATTGGTGCCAAAGTTGCTTCAACAAAGTATTGAGCAAAGGCTGTGAATTCTAATGTACATGTGCTTTTTTTTGTTTTTTATTTTTAATAAATTTGCTAAGATTTCAAACAAACCTCTTTCACATTGTCATTATGGGGTATTGTTTGTAGTATTTTGAGGAAAATAATGAATTTAATCCATTTTGGAATAAGACTGTTACATAACAAAATGTGGGAAAAGTGAGCCGCTGTGAATACGTTCCGGATGCACTGTAAAGGCCAGAAATGATTTAAAATGACCTGTGAACATCTCCAGCATTACTCTCATAAAGAATGCAAACCTCTGTGAAATACACACCGATCAGCCATAACATTAACATCACCTGGCTAATATTGCTTACTGTAGGTCCCTCTTGTGCCACCAAAACAGCAATTTGTGCTACAGTAGCTCTTCTGTAGGATCGGACAAGACGGGCGTCACTGAGGCTTGTGCGCCCACGTCCTTGGACCACTTTTGGTTGGTATTAATCTCTGCATACCGGGAACACCCCACAAGACCTGCCATTTTGGAGAAGTTCTGACCCATCGCAACTTGTCGTCTAGCCATCACAACTTGTGTCAAAGTCACTCAGATCCTAACATGTCCATTTCCTGCTTCCAACACATCAGCTTCGAGAACTGACTACTCACTTGCTGCCTAATATATCCTACCCCTTCCCAGGTGTCATTTAATGGTTTTAATGTTACGGCTGATCTGTGTATAATTATATACAACTGTATGATGACATTAAGATTTATTGTAATTTTAAAGATGGGTGTTTTTTTTTTTTTTTTTTTTTTTAAATAGGTCCAGATTCATCTGTTTGTACACTTCCGAAAAATGCAAATCATTGGTCAAATCTTTATTGCGGTCTATATTAGCCATATATAAGACTCACTATAACAAGTCTTACACTCCCAGTCAGATGTCAGAAAAAATAGATGTTGATTACTCCAAAATTAGAGGAATCAGTTGAAGTAAAGAATATGTATACAAGTGACTTTATATTACACCACATATTCACATATTTGTCTTACAGCTAATACTAGCACTGAAGCTGATAGTTTCCTCTAGACCATTTTAGTATTTTATCAAGCATTACAAATCAGTTCAGCCTATAGAGTCTATAGACTGCACTGATTTACCCTTCAGGTGTGCATGCCTTTTCAATTACGCACGTATTTAACATCTAATTAGACTCCTAAAGCAGCCAGTTAATGAGTCATTATGGTGAATGTGTAGCTTTAAACAATTTTAAAAAACTGTGTTGAATAACTGATTATTCAGTATATTTGTAATGCTTGATAAACTACTAAAATGGTCTAGACACTATTTTCTACACTCTCTATAGCTTTACTCTGATTTCAATTCTAAGTATCTATGCATATGCACAAACATGCCATTTAAAGTCTGCTATATAAAAAAAAACAACCCACTTTATATATATATATATATATATATATATATATATATATATATATATATATATATATAAAAACAACCCACTTTTATATATTATATGTATATAAATATAATTTATTAACATTAGCTGATATGAATATACTACTCTACAAATATATTTTTCTGTGCAATATATACTTTTTTTTGTCAACTCATCTTCATTTAAATCTTAAACCAGTGTACTGGCGCTTTAATTCAGCTCCAGCAGCGTGAGCATCGCGGCAAAAAATAATTGACCCGACACTGAAACTCCCGCTTCACTGCTGCAGCATTCGGTGTAAAATTTTAGCAGTGCAGAGATTACAGAGATTACAAAACTGCAGTTTTGTCATCATTCCACACAAGAGACATCATCTTTACACACAGCACGACATCGATGTGTTTTCATCAGATGTTTCTAAACTATACATCAGTGCATCTCTACTTGAGATGACTTATTTTAGTTTGAGCCAATGATCATTTAAAGTACTGATTTCACTGAAGCACTGATTCACAAGTGTTAGACTGGCAGTGTAAATTATAAATGATCAATCAAAATTAGGTGCTAAACGTTTTGATTCAGACCACAAGCCTTCTTTTTTTTTTTTTTTTTTAAATCCGATTGTGTTCTTTTCCTTATTGTGAATGTGTTGTTTTGCCTTTTTCTTATTTTTTCTTTTTTACTGTAAAACATTTTCAAAAATATACATATAAAAAAAATACTTAAAACTGTACTTTTATGGTATAGGGTCTCTTAAGTCATCTATCTAAAAGGCTTATATGTGCTGTTTTTGTATTTATGTCCAGAAGTCACTCAAGATTTGTTTCGAGGGCCACAGAAGTTTTCAATATATGATACATTGCATGACTATATGAATGCCTCGTCGTTACACACCTTCACTTGATTAGACAGCACCGTGTGGCCTGCATTTACATGATAGGCTCTTATATTTTATGACATAACCATACTTTGATGTCATATGTTTAACATTAGGGCAGATTTTTCATTGAGACAGTCCGTCCAGGATTTTGCGATGACAGAAACGAACGCAAAATCAAGCAAACATCGCAATATTCGGAGGAGCTTGCAATTTTTCAAAATTACTGAAGATTTTATGCCGATTTGGGCCAAGACGTGTCGTGTGACATCATCAGAACGCACCATGTGATGTCATCACAACGCGCATTCAGTCAAAGCCCACTTCGATTCAAGCATGTCGAACACGAGTACAGTTAAAAGGTCTCAATTACCAAAAAAACCTCAGTGTGAAATTGCAATTTTGACGATTCAAGTAGTTTTCCGCAAAAAAGGAGCACAAAAAAACTTTAAAAAAAAAAAAAATTGAAATCAAACATTCAGCTGCTCCTGATCTCAATATTAATTTGTAAAAAATGGTTTCTCCAGTCATCACATTTAAATTAAGATGGTTAAGAATGGTTTATATAGATCAGTGTTTCCCAACCAGGGGGTCGCGAGAGTATGGACAGATTTCTTAGAAGAAAAGCTCCGGATGCTCCTGGACCATCAACTTCATGCTGTCTAGCATGAGTGTTTGTGTAGGGTGCCACAACTTTTTGAAAGTTTTCAGAGGGCACCGTCACTGAAAAAAGGTCGGGAAACGCTGATATAGATATAGGGTGATAAAGGGTGACTATATTACTGGGAAATCCTTACACACAATGTAACATGTTTGTATGTTTTATTATAGACACAATAATGTTATAAATCTGAAGGTTGAGATTCACACCATCACCTTTTGTTACAGTTCATTTTTAAAAAGTTCAATCACTTTTTAAAACTTACCAAAAAGCAAGCGCTAAATCAGAAAGCGATTCAGTTTATATCCAGACTTCAGCACTTCGTTTGGAAAGTCTTCCTTTATGGGAATGTGGTTTTCCTCTCAGTACTTGTGTTGCGTTGTGTGTCTCTTTCTGCAGTGACTTTTCAGACAATTCTTTCTCCTGTTTTAATGGTGAGCAGCACTCATTTCCTGCACATGTCCACTCAGGTTGATTCTCCACTAGCAGCTCCAGTGTAGGCAGAGACGTCGTACTGCTCGTCCCAGAGCGTCTGTTCTCATTTATTGCTCCATAAATACTGCTCCTCCATCCTTCCTTTACTCGCATCGACCTTCTGATCTTCTTCCAGCCGAGATGATTGAGCTCCAGGAAGTTTAGTAAGATGCAGAAGACCCCCACGCAGAACATGAAGATGAGGAAGATGCTCTTCTCCGTGGGACGTGAGACGTAGCAGTCCACGCGCTGAGGACAAGGAGGGACGGCACACGTGAAACGAACTGGCACGCAGAACCCGAAAAGCAGCCACTGAAGGGAAAGAAATGCCAGCTCCAACACGGCACGAAAACACACATGGAGCACGTAGGCTTTGGACAGGACTCCTGAGGAACCTCTTGTCGGAGAGATATGTTTTTGGCTCAGGGTGCCGCGAGTTAGTGAAACGCACGTGTTTTTTTCCAGAACATGACCCACCTTGTCTCTCGGGTGATAATGAGACGTGATGGAGCAGCTATCAGAATTACAGTTCCGCACACACTCGTCCGTGTTTTGCCCAGGTGCCATCTTGGAAAGGTTGTGCCAGGTGTAGAGAATGAAGAAAAGTGACGGCGTGGACACGGCGACAATATGGAAGACCCAGAAACGTGGCTGAGAGATGGGCGCAAAGGCATCGTAGCACACATTGGCACAGCCTGGCTGCAGTGTGTCGCAGACAAACATAGTACGCTCGTCGGCGTACACGTCTTCTGCTGCCACGGCAACCACCAGCAACCGAAAAATCGCCATCACTGTCAGCCAGATCCGGCCAATCAAGGTCGAATGCTGATGCACGGCATCAAGGAGCCGCTTCAGCAGCGTCCACTCGGTCATTGCCACCCTGAGTCCCAGTGCTCAAACGATTTGGTAATAATAGCAGATTTTTTTCACACCTCAGGATGGTAGTAACCTTTAGTAACAGTCTTTACTAACAGTCCCGAATTCCCACCCAATCACTCACTCATTTTAATTAAAGCTAATAATATTATATAAGCTGAAACACAGTAGCTGCTTTTTCATAGCTCGCTTCTGAAGTGCTGTGGCTTCTCCGTACCATCCTTTCTCACTCCTTTTAGATAAGAACCCTACCGACGTAGGCCACTTGACTTCGGGTCACATGATGCCTTCTCTGTCATCTTTAACCTGGGCCATGTTTTTAAAAAGGGCCTGAGCAGACAGCACTCTCCTACTTAAGATAGCGTCTGGTTCTTTTTAGCTCCACCGCCGCTCGGAGATAAACAGAGCTTCCTTTAAAAGGATGGATGTTTAAAAATACAATTGAGATAGGAGAAGCTTTTTCATGCACTGCTGGAACGTTCTCTGGTTTTATTATTTAGGTGTAACACAGCTTTAATAAAGACCAATATCTTATCTGTTATGTAAGATAGTGTTACAAATCAGTAATAGTGAGTCTGAGGGTTTAACCCCAAGGTGAGTTTTGAGATGTTTAAACACACAGAGTATCTACGCTGAGAGTATTTTCATGATATTGGACATGAGTAGGTTCCTATTTACAGCAAGTGATGGACAGTATAATGGACAACTGGACAATACATACATCCAAATATACATCCAAGCCCAGAAAAAAAAAATGCAAATAAGACAAGTGTTTATATATAAACAATTCTTTAAAAAAAAATAAAAGGGTTTCATTCATTTCAAGCATGCTCACTGTTTAAATGTATGCCAGTGTTTAACTCTTTGTATAATTTATTCAACAGCTCACAGACCTCACATGTTCACAGTGTTTCACTCAGCCTTGAACTTTTCCATCTTCACCCAAATGTAGCTGGTTAACCAAAACAAACTACAACGATATAATTCTAAACAAATCATGTTTAGAGCGCAACATCGGCTTCCTTAGTTTAGCACTGGAGCTAGCTAACAAGTAATAAAGTCTTTCATCCAAAGTATTTTCGATAAATATCTGTATTAAAACGCAACCGGTTTCCCAGAATTGATGTCAGCCAACCACTACCCAAATCACTTTTTATAAAAGCTCAATTTTGTATCATTTGGTGCAAGGTAATAAAAGGTGGAGTGGAACTTCACTGGAAAAGTAGACATAATGGGGATGATCATTAAAAACAAATTTGGACTTACATTTGCAAATATGTGGCAGATGTAGTTTAGTGGTTATTGTTCTGTCTTGTGGTTGCACATGTTTGCAAGTGCACTATGTAGAAATGCAGTATGTACATCTTATTTAGTTCTGTGTTGTCACATATAGTTAGTGTGTTGTTTTAAGTAGCATCATGGTCCTGGAGGAACATTGTTTTTCATTTCACTCTGTACTGTATTAGCTGTATATGGCTGAAATAACAATAAAGCCACTTGAATTTATGTGGTTGAAAATGTCAACATTTGACCATGTGAAGGGGTTTCCAAGGCCATCACACTTCTGGACTATTCCTGCCAATTTATGAAATTGTTTATTTAAAAATAATATTACAGATGCCACCTTTGCCACAAGTCAAATTTCTGCCCTGCTAGATTTGCTCCAGTCAACTGGAAGTGCTATTATTGTGAAATGGAGGCAACTAGAAGCAACGACAGCTCAATCGTGAAGTAGTACACCACGCAAACTTGCATATTTGGTCAGTTGGTCATTTTGGGTCAGCAAGCCTCTTTCAGAACAATCTTACAAGACTTATAGGCAAGTATGAGATTTAAGCACCACATCTTGGCGGTTAGTGGTGGCGGTGGGGTTAGGGTTTGGAGAAAGAACCACTAATGGCATTTCAATGAGGTCTAGACATTTAAATCCACTATTCAAGAGAAGTTTGTTTTCCTTCTCAAAAGCACACATTCAAAATCTTTATCAGAGAAGAAATACAGATAGCTCCATGTTTTGGCTTTAAACCTAATAACAGCAAAACGTAAAAAGTATAGCGTACGTCATACAATGTGAAGCTATTGGGTTTATTTTGTTTACCATCTGTAGTGTTGTCTGAGTTTAAGACGATGCTACTCTAGAGAATTTCTGTGCGAACTGCAAAGCTGTGAGAACATGAATCTTCATTACAAAAGCCTTCAGATTTCTGCCTGTAAACCGTTTTCTGTGGTGCTTGACTTGCTGAATTCGTTGAGAAATTCAGGACAATTTGAAATGGATAATCCTGTTGGTCACATTTGGACATAGCACTTAGTATGAATGTGTTTTCTGGTGATCTTTTCTGGCATAAAAAAAAAAATGTAATGGGTCATGCAACTTAATTCTATAAGCCCGCTTCCCATACTAACATCTTCTGAGTTGACCTAATAGTCCAAGTATTTAAGTTGATTTAATAATCTATGCATATCCCAGAAATGTCAAATACTCATTACTCTGGTCAATTCCGAAAACAACTGCAGAAAAATAATGAACACCCAACCACAGATATATTACGGCGTATTCTTTATTAAATTTTATGTATAAAACTGTATTCTTTAGGGAAGTAAACAAATAGGCAACAATGACAGTTAATTAGTTCATCTTGAGGTCTCTAGATGCTCTGGCATGTTTCACTTCAAATGTCAAGAAAACAGATAAAATATATGAAAAAAGCTCAATCGGATCATGGCTTTCGGTCAGCGCATAGATTAAATTATGAGAGCAAAATGAATTATTAACCAATAAACATGTGACAAAAGATACAGGTCACAGTAATTTATACACAAAACTAAAGAAAATCACAGGAAAACAAAAATCCAGTAATGCTACATGTTCAACAGCTGTCTACCATGTTAGTCCTCAGGAACTTTTCACCACAGCTGGCTACTTGTACAAACCATCCCATTAGCTTAACATGAGCATGTGCAATGTGCAAGTATAGCAAGTGCAAAACAAAAGGATAATATGCCATGCCAAGGCACAATAAATAGTGAGGAACAGACCTTGGAAAGATCAGGGAAGGAAATTTGTAGACTAATATTGCTGGTCTTCATTTAGCCTTAGCCCCATATACCTCAGTAAATGCGATCACGTGTACAAGACGAGGGCTTTAGGGCCCATCTCAGGTCTTAGACATAGGCCTTTGAATAAGAAATATACATTTTGCTAAGAGAAACTATTTCAAAGCATGGTAAAAGATTTAGAGTGGTAGGTCTACGTCACACTCCAGTATAGACGTCATGGGTTGATGGCAGTCACATTACTGCACAGCTGGCATCCTGACCTGGCACATAACCCTGTAAAGACATGTGTATTTTATTTACAATACCATAATATGCATTCTACATTATTGAGTAATAAAGAAAAAAAATCCAAGCCTATGTTTCAATTAGTATTTTATGAATTTGATCACACCACCTACTCATCAGCTGATGCAAATTCATTAATTTATAGCTTATGATGATGGCTAATTATCAGGCTAGCTAGTACATACACAAGGAATATTCAGTTCTTTTTGAATGGGTTTTACAGTGCTGTGAAAAAGTATTTACCCCATCCTGATTTTGTGTATCTCTCATACTAAATTGTTCAGAAATTAAAACAAAATTTAAGATGAAACGAAGGCAACCTGAGTAAACACAATATACATTTTTTAAATGATAATGTTATTTATTGAAGCAAAAAAGTTATCCAATACCAACTGGGCCTGTGTGAAAATGTATTTGCCCAGGTAGTTACTAATTACATAAATCTATGAAACTACATTCATAATAGGGTTCAGCTGGACTAGATGCATCCAGGCCTGATTTCTGCAAACCCTGTTCAATCAAATCAACACTTAAATAGAACTTTTTCCAACAGCATGAAGATGGTTAAAAGGTCTTACCCAGTAATACACTATGCCAAAATTAAAAGAAATTCTAGAAATGATGAGGAAGAAGGATTACAAAACTATTCCAAAAGCTCTGGGACTCCATAGAACGACAGTGAGAGCCATCATCTCCAAATGGAAAAAAAAAACTCTGCACAGTAGTGAACCTTCCCAGAAGTGGCCAACCTTCCAAAATTCCTCCAAAAGCACAGCAATGACTCATCCAGCAAGTCACAAAAACGCAGAGGACAACATCAAAGGACCTACAGGTCTCTCTTGCATCAATAAAGGTCACTGTTCATGACTCCACTATCAGAAAGATACTGAATACAAAAAATGGCACAGAGGAGTGGTGAGATCAAAACCACTGCTAATCCAGAAGAACATTAAGGCTCATCTAAATTTTGCCAAAACACACCTTTATGATCCCCAAACCTTTTGGGAGAATGTTCTGTGGACTGAGGAGTCGAAAGTGGAACCGTTTGGAAGACAGAGGTCCCGTTAGATCTGGCGTAAACCAAACACAGAATTCCACAAAAAGAACATCATACCTACGGTGAAGCATGGTGGAGAAAGTGTGATGGTGTGGGGATGCTTTGCTGCTTCAGGGCCTGGGCAACTTGCAATAATTGAGGGAAACATGAATTCTGCCCTCTACCAGAAAATCCTAAAGGAGAATGCCCAGTCTTCAATCCGTAAACTGAAACTCAAGCGCAACTGGATTATACAGCAAGACAATGATCCAAAGCATAGGAGTAAGTCCACCTCTGAATGGTTAAAAAAAAAAAAAGCTAAATTAAAAGTTTGAGTGGCCCAGTCAAAGTCCTGACTTTTGAATCAACTGAGATGCTGTGGCAGGGCATTAAACAGGCAGCTAATGCTTGAAAACCCTCCAGTGTGCAAAAACTAAAGCAGTTCTGCAAAGAAGAGTGGGACAAAATTCCCCCACAGTGCTGTGAAAGACTGATCTCCAGTTATCTAAAGTGTTTGGTTGCAGTTATTGCTGCTAAAAGGTGGCACTACCAGATAAGTTTAAGGGCAGCAATTAGTTTTTCACAGAGGAGATAGGTGTTGGATAACTTTTTGTTTTTGCTTCAATAAAAACAAAAACAAATAAAAAATGTATTGTGCATTTACTCAGGATGCCTTTCTTTTATGTTGCATTTTGTTTGAAGATCTAAAACTATTTAGTATGAAATTTTGTATACTATACTAATTGACTATTTACAAAAACAAAGAGACAAAAACAGAAGAAATTAGGATGGGGCAAATATTTTTTTCACAGCACTGTATATAACTGACTATTCCATCTGAACAAATCACACGTTGATTAACCTCGAAACTTGTGAGCAAGATAGCTAATCGTCATATCAGATAGTTGGAGAAGTGATGAGAGAGACAGCTATAGGAAATGAACTGCACAGATAGTAAAGGAAATTCGTTCAGCTACAACTGCTTACTACTAAGGGCATGTTATAACTGAAAAATCTGCTCCCACTACACACTCAAGTAACAACGTTGATACACACACAAGTTTTAACGTTGATGGTGTGTTAAGTATTAAAACAGCATTAGGAGAGCAATTTGCAAGGTGGTATTAATATTTTACATGTTGAGCCTATGTGGTAAGCAGAAGCATTCAGGCATTATTGATTCAATGAGGCAAAACAGATACTGAAATTAGTGGTTATTAGGAATGTAATGGTCTGTTTACACTGTACACATTTCAGCTTCATTTTAACGGTCCAACGATAGAAAGCACATGACATAAAACCACTGCTGATCAGATATTATTATTAGGGTGATGGATCATGGTATTGTGTGTGGTGCTGCACCTCGTACATATACAGTTAGAGATCCCCCCCATGCACAGTGTGTGTTAATCATCCTCTACCCTTAATCAGTTTCACTCTACAGCACTGTTGTTGGCTGGATACTATTGGTTGGAAATCCAGCTGTTACATTCAAATCTGATACATTCAGAGCACTGACACTTTCTTTTTTGTGACCGTATCATTTTAGCATCACTATAATCTTGCAAACAATTTCTAGTTATCATGGCCAAGAACACTACTTAAATATAAGGGCATTAGAACGATGGTACATTGCAGGCAACAAACCACAAACCATTGTTTTCGTGTGACATTTCAGCTGACTTAATACCTTCTAAAGGTCGCACAGAGTGTTTTTTTTTTTTTACCGTACATTTCTCGAAAAACCATATAGTTGTTAAAGTTTTCTCAAAAGGACTGAGAGAAAGCAGTACATTGGTGCATGCAGAGATATGTGGCTAGAAAATTAGATATCTGGCGAAGAGAATTTATTCGTCATATATATATTATATATATTATATATATATATATATATATATATATATATATATATATATATATATATATATATATATATATATATATATATATATATATATATATATATATATATATATATATATATATATGGACAGTGAAGATCTTTTATTCACATATTCCAGCTTGTTAGGAAGTTGGGGTCAGCCATGATACAACACCCCTGGAGCAGAGAGGCCTAGCTCAAGGGCCCAACGGTGGCAGTTTGGCTGTTCTGGGGCTTAAACCCCCGACCATCTGATCAGTAACCCAGAGCCGTAGCCATTGAGCCACCACTTGCCAGGGGTGTCAAACGTGGCCTATGGACCAGGACTAATGACTAATGCCTCTAATGTCAAGTCAACCACTGGACAAGTCTAATGTTGCCATTACCTAAAATAAGGTTGCCACAACTGCATCGGATGCCCCGTGGGTGCAGAGTCTGGGACCGAGTTTGATGTGCTGCTTTATTGAGAATGGCAATGTCCTATATAGTATCTGCTCAATGTTGGTCCTATTATGGTCCCTTTACACTAATGATTAGGGTAGATGAGGGCTGGGAAACTGTTTAGAGTAAGAATCAGCAACTATGATACAGATACAGACGGCATTCAGAAAATAAGAACAATGAGAACCAAAGAGCAAAGCACTGCCTTTAAAAAAAGCATCAGGTTGTTAATGGGAAGCTGCGGAATGCAAAAGCATGCATAAAGCAGCACTGTGTTTATGCTGGCATCACCAGAGTCTCACCTGCTATGCTGGGACAGGTCAGGAAAGAGCACAACATTTCTTTTTCTTTCTTTTGGCCTTTTCATAACAAAAGAAAAAGAAAAGTGGGCTAAAGTAGGCAATGATTATTCACAGTACAAGATAAGTGAAATTTTTATTAGGGCCCAACTGTTATCAACAGATTGAAAGAAAAAAAAAAAAACCTGCCTGATTAACTTCCACTGACTTACTAGCATGTGTAGAAGTCATGCCTATAAAGCAAAGCAATGTTTCATAGCAAAGCTGCATTCATGAATGTGATGATATAGGGTCACAGCACTGCTCAACACTTTTTTTCAGTTAAAAAAAAAAAAAAAAAAAAATACATCTGAACATAATGTATTTGTAAGATGTAATTGTACTCTCTTGGATGACTGATATCATCAGGATTCAGTCTGGCAATTTCATGATGGGGTGAAACCTGAAACAGGTTAGCTTATAATAAAATGTGTCTTTGTTAAATGTACATTGTTGTTTCTACTGTTCAAGTTTGATAAATAAATAATGTATATTCTGTAACAAGCTACTGCCTAATTACAGCAATTGATATTGATTTTAAGGTGCCAAAAAATTCCAATAACCAAGATCAGTGAGAATTTCGATACCTGCTGAGCCCTACTTTCTATTAAACAAGAATATGAACATAAAGATGAAGTAGACTAATGGGAGTGGATGCTAGATTAATCAAAAGGCTGGATTTTTAATACCGAACAATGCAAAGCAGTCTATCAGGAAAGATTTAATCACATTTATAATCTAAACATTTCTAAAAATAGTAACACTGGTAAGATAGTGTTAGCAATAATAACAATTAAAAAAATTAAATAAAAACCTGGATTTTGCTTCTCAGTCATCATGACTCGCTGAAATGTTTCAGCTAATTAACTGGAGAGTTGAACCCTGTATTTTTGAGCTGCAAAGTTAAAATCTCAGGCTGGTCAACCGCAATGAAAGCTAACACAATTCCTGGTATGTTCATATGTGGCCCTGACTGCATTTGAGGTGGCTTATTGAAAACATTAGCATAGAAAAGTGAAAACAGGAGGACTTTTCTAAAGTCACTGAAGAACAGACAAAATTGGAAATCGAAATGATTTAGAAATGAAGCACCTGTTGCCTATTAGTGCTAACGATGAAATACTTCAGACATCAGTTTGGGAGACGGTCATTTATACACAAAATCAACCGAAGGTTACCTGGCGACGGAGGTGAATCTCTGGCCCAACGCTGCCTTCTTCGTCCAGATCGTCTTCAGAATCTCCATCTGTTCGACCCTGCAGACGCACCACACAGCGCTCTGCTGTTTCCTGAAAACAAACGGTTTAATGCTATTATTCAGTCCAATACAGATGCCAAAGTATCATGATCCAAAATTTTATAGTCTCAGTAATGCAGAGAAAATAGTGCACATGAACCTTTAACTACAGTGAGCAGGCTCCAGTATAGAGATATGTTTCCCAAAATAGAAATCGTATATAGAAGTCATTCTATTTGCTTAAACTCCACAGACCACAGTCATAGCAGTGTGAGGATTCAGTTATTTGGTATGAGCAACTGTTAAAGTATAGAACATAAATAAGCCTTACTTCACTGTACAGATTCAGAAGAGACACTCGGACATCATTCACAGCTCCCCACGTCTTTGGGCTCCTCAGCACCAGATCAGAAGGTGGTTTCTGCTCGACTCGAGCTCCTGCAGACCAGATCTGAGTGAAAAACATCAAACAGTACTTTAAAAGAAGAAAAACTATACATTTCAATTCACTTACATTTACAGCAATTCACTTAACTGCCATTATTGTGTGGCAGTCTGGGGAAAAACCGGTTGCATGTTACTGTGGCTAAAATCAACAACTAAATTCTGTCAAAACATCTAAACAGTCAAAATAATGATCAATCGCCACTGATCAAAATTTTGTTTTTCTGCCATTACTATACTTGGATATCACCACTTTAAGAAGACATGAAAATGAGGCTCATGTTTAAATGCAACAGGTTACTTTTACCGAAGTAGATGAGACAGTGATGTTGATCAAAGTAAGTTTAAAAAAAAAAAAAGAAAAAAAAAAAAAAAAAAAAAAAAAAAACATTTCACTTTATAAACTTAATTATTCCAAATTTGGCAGCTACGCTGTTTTTCCCGGAACTAGATAACTAAAGAAGTCTCTCAGTAATATTGGAGTGGATTATTTAAATTAAATTTTCTCCTTTTTCAGTTTTTGTGGGTAACTAGACTTTAAAATGCTTTACTTGTGATTGTACAGAGACCCACTGGCGACAAAATAGAAATAATGAGTGGCCATGAGTTATTAATGCATGGGAATGGAATAGAAATCAAGGCTACAACTTAGTAAGGTGTGGGAACTTGATAAAGTCATAGCCATCACTCAGAATGGCAGACAACGAAATAATTACGTGCAGCGCCATCTTAAGTGTGTGTGTGGATCACTGTTGTGAATGCAAACTGAAGTGTACACATACGTTTTATGGTAAGATGGTAATATGCACTTGGTGGAAGAAAAAGCTGCTGTTTGCAAGTTTTAGTTAAGATGTAGACAAAATTTTACATGCATGCCATATTTTTCCTAGAACAGAAGATTTTCAAGTTTGCTCAGATAAAATTATGAATTTTAATGTAATGTACAAAAAAAAGATTGATCACACCTTCACCATGTGCAGGGTATTCCCACTGCCACTTGTGAGCTCTCCTTCTTAAAGCAGTGTTTAAGCCCTGCTGAGGAACTCTACTGTGAATGCCATGTGTATACTCAGATTTGGACCAGCTGAGTCATTCTGACTGTACAGCCTGACTAATTATAAAGTAACAGGAATTGAAGAGCTCATCAGTCATCAGTGTAATCTTTTATTTCTCCACTCATCTTGACTCACTACAACTAACTAGCTTGATGTTACACTGTGTATATTATCACCGTTAGCGTTTGTCCAGCAGTCAGAACGTAGGATGGAGGGATCTTAAAGATGATGTCCGTTCCTCCTGGTTGACTCCTCCTCACTATCCAGCCTCCTAGTGGTTGATCCTGAAACAGTACCCATTAAACTGAGGCTGAAATAGAACTATTTATTCAATCATTCACCATTCACTGATCTTCAGTAACCACTTTATAAGGGTTGCTGTGAATCTGTAGCCTATCCCAGGAACACCAGTATATTACATGATGCACTGCAATAGACTGGTGTCTCATGCAGTGTGTATTCCCAGGTTAATGCCATATATGTAATGTAATGTAATGTAAATAAATAAATATATATATATATATATATATATATATATATATATATATATATATATATATATATAAAAAAAAGTAAAAAGAGTGCTTTGAGATTTATCTTAAAACACATGAGCCTAAAAAAGCACAGACTATCCCCAAAACCGAACACATTCATATCTGGTGAGAATTTTATAACCTTTACTGAAGTATAGTAACATTGTGAGAAGGTCCTACCACGTCAGAGTTGTTCTTGAGCCTTACGAAGTTTCCGTCCAGGTCTATCTCATCGATGGACACACAGCCGCGAGCAGACGAGTGCTGGGACACTTTGTAGCTTGGAGAGAGTCCCGACCCGCCCTCGTGTTTCCGTTTCTTTCCCCAGCCTTTGCGTGTGGCGTGGACGTGTGTGCGGGAGATGGGTGCGTGCTGAGAGGGACTCGGGGAAAGATTGAGTCTGGACAGAAAAATGACTGCATTTGAAAAATGACAAAGAAGCTGACTAATGACTAAAAAGAAAATATTTAGAGACATACAAATGAAAGTACTACATCAGGTAAAGACAGAATATATATATATATTTTTTTTACAGTAGTGTCTCTCCACCATGCCAAGGAACATGAGCATAAATAGGAAGCTTATGTGCATTCTTAAGCCAGATCTGATGTGTTCTCTCAGCAGCACTGATGTGCATATCGATTACACGAGTATCTCTTGATTTTGCAGAGGTTAATATACGTTTGGTTACCAGCTAAATGTGCTTCATGTCCTACCGTTGCTCCTCTCCCTCCAGCATCTTGCGATAAGCATTGATCTCCATGTCCAGCATGAGTTTGATGTCCAGCAGACTCTGGTATTCCTCGAGTTGCGCTTGCATCTGCTGCCTCATGTTGGCCATCTCCTGCTCCTTCTGGGAGAGCCGCTGTTGGCTGAGCTGCCTCTCACGGTCCAGAGCTCGCTCCAAGTCCTGCACTCGTGCCTCCAGCTCACGGTTCTCACACACACACAAACATGCACTCATCACTCTATTCATTAATCATGCAATTGGTACAGCAAAGTATGGAAAGCAAAATTATATTAATTAAATAATGTTAAAATCTTTATACAGCCTGTGACTCTTTGGTTCATAGATATGCCAAATTAATCACTAAGATCAAATTAACGAATATAAACAAGGTCATAAGCACATTTTTGCTGATTTATCTAATTTTACACACTATATTACGTACGCCTGGAAAACGCATATATTTTCAACAGCGGAGATTTGTATGACCAGCTAATGACTGGAGACTGATCATCAATTTGATTACAAACCCAACTGATGAAATATTTATATGTAGCCAACAAAACTGGCTACATAAAACAACACTGGCTACAACTGGTTACAACACAACGATAAAATCTGTCATCTATGCCCTACCTGTTTCTGCAGGCTGTTTATCTGCATGGACTGGGACTCCACTTTTATTCTGGTTCCTTCCAGCTCTTCTCTGGTAGTTGTGGCATAATCACTGTTCTTCAGGGCCACCTGCTTGGCATTTTCCAACTGCAATGCAGAAATGGATCGACACATTTGATATCTTGTACATATATGCTGCCATGTTTAAATGTTCGTATATAAATTGCATCCAATTTGCATGGCCAAACATTATGCAACAATATTATGCAGTGTGGTTTATTCTGATGTTCTTGCTGTTCTGTGAAGTGTGTACTGTATGCTTAATGAATTGGGCTGCACTTCTTGTATTGTTAACTTGTCATTTGTCCTATGTGTAATCACATCCTGCACTGTGATCCTGTGGTGCCTTTACACTTGGTGTGATTAATTTGTGCTGGTGAGAACACAGCAATTCCACTCAGCTGACGATCAAAACAACTGCTCTGACAGCTGCTGAACGAGGTAGTCTCAGTCTAGTTCCAAGCAAACCTTAGTACAGTTTGATGGCAGTGAGAAAACGTTTGAACCCTGAAATGATCGAACTGTAGGAAGAGAACCAAGCATACAATGCGGTGCAGCATTTTTTCATGAGTGTGTTTAACGACATGCAAACTAAATTAAACATTTTTATATAAGCATCTAATTTTTATTTACTGCCACCCATTATCTGTGCTCTCTGCGATTTATTCTTGTTTACAAGGTTTGTTTACCTTTTTCCATCAACACATTTCTGACAAATGAGTGTATTTTCAGCCATATACGTCCCTTGGTCAAATGTTTTTTTTTTTGTTGGCCAAATAGCAAAAGATCCAAAATGTATCATATTCGTTTAGATTCATACTAATCAAATTGATTTGTGTGTGCTCATAAGATGTGGCTTTAAAGTTGTATTGCCAAACGCACATGCACTAATTAGGAGTTACCAGTGAGAGAGAGTGCCCTGCTGGTGTACCTTAGCATTAAAGGTGCGTTCCAGGTCGTCTTTATACTGCTGGATCTGGGATTCGTGCTCTTGTCGCAGCTGCTGCATGGCCTCTGCTAACTTACTCTCAAACTCCTTCTGCCTCCCTGAATCCACCTCCACCAGACGACTCTCGTACCGACTCCGCATCTCTCGCACTTCCTGTAGGCAACATTTACAATTGCAATTAGACTCGTAAAACACCATAAAATGTCAGTGGGTTGAGATCTTGCTGGCACTGGCAGCTATTTGGACAATATTGTGATGCCTATTGGACAATAATTTGTTCTAGATGAGTGTGATGTGCAAAGAAGGGGCTTATGCTCCACTTTTACAGAAAAGATGAACAGTTTACACTGTTGTAGCATGAGTGATAAGAGGGACTAATTGGTTTTTGCAGATGTTCCAAAACGCTATAAACTATAAATTGATTAAAAAATATTAATAATTTAAAAATAAATAAATAAATAATAATACATTTATTAAATTAATATACAATTTCCACAGCAAATTGCTGTGGAATAAGTTTGTGTTTATTTATTTATTTTAAATAAAAGGTGTATGGTTTTATTCCTTTATTCAGCACTGGCATACAAAAATATTGAAACCAGCCTAAAATGTTTAGGCACAGGAACACCAAGTAAGAAATATTTTCACCACTAAACAATAATGGCATTGTGTTCCACCCCTACTTAGTGCGGATAAGAATTCAAAATCGCCTGATACTGCATAATTATTTGAGGAACATTTTTATTGACCGTCCTCATTAGTTTTTTGGGGTTTTTTGGACATTTCACAGTCGGTACACTAGTGTCTTGTGAGGCTCTTTTTGGGATCCCAGTAACAAATTGTGGTAGGTGATGTCTGGGCTACTGTATTATTTAACAAAAATGTAAATTATAATTTATATCATGGTGTTACTTTATTTCTGTTTCTAAAGTATATTTTAAATGATTCAGGTTTGCTTTAGTTAACCATTTGATCATTGCATTCCTCGTCAAAATGAACCTATGTGATTGTAGGTAAAGCTACCTTTTATCCTCGAGGCATATTTTCACCATTTTTTTGGTGTGCCACATAAGTGCCATAACGAGCTGGAGTCAAATTGAAATGTTAGTCATTGATGTCTAAATCGAACACTGCTATAGAAATAGTTATAGTACGAACAGAATAGAAATAGTACGACTCTTGTACTTTGTTCTGCCAAGTTAAACTCCTCATGATCTTTTACATGGGTAATTTTGATTTATAAGTAGGAAATCAGAAAAACAAATACACAAGGAAAAGAAGTATTTCGCACCTGTTCAGCGAGCTGCTTCTGAAACTCCATCTGCTCATGGAGGGTCTGCATCTGGTTCTCTGTGTCGACTCGACGAAGCGTCTCTGAATTAACCTGAGCTTTGGCATTCTGCAAGGCTGTATCCAGCTACACAACAAGCAGTTATATTTTTATTGAGTAAAGCTGAGCACACAACAGAATACTTCTGAATACTCAAAATCCCAAGGAGTTCTTTTTCCTCCTAATATCACTAGTAGCATACAGGCAATATGTTTTGAGTATCATACACTGCTGATATTCAATCATGAAACACTCAGTGGCCCAGAGCAACCAGGGCAGCACTGTCCTTCCTCTTTGCTTAGGAATTCCTTAGTAAAAAATTTTCCTCCCACAAGGTTTGCAAATTAATTTTAAGGAGAAACTTTTAGTGATCTCAGTAATATTCAGGGTCAACTCAGATTGAAAAGTTGATGAATGACCCATTTCCTCAACTCACATTATCCACTTGTGTCGTGAGGTCTGAAACATCACTTTCCAGTCTGCGGTTAGTTGCTAATAAATTAGCATAGTCTGCCTCTTTGGAGTTCAGGGCAGCTTCGAGATTCCTCCAGCGCTCCAATGCGTTGCAAAGTTCAGCCTCTTTCTTGTTGTTCCTGCAAGACAAAAAAAAAAAAAAAAGAGAGAGATTGAAATTGTGAAGTGAGACCAATAGATTTATCATTTTGTAGCTGTTTTCTCAACGCAGGCAGTTTGACATTTCATTGAAGTCTTCAACATGTCATGGTCTGGGAATGAGCATCACCTATACACACCTGTGGCTTGAAGGGAGAAGCGGTTCATAGCGTAAATCTATACAAGCACAATACTTCAGCAATGAAAGGTGGTGGTGTACAGTAGGTGGTAAACTGGATGCCATTTGGGGTAAAACCCAGAACCACTTTAGGTTTTTGTTATATACAGTAAGGTTATCATATACTAGTTATTCCATTAATTTAAAGTACTTTGTTAGCATACTGTCTTTTTAGGGGACTTTATAATGTTTATATTGAAATGTTTGCCATTTAGTGAGTCTGGTGCCAGGTTGTTGGTTACTGCTGTATTATTTGTATTCCTGGGAGAAATTAGAGGTCACAGCGGAACATTGCTAGCACAATTACAATGGTGCTTAATAAGAGAAAATGACCTCAAACATAAGGGGTTTCATGTAAGTTTCACTGTTCGTTCCTAAAAACAAAAGACCAAATGCTGTTGTAAATACATTTACATTTATTCACTTAGCAGACGCTTTTATCCAAAGCGACTTACAAATGAGAGAGATACAAGCAAAGTTAATACAAGAGATACAAGCAAAATGAGGGAGATACAAGCAAATGACAGGTGTCCTCATACTATTGGTCATAGAACTGTGCTCAGAAGTGTATATAGGAATGAGCAAGCTAGCTCAAGTGCAATTTTTTAAATAGTGTTTTATATGCTTCCATTTAACATTCATGTCTTCATGCACCCTGAGCTGTGATGTTGCTGCTACTGTTTGAGGTCATCATACCTGGTCACTAGATTGCGGTGGTCTTCACACAGCTGGCTGTACTCTATCTGAAGCCTGGCTCGCTCATTCGCGGTGTTATCCAGAGTTTTTCTAGCGTCGGCCAGCTCCGTTTCATACAACACGCGCACATTCTTCAGCTCCCTTGTCGTGCTCTCTTCTTTCTCCTCCAGAAGGAGCCGCATGGATGATTTCTCATTCTCGAGCTGGCGCACGCGCTCGATGTAGTTGGCGAGGCGGTCATTGAGCTGTCGCAGGTCCTCTTTCTCCTGCAGGCGACTCAGGCGGGTCGGGCTAACCGAGGACGGAGAGCCTCCCGGGGCCGCGGCGGCGGCGGCGGCGGCGCTGCGTCTTCCGGAGCGAGACGGCCGGCCGGCTGAAGTCTCAGGAGTTGACGTTATCATGGCTGCTTGCTAGTTTCTCAGGCTTTCTTACACGCAAACACGCGTATCTTGCCTCCTCTTTTGAGCACTATTCCTTTCAAAGCAGTTTCCAGTCGCTAAGACAAACAAACTACCAAACCGCAACAAAACTATTGAATCATTGTTAACAAACGCTACGCAGGCTGTCAGCATGGGCCATGTCTCTGCTATACAGCGCACTTACAATAACAAAAATAAACAGAGCAAAGCTGCTAACTATACGCTTAATTTCGACTGTATTAATCCGAGAAAACCCTGCTCATGTTGCTGTTTTCTCTTTTTTCTTCTTCTTTTTTTTCCAGCGTATGTCACTTTTATCGCGCACAGCTGCTGAAGAATTGATGGCACCCAAATAAGCGCCGTGACGTCACATCACAAGCACGAAGGCTGGTACCATTTAAAGGAATGGCTGAACCCTGGAAATAAAAGAAATTCATACTCGTTTACAAAATAATAATAATAATCACTCATAATCATAATTTGAAACGGACATGTTGTTGTGATTTCTGACACTGTACTGTTGCCTATAGCGACTGGTTGAACCAGTTGATTTGATTTCTCCTGTGTATTAAAACTGCATGCTGTTGTATTTTATTGCTTGTGTACCAGTGTAATTACTTAACACTCTACCAGCAGTATACATACAGACACAGATCAACTATGTTTAATACAGGTGATTAGAGGTCACTAGCCAGAATCTAGTCTGCCTACACTGGTACTCGCCGTACTATGTACTAGGCCTATATAAGTGCTTCTGAATGGTTTCTGAACATATGGGGGCCTTAAGAGACTTCCTGCATATATCTTCCTACATACAGTATGTACATACATACATACAATATACTATATCTATCTATCTATCTATCTATCTATATATATATATATATATATATATATATATATATATATATATATATATGTGTGTGTGTGTGTGTGTGTGTGTGTGTGTGTGTATGTATATATATATATATATATATATATATATATATATATATATATATATATATATATATATATATATATATATGTATGTATGTATGTATGTATATATCAGCAGGAACTTTAGGGCTTTTCCTATGCACAGCATGTCAGCTTCCCTCTAACTGTCCAACAAAGGCACACTACAAGACCAGATATTATTTGTGTTGTGGATTACAGTAGTGTGTACTACAAACAGTAGTGTGTGTATTTTACAAGTGTATCAGGTACAGCAGTGGTACTGTTGGTTTTTAAACACTGTGTACACTTATTGTCCATTTTATTAGGCACACCTAAATTGTTTTGGTTCACTTTGGAGGTGTTACAGTTAGAGAATATAGCACATCGTTTTCAATGCATAGTGTGTGTTAGGCCGAATTGTCCTCTAGCATTCATCAGTGTCAGTTGAAGACAACAGCACATCTGTTTGCTGGAAATCTTTTGATTGGTGGACTGGTTTTTCAACCCATTAGTGACACTGAGGTATTTAAAATCCCAGCAATACTTCTGTACCTAATATAGTCAAACCAGCACTACCATGTCAATATGACTTCTATGCTGAGAATGATCCACCACTCAAATAATACCTGGTCAGTGGTGGTCCAGTTGTGTTCCTTTTCAGAGGAGTAGAGGAGAAGTGAGAGTAGAGGGGGACAAAGCAACAGATGGGTTACAGTCAGGAACTGTATACCTGAAATGACCTATACAGTTGGTGTAGATAATAAATGGTGAGACAATTAAACAGCAATAATTAATGACATCTATGATATTAATGACATCTCTGTCTCCAGTATGGCTAGATATTGCTATGGCAGCAGTGAATTGAGGAAGCTCAAAGAACTCATAATTGAACGTGTCAACATTTTATATAGTAAATATATTTCCAATGAGGCTATTCACGTGAAATTTTTTACCAGACTTTGGCATTAACTCATGAAATCCACACATATAAAGAAATCCAAACAATAAATGAAGTTATGTATAATAAAGTGGAATGACACTGGAAAAAAGTGTTGAACATGCTAAAAAAAAGCAGTTCTCCAATGCAAGGTAAGGCAAGGAACCAGCTTAATTCCATAATTAATTATACCTCCTATCTGTGCAAATTAATATCATCTGGGTTAGTAAACTGATGGTATATAAAAAGACTTTTTGTTACCAAGGTGTCACACAAGAAACATCTCATGATGGGTAAAAGCAAAGAGCTCTCCCAAGACCTGCGCAACCTTATTGTTGTGAATCATATTGATGGAATCAGATACAGATGTATTTCAAAACTTCTGAATCCTCCAGTAAGCACCACTGGGGCCATTATCCATAAGTGGAAGCAACATCACGCCGTCATCAACCGCTCATGCACAGGAGCTCCTCACAAGATTTCTGACCAGGGAGTCAAAAGAATGGTCAGAAAAGTAGTCCAAGAGTCAAGGACCACTCCGAAAGAGCTCCAGAAACACTTGGAGGCAGCAGGTGCCATTATCACAGAGAAAACAATAGGCAATGCACTCCACTGCTCACGCTCACCTCACAAGACTCCATTACTAAAGAAAAGGCATGTTGAAGCTTGTTTAAAGTTTGCGTCAACTCATTTGGACAAGCCTATGAAATACTGGGAGAGTGTAGTCTGGTCAGACGTGAGCAAAATTGAACTTTTTGGCTGTCATACTACACATCATGTTTGGAGAAGAAATAGCACTGCACATCACCCTAAAAACACTATAACAACAGTGAAGTTTGGAGGGGGAAGCATCATGGTGTAGGGCTGTTTTACATCGCATGTTACTGGCAGACTTCATATAATTGAAGGAACGATGAATGGAGCCCTTTACCAGGAGATTCTTGAGAAGTATCTGCTGCCATCAACCAGGATGATGAAGAAGAGACGTGGGTGGACCTTCTAGCAGGACAATGATCCAAATCATACAGCAAAGGAAACTCGCAATTGGTTTCAGAGAAAAAAATTCAAGCCGTTAGAATGGTCCAGTCAATCACCTGACTTGAATCCAATTGAACAAGATTTAAAGACAATTTGTTTAGAAGAATGAGCCAAGATCACACCTGAATACTGCGGCCGATTAATTTCTATATACAGGAAGCATCTTGAAGCTGTCATTATAAACAAAGGCTTCTCCACTAAGTATTAAATAAATTTCAGTTAGTTCAATACTAACTTCCTGTTCAATACTATTTTCCTGTGTCATTCCTCTTTATTACACATAACTTTATTTATGGACTTTAATGTTGCGAATTCTTTATATTTCTGGATTTCTTTAGCTAATGCCAAAGTCTGGTGAACATTTCATGTGAATAACCTCATTGGAAATATATTTACTGAAAAAAATGTTGACACGTTCAATACTTATTTCCCCCACTGTACACTCTCTGACAACAACAGAACTGCTTGTTGTCCTTGAAACATTTACTTGTTTTTAAATATCATCTGGTTTCACCTCCTGCAGCTTCAGAAATACTTCACACAGTTGATGAATAGCTTCTATCTGAAGTGTCTTATTTCTCTCTGAAACACTGTGTACTGTTCTGTAACTTGTTTTACCTTTACCTTCATTAATGTAGTACACTACAGTCACTCTTTGAATTCTCCCAAGACAAGACTGTATTTTGCTGGCTGCTTTGGATAAGGTGTGTACTAGATGCACAGGTGTAAATATTTTTTAATCAACAGTATGCAATGTGCAGAGCACTGAGTTCCTGTAAACAGTAGATGGAGACAAAGCTCAGTTCTGGGTGGTTCCGCTTACACAGTATAACGCAACACTAGTATATAGTGTGTCTGGAACCACACTTTTTTCACTACAGGGAATTCTGCCTTTTTATAAGTCATCCTGAACACATAATAGAGATCTCATTTACTCATGGAATTCCACAGTGCAATTCATAAGTTCAGTGTCCATATAGTGTAGCCAAGGAGATGCTGAACACCCATCTTACACTTTTCAGTTTGTAGGGAACATGGAATATGGTGCCATTTCAAACACAAGGCTGATCTTAGTCATTGATCTGATTGTTGATTGTAAGAGAGCTTTTATTCATTCTTTTTTCTATTTTGGTATTTGGACTGATTCATCCATCATTAGATCTGAATAGATCCATTATACTGTCACTGGACCAGAATTCACCAAGTTTAATGACAAACACTTGTGTATTTCCAATGTGGAAGTGTTTCAGTTGCATGTCAATGCCAAAGTATTATGAAATGACCTGGTGCAAGTAAGGATCATTTTGCTGCATGTAACTAATACAAACATGCCGTATGTATTTATACATGGCAGTATAAATGTATAGCATTAAGTCAGTTGTTTCTTCATAACAGGAAACAAACCATGATGAAGTAAGCTTGTTGTAATCAAACCTAAGACAGGAAATAAACATAAGCTGTAAGATCTAGAGATTGGTGGCTGAAGTTAATTAAAACCACAGGCCTCCACTGCCAACTGCTATTCTTCACTGCATCATATCAGAGTGAGTGTGCAGCCCTCTGCCGAAGTGTGCTGATCCTAATGAAACACGACACAACTGAAACAGATCCACAAAATGTTTATACCTTGATCCTTGAGCTGGTCCTGACCATTTGAACTCTCCTTTGGCAGTGCGGTTTTCATAGCACCGTGAAGCACTATGATAAAGGGCTGAACAACGATATGTAACAAGTGCTTTGACATGTGGCAAGACATCATGTCTGTCGGTACTTTGGTTTGTGTGTATGTGTGTGTGTGTGTGTGTGTGTGTGTGTCTATATATATATATATATATATATATATATATATATATATATATATATATATATATATATTCTCAAATAAAATAAAATAGGTTTTAGTAGATAAAATAGAATGGGTTTAGGGGTTATTCTTTAGGTTCTCATGACGTTTTTTGGTAGGTTTGTTTTAATGTTACTTTCAATTTTTTTTTTTTTGAATAACATTACTATTCAATGCTATAACTGATCTATATAAGTATGATGAAAATCCATATCAATTGTCGAGACTGTAACATTTACAGTATATTTATCAACAATATATTTATCATTATTGTCAGTGTAATTGTCAGTCTCATTAACATAACAACAACAACAACAACAACAATAAGAAGAACCTTTCTAATAAGAATCTTTATTTTTATTGTTTTTTATCAGTATAAATATAATTTCACTATTATTGTAATACTATTGTATTGTATCATTATTACTTCAGTCAGTGATTTGTTCTTTTCTCTCTCTCTCTCATTCACACACACACAATCATTATTACAATCATGAATATCACTAATATTATCATAAGCATTATCACTGTCATTATCACAATTATTGTTCTAATTATAATTAAATTATCATCAATTGTTATTTCATTATATTTTAATCTATCAACTATTTATCATTTAATTATAATGTTGTCATCAGTATTTGCATTATGAATTTAATCATTACTCTTGTCATCTTTGGTGTCAATCTTACTCATTTAGGTTATCTTTAATCATCATTGTAATAAATAAATTTCATGGATATTATCATCAACAGCAGACTATCATCAAAATCTCTGCCATTGTAATTGTTAACAATATCACTTATCATTATCATTAAATATAACTGTCAATATCATTATTATTACCCATCAAACATTTCCTTCTTTGTTACTATTTTTATCTCAGTAATTTAATGTCTTCAATTTAGTTGTAGAAATATGATGCTCTATTAGAAAATTGATTTCTCAAGAGGCTTATACAGTAGATCTGCGACAGGTTTTGCTTGGCGATTTCTTTCTTTCTTTCTTTCTTTTTTTTAAAAGGAAACCCTCATATACTCATATACACACCCTGATATACACATACATACACTACACTGTATAATGTCTACAGTACACTAAAATGTTACTTACTGCATATCTGACATGGCTGTTATGTGAAGCGGTGACTTGGTGAATAAGTGTGTGAATGTGTGTCCACATGGTGCCCTGTGATACACTGGGGGCTCATGCAGGGTGAATTCCCATCTTGGGCCTGGTTTTCTTCGACTTACATGACCCCGATCAAGCTAAAGAGTTTACTGAAGATAAATGTATGAATTGTCATTATTATCAACATAACCAATATCTGCCAGCATATATTGCAACCAATCTGCATAAGCATAGGCAATATAATGAATATTATTGTCAACATAACGTACACTATACTATATATCATTATCCTAATCAGGGTGGCATGGTGGTGCAGTGTTGCCGCCTCATAGCGTCAGGATCTGCGGGTCGATCCTAAGCTTGGGTTACTGTCTGTGTGGTCACTTCTGAGTGCCCTCTTCTCTGGGTTCTCCAGTTTCCTGCCACCAGGGGTGTTAGATAGACTGTTAATCATCCAGGGCTGAGCCCAGATTCTTCTCCATGCATTTTCCCCCGTTCAGCTAGGAGCCTAAGTTTTGTTTTATGGAAGCTGTGGTAACATCACTGTCAGTGCATGACATGATCAGAAAAAGTTGGATTTATAATAAAACCTCGGGTGTTGTCACTGTGTGTAGGACTACCAGACCGATAAAATATCAAACTTTTCCAATTAGGCTAGTTTGGTGTCGCTAGCCAAGGGGAGGCACAACTAAGCTATGGGTTTAGCTGCTACAGTGCCATGAAAAGCACATTATCTTTTCTTATGCTCTGCTTGTATCATGTTCACGTAAACTGGAACTCATAAAGACATTTACACTCTTCGCTTTCCTGCTCAGCTTCAGAGTATGTTACTGTTTCAGTTTCAACCCCTTTACTGGTTTAAAAAATGGCGTATATCAATTTTTCCTCACACTGATTGTAAGTGAGCATTTAGCAGAAGTGAGAGCTGTCAGCCAATAAGACACGAGTATTTCCACATATTTTCCTGTAAACTCTGTCTCTACCATCTTCTTTTACTGACGCTCAGTTACATAGTGACGAACCGCTCCAAGTGGAGAATTATTTGGGGCTAAAGAAAAAAATGCCCAGGCCAGGTTACGCCCCTGCCTTCAACCTGCCAAAAACATCCTGGTAAGTAACTCAGTTGCCCCTGTATGGCACAGTGGTTAGTACGTTTGCCTCAAACCTCTGGGGTTGGGGGTTCAAATCTTGCCACCGCCCTGTGTGTGTAGAGTTTGCACGTACTTCAGTTTAGACCCCCAGTCCAGTGACTCCATAGTAGGCTGATTGGCATTTCCATAGTGTGTGAATGTGCCCTGTGATGGGTTGAGCTCTCTGGTATACAGGCTGTAGGATAAGCGGTGTGGAAATTGCCCCTAGGTGTGACTGAATGTGGATTCCCTTTGAAAGTCTGGCATCCCATCCAGATGTGCATTCCAGATCCACCCTGACCAAGGTAAAGAGGGTACTGAATGATGAACGAATGAATCAACTTATTTCTATAAGCAACATGTTCCTCTCCTGTCTCAGTCATCACTATAGGAGGTTCTCAGTCATATACCCTAATCCCTACCTCCTCCTCCGTGGTTTCTGTGCTGCTCTTCGGGTTTTGGTCGCCTAGTGGAGCAGCAGCAGCGCCTATCCCATCTCTCTCTCTCTCTCTCTCTCTCTCTCTCTCTCTCTCTCTCTCTCTCTAATATCGCTCCCTGCAGCCACTCATCCGCCTTCACAATCTGGGCTTCAACCTCAGCTGGACTTTAAGCTCACAGAGATCATTTTCACGTCTCTCCGCGTTTAAAAAAGCAAAATCAGCGCGTGACTTTCACTCCGGAGCGACGACGGTAAGCGCGCGCGATCGGCACATCTCCCCTCTCTCTATCACTCATCACCGAGCCGCTGAGTGACCA
The DNA here is from genome assembly GCF_001660625.3 of Ictalurus punctatus. Lineage (NCBI taxonomy): Eukaryota > Metazoa > Chordata > Actinopteri > Siluriformes > Ictaluridae > Ictalurus > Ictalurus punctatus. Next base: position 19,350,787 of record NC_030425.2, read on the forward strand.
TTAACTCTCGACACCTTTTTTTTCTCCAAGTGGAATGATTACCATTAGTGATTGACAGAGCAACATGTTTATGTTTACCGAGAATGGAACATCGGCGCTTTTTAATTCAAAATTAAAATCACGCGCATCCACGCATCAGTGTTGCCATGCAGGACTGCGCGTGCACGATATACTATAGAGTTAATACTTAACCAAAACTCTGCAGTGCTCATGTATCGCAGGATGATGTGGATCACATGCTGCCAACGAGATGAACTTGTACTCCTTTCATACTGCACATTCGATTGTTTTGTTCATTGCAATTGCAATAACCTGTAGCTGTATTATTCTCTGAGATGATGATACAGGTTACTGCAAAATGTTACAGTATTGTTGATCTGTTCATTCACAACTATAGAATCTACACCATAACCACTATATAATGGCTATCACACTATGTATGGTTATGTATGTGACAAATAAAACCAGTTGATTTGATCATCTTCCACTGTCTATATATACATAATGATCAGAGTCTGGGCATTGCTTTAAAAATCCTGATTTGCACAAGATCATTTACATACAGGAGCTCAAAACCTTGGGCTATAATTTAATTTTGGCAACTCTAAGGAATTTGCAGTCATGTCTGGCTGGTGGACTTTTATAATTGTTTCTAATTCTAATTCATTGTGTTTAATCTTAAAGATCAAAATTCATTAACCCCACAACAGAAAGTCTTATCATAATATAAATCATATCTCTTGCTATGATATGATAGTATGTCTATCTCTCCTCTCTTCATAGGCTGATATCACACTTGTGAGGATTTTCGATAAACGCAGCGTTAGAAAAATGGAGCGTTGTTTTTTTTCTGTGTGGCAGATGAGCATGGTGATCACGCTCATGTTTTCTGGAATTCAGGTAAGATCTGCAGCACCTATGATCTATTATAAGCTGTATATCTGTATCTCTATTAAACAGTAAAGTATAAAATTGATACTGATACATTCACAGCTAGGGAAAAAACAACAACTAAGAGAAGTTATGCTTTAGCTTCAGTTATGTACAGAAAAGGAATAGTTTGATTAAAAAAAAAATCGAATTGAGACAGTTACTTTGAATATGGACGATCATCCATAACTTTGTTCCTATAGTTTTGCACTGAAGCAGAAGTTAATGTATTTAACAGGTAATAGATGTCTATCACATCCAAAATCCATTCTGTAATACACCTAAGTCTTCACATTTAAAGACATTCCTAAGCTAAACAATTTCATGTTTAAATAATTCATATTGTAAAAAAATAACAGGAATAGTTTACATTTACAGATTTAACTGAGCATTTATATAACTTTCAGCTTTCGGGTATAATGCTGGAAGTTGGCCCTTGGGAGCGGATTAATAGTAAAGGAGAAAAAAAAAGATTCCATTTGTCCAAGGGAACATAATCCATGTTCAGCTTCATTGTGAATTTATTATGCACTTTTATAGATGATAGTAAATCTTAATGTGTGCCTAAACACCCACACATACATGTCTATATGAAATAATTGAAAAACTGCATGCAGTTTTAGACAGATATGTACAGTGTCCACACGGTATTTATAGAAAAGATTTATTGTGATTTATCATAACACTAATTATCAGCATAAGCCTGCCGTAGACAGTCATTCTAGAGCAAGTCTGAATTTAGGTCCTGGGCTGAGATGCATGTTTAAGAGGGGACTGTTTGAATGCCGCCTGTTTTTATGCGACACAGGACACAGGGTGCCAGTTATATATAGAGTGTAGTGAGGAGCTTAATGGAAGACCTGGCACACGCAAGCACACATGAATGCTGCCTAAACCGTGACAATAGGCAGCTGAGGGATGCTTGATAATGGCAATTTCCACCAGCTGAGGTATCTTTCTGCTTGTGCCCCAGTGGTGTGTGTGTGTTTGTGTGTGTGTACGGGAATAGCAGAAGAGTGAAACCTGAGGCTGTCCCTTGGGTACCTGATGGGAGTGTGTGTGTGGCCTGAGTAGAGTGTATGGATGGAAATAAGAGCAGGTAGCATGGAACAAAAAGCAGTACAGTGTCCTTGTTATAGGCTCTCGTCCCAGGCATACTGTCTACCAACTGATATTGTAATTTACAGGTTCTTTTGTTGTTGCAATATTAAGACTACAAATGAGACTGATAATAAAATATGCAAATGTGTTTTATTCTGTCACAAGGTATGAGCTCATGTGTGGCATCTTCACAACAGTAGTATGATATTTTGTCAAATATGATAATTTTGGACTTGATAAATGAGAAATGTTGACTTTTTTGTGATTAAAAATTACAAAAATAAAAGACTTTTGCTGAAAAAAAAGTGCTTTTGCTCATCAAAAAAAAGTTTGATATATTTACATACAGAATCTCGTAATAATACAAATTAGGTCAATGTTTTACTTATTTTATTTTATTTTGACTTCTCAAACAAATGTTTAATCACAGGCTGATATGCATGACAAACTCTGAGAGATAGATTCAACAGTTCACATTCATAGAAATGACACAGAAATGAAGAAACCAGCCATTTAATACACCATAATCTAGGCCACAGTACTTTCTAGAACTAACTCAAAAAAAAAGTTCATCACTCCCGCTGCACTGCTCTCCCGCTGGTCTGTTTTGTTAGTTTGTTTTAGGAGACGCACATTATGAAAATCATGACATGTAAAACCACGCGTAATTTCCTCTGTAATTTTCCAGCGATTTGTACACTAAAGGCAAACTGAAAAAATAATAATAGTCTATTATGACATAATAGCAATAACGTTTTGTCTATATTTGTAAAATATTACCAATAAATACCATTTCCAGCACATCACATTGGCAAACATTACAAAGTGCTAAAACATTTGTCGCATAAAATCCTTTGGACGGAAACCACACAAGACAGTTTTTTTCTCTTGGAGTGCTTTTTAATAGAAAGGCTGTGGTGAGAGCAGATGATGAAAAAGTCCGTGCTGCGTGGGTTTGGTCATTCCAATTCATCACACAAAACTTTCACTGACCCATACGGTCAACTCGAGCCATCCGTCTCACGAGGCAACGGCCTGCTTAAATTGAAACTTCAGGTGAATTTATTCAGCCCTTTCTTTAAGGGGTCTTTGCCATAATCTTTAGGAATAATATTTGTTCAGTGGGCTAAACACTTGTGTTTGATTTATGTGTGTTCGGGGACTGCCCAAAGTTCTCTGCATGCAGAGCAAAGCTGTGTGAAACAGGTGTCCTGTTTTTTCTATTTGCTCCATTCTTTAACCTCACTCTGACAATATGGCCTTCCTGCTGGTATAATGCTACACACACACACACACACACACACACACACACACACACACACACACACACACACACACACACATCTCTTTCTCTCTCTCTCTCACACACACACACAGACACACACATCTCTCTCTCTCACTCACACACACACATCTCTCTCTCTCTCTCTCTCTCTCACACACACACACACACATACACACACACACACACGCACACATCTCTTTCTCTCTCTCTCACACACACACACACAGACACACACATCTCTCTCTCTCACTCACACACACACACACACACACACACACACACACACACACACACACACATGCAAGCTTTTCACCAGATACACCTGCGGCCAAGGATCCCTTCTCACTCACTGTACAGCTCTGGTAGAGTGTGTATGCATGTTTCTACACATCTCTGACGTGTGTGTGTGACCCTGAAGAAGAGTTTAACCTTGGTGTAGCTGAGATCACGCTGCATTTCCAAGAGTAGAAAGTAACTGGACTTTATCACAGACTAATATAATAATGAAAAGTTGCTTTTGTGGCAGATCACTGAAGCTTTCCTTGGCTTAGGAATGGATAAACAACAGAATCTTACAGTTGAAATTCATATGATTGCGCGTAAGCCAAAAATTGATTGCTACAAATGACGGTTATCGTCACTACCTCTGTGTTCCATTTAGACCTAGGCTGTATGAAGGAATATTTTTGGGCTGTGTTCCATTCTGGTGGCAGCAATCCCTGTCTCTTTAGGTAGTGTTAAGCAAAAAGGTACCATGGTAACCATGTGATACCTTTTAGCATGTCGTGCACATTAAAATGTGATCATTCACCATCACTCACTACTTTATTGCTATTGGTAGCTAAATGACAGGCAGCTCTTTTTCTGTGGACAAACACAACTAGATTACTGTTCCTTGAATAGCTAGAAAAACTAACTGGGGCTAATTAGCAAGCTGGATGCATAAACAAGCTACAAATGCTATGAACTTTTTAACCGCAGAATTTCTGGTAAGCTATAAACACAGATATTTTAGGTCTCTAAAGCACTAGCATTTTGCTAATATTTGTAAAGTTAGTTCTAGGTTAGAATGACAGATTGGTGAAATAAGATTAGGGGTTTGCCTACAGTACATCAAGAAGAGTAACTGTGTTAATGTCCTTAAATTTTGACAATATAACAAAGCCTAAAGGCCAGTTGCTTTATGCTTTATGAGACAAGTTTATCATGCCCTGAGTTCCCAGGGGATTGGCTCCAGGCTCCCCCGTGACCCTGTGTAGGATAAGTGGTACAGAAAATGGATGGATGGACAACTTTATCATGAACACATAAATACTGTCCAAAAATGGCAGCATAAGGAATTCTTGTCCCTCTAAGCTTGCTTGATTTTAAGCAGCATTGGATGTGTCCGTCATTGGGAAAACAACCCTATATTTTTGTTCTCTGGATGAAAGTTTAGACCAGTGGTTTTCAAAGTGGGGGCCCCCAGGGAGCGCCCGGGGGGCCTCAACAATTTGGTCGAAGCCACCAAGCCCATCCCTCCCACTAGTATATTTTGTCTTTCTCACTCTCAGACAACCACACACACACACACACACACACACACACACACACACACACACACACACACACACACACACAATCAATTCCTAATGTAATATAATGTAAAGATGTAAGATGTAATTATTAATAAAAAAAAGGGGTATATATTCAGAAGTCTGTATTTTTAATGTGTTTTAAAGACATCTTGCAAAAGGGGGGCCTCGGTCAAATGTTAATGATATTTGGGGGGCCTTGCCCTGGAAAAGTTTGGGAACCCCTGGTTTAGACTACATAATGCTTATAAAGTAGGATATCATTTTTTAATTTTATTAAAAAAAATTTTTTTTTAGAAAGCTGGTGATGTTGCTCCAGGGTCCCTGGTTCAATCCTGACCTCTGGTTTATGTCAGGTTAATGTGGTTAATGTTCTTCCCCGGGTGTATGGGTTTCCTCTGGGTTCTCTGGTTTCCTCCCTCCTGGGAAAAAAAACAACCTTGCTATACTAAATTGCATGAATGTGTGTGTGCGCACGGTGCCCTGCAGTGAACTGGCATCCGATCCAGGGTGTATTCCCACCCCATGTCCAGTGTTCCTGGGATAGGCTCTGCATCCACTGTGACCATGACAAGGATATTTCATGGTATCTTTTTACATGCCAGCCGTGCAAACACAAACATTGATCCAAAAAAATTAAAACTTAATCCTGACCATCATCAAATACTAAACAATACTAATATTAAGCAGGCTAAAAAATAGAATATTATGGAGTTTGCTTTACAGTACGTTACTCAATCATATTTTCTCCTCACACAACTTCTGGCTTTTCTCATAGTCTGGTCAGTGTTTCTGCTTGAGGTCATGCAACAAATTTGATATGTTTCCACCCTTTGTTGATACGGGTTTTAGACACACGTTGATTCACATCTGATCTTCTGTATCAGAGCCACTACCAAATTACGGCGGAAACTCCTTTTTTGAGGATTGAATTGTCTCTGTCTATGTTGGAAGTCCATCTTCCGCCATGCTTGGTTTCATTCTTTGTGTGAGATTCCCACGTTGTGGTGTGTATCGTCAATATCGCGGGATGACAAATTCTTATCATGGGGACGAATTGTACTGTTATCTCATGGACGATACGATATGAAACCCCATGATAAAATATATTATTGTGATGTGAAAGGCAATTCTCATTATATGAAGGTTTAATATCAGCACTACGTCATTTGTATGAAATTAAATCCAACATTACCGCCTTGGAATAAAATGGAGATGGGAGAATAGGATTATCATCAGACTTACAAAATCCTCAGACCTATCCTTAGTGTACTGATATGTGAATGATCTGCTATGATTAGGTCTAGCTGAGGTCTTTTATATATTAGTTTTCTACCATCTATGTAAAGTACCACATGAGATCAAAGTGTCTTTCTGAAGTCAGAAACTTCACTTCCTCATCTCCAGAACATCTGAAAGGATGGAAGGGAGAAGTCGCAGGGTGACTGAGTCCACAGCTGACGATGGCAGACCAGGGCAGATTGGATTTTGAAACTTTAATTTACGCTTGGCTTGGTTCTGGCCTTATGAAAAGCAGATGTTGGATTAGCTTCATGCCTGATTGCATTCCATTGTTTTGCGTTTTCAAGGATCTTTGTGCTCTTAAGGGCCCCGATCAGAGCCAGGTCCTTCTCTTTCTTTTACAAGCGAGACGTTCTCAGGCCAGAAAACCAAAAGCCTGGGGTGGATCCTCTCAGTAACACTGGTGTCTCTCCAGATCAGTATCCCCTGCAGCTGAAGTGTTCAAGGATTCATATTTTGTCAACCGATCTTAATTCATAACATATATTTTTTAGGCCTTTCCTATCTAAAGTATCCAGAGCATTGCTTATCAATGCTCATCTTCTCTAGCACACTCGGTTAAACTTATCATAATTGAGAGCAGGAAAACATTATTGGGTTCAGTGACAATTTACTGTGCTCTCTTTCTTGAGTCTCTACCTTCAGGTAAAGGGGAGAGCAGATGTTGGATTAGCTTCATGCCTGATTGCTTTTCATCATAGTTTAGCTCTTGCAAAGACGCTTAGGGCTTAAAGGACAATCTGATCGGGTTCTTTCTATTGAGAAAACCATTACCAAAGATACACTGGACTTTTTTTGTTTGTTTGTTGTTTTTTTTTACAGCTATTTTCAACAACAAAGCTAATGCATTTACATACTTTAAATCACAATGACTGCCTAATCTTTCATGGTGTTATCACAGGACTGCAGTAACTTTGTGCAGTTTATTTTGTTTTCCAAACATTATTAGACCTTATGTTTGGTTAAGAGAATAATTGGATTCTCTGGTGTCTCCATTATAAGGAACCTTAGAAGATAGATGTCCTCGTGCTACCTTGTAAACAGGACAGACTTTATTTAACTACCCTAAAAGTCTACCTATGTAGGCAGCCTTCTCCCTAATGGAAAAGTAATTCATTATAACATTAGTTCTATATTGAATATAATATACATTTACTAGTATAGTAGATGCATTTTCCATGATAGATATTTCCTACAGAAATCTATCATTTGAATTAGAAATGAAACATGTAAATGTGATTAACATGTTAAAAACTGATACGTGTTACATCAAAATAGCTTAACCTAGAGAATTTTGATTGTAGATCCAAATGACCCCTGTACCAAATAAGGAATTAAACATAGCAGGGTGGTAATACCCAGAATTATAATAGTATAATAATCAATTAAATACAATACCATGATATTCATCCATCCATCCATCTTCCATACTGCTTATCAAACATAGGGTCATGTGGAGCTTGGAGCCTATTCCAGGGAACTTGGGGCACATGGTGTGGAACACCAACCCATCGCAGGGCACAATCACACACACGACAATTTGGAAATACCAATCAACCTACAATGCATGTCTTTGGGCAGAGGGAGGAAACCTGAGCACCCAGGAAAACTGAGCACACACAGGGCAAAGGTGGGAATCGAACCCCCAACCCCACAGGTGTGAGGCAAATGTGCCAACCACTAAGCCAGCGTTCCGCCACCATGATATTCAATACACACCATTTTTTAAAAATACATTTTAACATGCATGTTTTGCCAGTAATATTTGTGTTTATACTTTGCTTACGTTATTCTCATTGGTAAATGTAGTTATGTAATGTAACATCAGAGTTTGTGCAACTGTCTAGCCAGCTTTTAACATGATTAGCTGGCTATGTTAAGCAACTTGCTTTTGAATACAAAAGTTAAGTGTGGGGTAATTTAAAAAAAATAATGTAAAAATTAGAAATAAATATCATGTTCACAGGATGAAGCACAATCCTGATTGAGCCAGCACCACAAACTATAAAAACGCTGACACAGGTACTGTCACCATCCATGGGTTGAGCCAGAAGCAGATGCAGATAAAGACATTTATTTAAAGAAACGTACTAAGAAACAAAGACACTAAGAAAACTTGACTAAACACACTGTGGCAAGAAACAAACATCGAGACATGAACAACGGGAGTCTAAGACAACGAAAGACAGTGAATCAGTGCAGACAATGGCTACACACACACACAAAAGAGTGCTCATTAACAGAAACGTGAATCAGGTGCAGGTGGTCATGTGACATGTAGTGCAGTGCAGTGGCTGATGGGAAGTGGAGTCCAGAGTTTCCTGATACGTGACAGAACCCTCCCCCAAGGGCACTACTCCTGGAGCGCCCAAAATTATACGTCCTCCATCTGGTAGTCCTGGCCCCCTGGAGAAAATGTCCCCCGCAAAATCAGGAGGCCGGGCGGCTTCTACAATGGCACAGGGAGGCTGAGATTTCCTCGGCAGAGCATGAAAGCGGCGCGACGTCCCCAGCTGAACTGGAAGGCTGAGAGAAGTCCCCCGTGCGGCCAGGGAGAGGAGCGTGGGTCTCCTCGAAGCAGAAGGGGGGGAACGCTAGTTGCCATGGAGCAAGCGGGCTGAGCGACGACCTTAGCTGAACAGGGCAGCGGGACAGCTTCCTCGGCTGAGCAGGGCAGCGGGACAGCCTCCTCGGCTGTGCAGGGCAGCGGGACAGCCTCCTCGGCTGTGCAGGGCAGCGGGACAGCCTCCTCGGCTGTGCAGGGCAGCGGGACAGCCTCCTCGGCCTGTCCCTCTGAGGTCGCCATGTTGACCTCAGGTGAGAGCTCCACAGCTGAGACCTCCCCGTAGGCCTCAGGCTGGAGCTCTGCTGTCCTCACTGCTCCCCCCAAAAAAATTTCTGGGCCAGCCTTCACCTCTGGACTGCACAGCCAGGTGTGCCTCCCCTGCAGTGGAAAGCCCCAGATGCTCAGGTTACTTTGCTGGCTGTGTCGCAAGGCGGACTGTGGCGTGAGCGGAGCTTGGCGATGCGTGTCGGCGGCCTGTGGCGTGAGCGGAGCTTGGCGATGCGTGTCGGCGGCCTGTGGCGTGAGCGGAGCGTGTCGGCGGCCTGTGGTGTGAGCGGAGCTTGGCTGTGCGTGTCGGCGGACTGTGGCGTGAGCGGAGCTTGGCGGTGCGTGTCGGCGGACTGTGGCGTGAGCGGAGCTTGGCGGTGCGTGTCGGCGGACTGTGGCGTGAGCGGAGCTTGGCGGTGCGTGTCGGCGGACTGTGGCGTGAGCGGAGCTTGGCGGTGCGTGTCGGCGGACTGTGGCGTGAGCGGAGCTTGGCTGGGCGTGAGCAGCATTTGGTCATTTGGGTCAGTAGGCCTGAACGTGAACTCAGGGACGCGAGACTTGATTTGGACCTCAGAGACGCGAGGCTTGGCTGGGACCTTAGGGACTTGAGACTTGACTGGGACTCGGACATCAAAGCCTGGTGCTAGTGCCTCCCCGCTGACCCTTTGCTGGAGCTCGGCAGGTGAGCCCACCTCATGGGGCTCAGGTTCGAGCTCTGAGGTCACCCTGTCGGTCCCGGGTCTCTGTACTGAACACAAACTCCCCCTTGTACCTGGACTCCTCCGCCTGTTGGCGTGGCATGGCGTAGTCCTGCATAAACGTAGGCGGTAAGTTGAAGCCCAGGTAATTCCTGGCCTCCTGCTGCTTTCGTAGAGCAGCTTGGTAATCGTCCGACTGTTGGCGCAACGTGGCAAAGTACTCCACTAACATTGGTGGCATCCTGACGCCCCAGTTATCCATCTTGGCGATCTGCTGCTTCTGATTGTAGGTCTTTCGTTCTGTCACCATCCGTGGGTTGAGCCAGAAGCAGATGCAGATAAAGACATTTATTTAAAGAAACGTACTAAGAAACAAAGACACTAAGAAAACTTGACTAAACACACTGTGTCAAACAACAAACATCAAGACATGAACAACGGGAGTCTAAGACAACAAAAGACAGTGAATCAGTGCAGACAATGGCTATATATACACAAGAGTGCTCATTAACAGAAACGTGAATCAGGTGCAGGTGGTCATGTGACATGTAGTGCAGTGCAGTGGCTGATGGGAAGTGGAGTCCAGAGTTTCCTGATACGTGACAGATACAATAAACCTGCCGTGATTACAGCAATATTATGACATGTGGTTGCTTTAGATTTGTTCTGATTGTAAAGAAAATTTGTAGAAATGAATGAAACCAAAAGTTTATTAGATGCAAGATGACTGTTTATCACCTATTTGTGTAGCTCATATGCTGCTGACTGCAACTGCAGAGCCGTATAGACACTGCAACTCTTAAAAATTCTTTAAAAAAAAAACATTTTTCAACACCGAATCTTAGAACATATCTATTTAACCATTCACAAATATTCTTACCCTTTCAGGCAACAATAATTCATGTTTCTTTACTGCATTTTGCTCTTAAAATAATAACAGGCTTTAAAATAAGAAGCGTGGAATTAACAAACACACAAAATGTGGTTAACTAGCATCCATGCTAATGACATGAGCACATTAAAGGCATTCTAATGACAGTCAATATCACAATATCATTTACAATAAAGGGGGAAAAATTAGATAATCCTCCTCTTGTCAAGAAATGAGGACGATGCAACTTCCTGTTGAACATCTGACTCGAGGAATATTTTGTTGTGGGAGAGTAAACTGTACATTTTATCATAAGCTGTAATGGATGACTCATGGAAAAGGATGTTTCAAGCATGAAATGTTAAATGGATTCACACGTTAATGCACAAATGCTAAGATTTTTAAAAGTATTTGAAAGATTATATTTCAAGTGTGCTTGTAGTGGACTGGGATTGTAAAATTTCCATGTGCTGTAAAAAAAAAAAGTTTATTTATCTGAAACATACACATAGGTTGTTGGGAAGGACAGTTTACCAATGATTAAAATATCTTTTAGCTTTACTTTGCATACATATTTGTAAATGTAATATCAGTCCATAACAAATGGCACCCCAATCATGGAATCACCCTGTTAGTTTCAGTGTTAGAGATTATGGCAGGAATTCTCTTGTCATTTGTTATTTGTTATTGCTGTCTTTCACTCTACAGATGCTGTGTGTGTGTGTGTGTGTGTGTGTGTGTGTGTGTGTGTGCGCGTTACACAGAGGTGTCAGGCCTTGCTATTTTGTGAACACAGAGAGAGATAGAGTTTGAGCTATAGCCTGTTTGAACAGCTGAGCCATGTAAAACACAGACTGGTTCCATATACTCAACTGCAGGAATAGGTAGGGGCTCTGTGTGTGTGTGTGTGTGTATGTGTGTGTGTGTGTGTGCGTGTGTGCGTGTTCGTGCGCTGACATTCTGGACTCAGGATTAAAACAAAAGAGCCACACAGAAATAGCCAGTGATGTGAGGTAAACTAACACAAAGGTCTTGTACACAGAAATAAGCAGTACATGTAAAGCGCTTTTAAACGCTTTTCTCAACATCACACCAAACCTCCAGTAGTTTATTGAAACAGTGTAGAAATGTTTTCTCTCATTTTCACCACTGAAAAAAGCGTTTATGTTGTTTATCTTGTAGGAATGACATCATCCATATAAATGATATTTAACCTTTGTGTGGATAGATACTAAAATTATAGAGTACTAATATTTTTGTAATTTCAGACAATTCCTGGAATTTTGTTAATATTGTAACAGGGCCAGAATACAACCTGAAATATTTTTTCAGTTCTCAAATACTGTACATGAGGTTGGTTTTTATTTGTTTAATTTTATTTTTTTTACTTATAAGAATGTAACTATTAAGAAAATAGATTTTATTTCATTTTGATTTTGGTGTTGAAAATGTATGTTATTTTTCTGCAATTTTTTGTCATTATCATCTTCTTCTTCTTCTTCTTCTTCTTCTTCTTATTATTATTATTATTATCATCATCATCATCATCATCATCATCATCATCATCATCATCATTATTTTTATTACTATTATTATTATAAAATAATATAAAAATTATTATATAGTGTCTTAGTAGTGACAATTGTGACCTAAATATCAGAAACTTGCTACTTCTGATTTACTTAAATCTTCCATCTTACTTTTGATTTGCTTTGTTTTCCCTTCTATCTCAACACACACACACACACACACACACACACACACACACACACACACACACACACACATATATATATATATATATATATATATATATATATATATATATATATATATATATATATATATATATGTGTGTGTGTGTGTGTGTGTGTGTGTGTGTGTCTGTGTGTGTGTGTGTGTGTGTGTAGTCTTTGATCCTCTGTATACATTCATGTAATCATTCTGCTTTGCTCTACTCAAAATAGTGAACAATGTCAACTCACGAGATGATCCCGATGCAGGAGACGGTCTAAAATGTCTTCCTAGTAACATGTTTAAGGGTGTTGCAAATTATAGAGGCCGTGTGTGTGTGTGTGTGTGTGTGTGTGTGTGTGTGTGTGTGTGTGTTTCACTACTGACATGTGGACTGGGACAACATATTTTCAGTTTTTAAAGATTATTTACTCTAGACAAACACATTTCATCATAATCTTAGCAGAATTTAAAAGGCACACCAGGAAAAGGTATCCAACTTATTATTTTTTTCAATGTTTCTGTTTTATTTTTCATTTTCATTTAATGGGTTCAACATGCAACCCTCAGTAGAGAATTATTATTTTTTTAAAACATTTTTTTAAAGCAAAGTTCTAAAGTCATTATTTAAAATCTTTAAATTGCATCTCTAGGTATTAATCTAGATAAATACTGTATACATGTACATTTAAATTCCTGCACTGTTAAAGTTCAACTGGTTAAATAAGGATGTCACAAAAAAGTTATTCCCAGATGCAGCACATCAGATTTTTAAGAGCAAAACAAGCCAGGTACAAATCAGAGAACACTTTATTGTTCTAATAATTTACTATTTTCTTGACAGGCCGACTTTAAACAAAAATTATTTTTATCAAACAATAATTATACAGAATGAGTGTGTTAGTGTGTGAGTGCATGTGTATGGTGTCCTGTGATGAACTGGCGTCCCATCTTGTGCTCAGTGTTTTTACTCCTTTTAAGCAGAATTGCAGAACAACAGAAAATAAGCAACATTATCTGACAATATGGGACCTACAGGGGGTTCAAATCTGTCCTAAGCTCTGTGTGCACGTAGCTTGCATGTTCTCCTTGTGCTTCGGGGGTTTCCTCAAGGTACTCCAGTTATCTCCCCTAGTCCCAAGACATGTGTTTTAGGTAGATTGGCATTTCCAAATTGTCCATAGTGTGTGAATGTTTGTGCGAATGTGCCCTGCGATGGATTGACACCCCGTCCAGGCTGTGCCACGAGTTCCCTGGGATAGGCTCCAGGCTCCCCGTGACCTTGTGTAGGATAAGTAGTATGGAAAATGGATGGATGGATGGATTACTTCACATTAGAAAAAGATAGTTTCAAACTCTAAATTTGTAAACATGTTTAGATATAGTCTTATTCAAGATTTTCACTTGGTATCAATCTTTCTACTGAGCTTATCATATGGTCAAATCGACAGAGCATTCCACCCACTAATCATCCACTTAATCATCCATTTGGTGAATCTGCTAAAGCCACACTCTACCTTTCAGAAAGGAAGTTCACTGATTGGGTTTATTTATGTTTCACTGTGCGAAATGTGAGCACTGCAGAAGAATTATGGTATCAAGCCACTGTAGCCATATAAAGCACTTTCTTTCTATTTTTTCGCTGTACCTCTCATTAGCTGCGCTTTGATTTCAGAGGATCTGCTCAAAGACTGATTTCACTGAACTGGAAACGTGTGAGCACAAGATTTTCAGCAAAAAATGTTAATTGTTAAAGTCAGTAATAGCACTTTTTAGGAATAGAGTTACATGTGAATAAAAATACTGTGAAGCTAATGCAAATCATTATATCTGTAATTATGATTAGCAATGAATTGGTTGTTTTAGGTTTTGCATGATTTCTAAAGAAAAATGTAACTAATAAAATATACAGTACTTGGACCTTGTTTATTGTCCCCATCTGAAGTTTATGTTCTCTCCTTGAGCTTTGGCCCTAACTCATTAACCTTTAACATGCACCAAGTCTGAGCATATTTGAATCCACTCTGCAACCAGACACATCTAGTTGTACTTGCAAATCTCACAGATTCTAAGTCCTAAATAAACGCAGCACTGAACGTGTAGGTTTAATACAGTAAAAGCCATGTGCATGCTGAAGTCGTTTTGAAATGAGCCTCAATGAATCCCACATGCTTCAGCACTGTGCTTTTGTCGCTGCCTCATGGGACAGAGGAGGAGAAGGGGGAAATAGAGAAAAAATAAGCATCAAGAAGGAGCGCAGTGGGTGAAAGACAGTCACCGCTATTTGTCTACTTAAGGGCGCATTTTATTTAGACTGTAACTACAGCTTTGTCTGTCCCAGCGTGCACTTCATTTAGTCTGAGTTGACAAGCCTCAAGGCACTTCAGTTAGCATCGGTCTCCACTTAGCATGACTATGTTGGGGTAGAGTTGGGGACTGAAGAAACTGGAACATACATAGTAATAGGACGGGTCCAAGGAATTATTCAAGCCACTGATTTGGATTTGTTGCTTTATCCCATACAGAACTGAACAAATCTCAGTTCAAATGTAGCTTGTTGCAGTCGTCCCTATAACTAGCTATGGTGACAGTGTAGTTTGGAACTCTATAACACTATAGTTATTTACAGGATACACAGTAACCACCAGGCTCTTGGGGAAAATACTGCTGCTAATCCATCCATTTTCCATACCGCTCATCCTACACAGGGTGAGTCATGGGGAAGCCAGGAGCTTATCCCAGGGTACTGGGGACATAAGGCAGGGGACCCCTTGGATGGGGTGCCAACCCATTGCAGGGCAAAATTGCACACACATTCACTACTGACAATTTTGGAAATGCCAGTCAGCCTCTTTGGATTGGATAGGAAACCAGAGTACCCGGAGGAAACCCCTGAAGCCTGGGGAGAACATGCAAACTCCGCACACACAATATGGAGAAGAGATTTGAACCCCCAACCCCGTTGGTGTAAGACAAACGTGCTAACCACTAAGCCACTGTACCCCCTGCTATTGCTAATCTGTATTAGTTAATATATACATCCTTAGTTCTTTATTAAATACTGCCTGTAATTTTTTTCTAAGAATATGTTAGGAATAGCTACACAGTCTATTTTTTTTTATGCAAATAGGCTGTAATATAAATATAATAACCTACAATAAATAGATAAAAGAAAAGATTATTTTATTAATGAAAAAGAAAAATATACAAGGAACCACAAACACAAAATAATAGTGTATATTATTACATATACACTTAAAAAATAAATAAAATAAAGATTACAGTATGCTTAGTATATGTACAGTATATAGTAAATAATAGTTGCGCACCAATATTTAACAAAGATATATATATATATATATATATATATATATATATATATATATATATATATATATATATAATATTTATATATAGTATGTTCCTTTAATATGAAGTCAAATCACTGTCATTTTTAAAAAGAAATATGGACAGAAACTTCTTTATGCTATTGAACATTTCCTATTTTCGTATTAACTAATCTGCAATGTGGGCTTCATTAAAATTTGGACCCTGGTTAAGGCCCTGGTTACACTGCCACATTGTAGGTGCAGCTTGTTGTTAATATTGTGGCTCGGTGTTGTATATGTATGTAGAAAATAAATGGCCACCTGTTGATTTGTATTTTGTTGGTGTGGACATTGTGTTAGGCTGCATCAGTCTCTACTTGGCCTGACTTTGCTGCTGTGTCCTTAGAATGCACTATGCTTGGCCTGACTCAGGCCACTTCTCTTTGGTTGCTTTGCACTTCACATTCAGTGAGTACTGTTACTCAGTCTTCCTCAAAGTCGAGTCTTATTTCACTGTCTCTACAGCTACATATACCTCAACATGCAGTCCATGTATTTTTATTTCACAGTGCTTCCGAATGCCCTGAAAATTTCCATTTGCCTTGAAGTGCACTCGGTTCTATCTGCCTCAGTCTCTGGTTTGATTTTCAGTACACTTTGCTTCAAGGGAACAGGAGAACTGGAGTGAACTCTGTCTTTCTTCTTCAGCTTCTTCTGTACTACCCTGTTTTCACACTAGCAGTGACACAGCAGCCAAATGTCATTCATTTTCAGTGAGAGTTGGAAATTTAAGCAATAGTAGACATAGTGTTGTGCAATATATAATACAATAAATTTCATTTGAGTTTAAAAGTTTTGCAAATATGAGCCAAAGTGATGCAGTTGCTTCCCGAATCAGTTCATAGGCAAGACTCACCCTTGCGTCAGTGAGTCACTAGAATACTGTCGATACCTAAGAACTATTGCTGTAATGGTAAAGACTTTCCCGTGCTCATCCCAGCACTCTTATTCACAATGTGCTCATACTGAAAATCCATTCAGCACTCTTAGTACTGTTTGACTTGATAGTATACAGCTGTAGAAGAGTAATGATTTATAATCCCACTATCCTTGTCACCCAGAAGAGGATAGGTTCACTTTGGAGTCTGGTTCCTATCAAGGTTTCTTCCACATGTCATTTCAGGGAGCTTTTCCTTGCCCAATCGCTTCTGGCTTACTCATTAGGGATCCAAATCTACATCCAGATTTCTGTAAAGCTACTCTATGCAGTGTCTATTGTTAAAAGCGCTTTAGCACTATATAACTTGAACTAAAATTAACTAACTTAATTGAAATGAATTGAACCTGTAATAAACATGAGGCATGTTGGGACACAGGGTGCAACACTATAAAATAGTATCCTTTTAAAAAATTTGTTCCGAGTCAAGATAGAGGACAGTTTTTTTTGTTTTTTTATCACATCTCACAATGTGAGTGATCCTAGGTGAGTTAGATTAGTGCAGGGGTGACCAATCTTATCCACAAAGAGCCAGTGTTGATGCAGGTTTGTATTCTAAACCAA
Organism: Ictalurus punctatus; assembly: GCF_001660625.3. NCBI lineage: Eukaryota > Metazoa > Chordata > Actinopteri > Siluriformes > Ictaluridae > Ictalurus > Ictalurus punctatus. The sequence continues at coordinate 19,368,005 of NC_030425.2, forward strand.
ACAGGAGCCCCATGTGATTCCACCTGTTTTATCAGTTCATCTTGGTCTTTAAACAACTATACAGTGGTGCTCTTGGTTGTTTGGAATAAAAAGCCACACCCACACTAGTCCTTTGTGGATAAGATTGAACACCCATGGATTAGTTCATCAGCCACCTGTAAGAGATTGTATATCTGGCACACAGGTTGTTGCCAAGAAGCCTGTTAGTTAGAGCAATCTTCATTTTCCTGTGAATATGAGCTGTTTTTTTGTATAGGGATCTAAACTGTTGAGTGTTGCTTAATATATTGCCGTGGCTATGCTATACCAGGAAACCATGGCAACCGGCAGGAAACTTGCGACAGCAATGCTGTTGCAATCTTAGCTGGTAAAGTAGCTACTTTATTAGTCTAACTATATATCCCTGTAGTGATGTAGTGGTAGCACAGCTCAGTTTAGGATCATTTTAGATTTTGTCTTATTTACTTAGTGCTACATTGACAAGTACAGATCAATTTAGCCAAATCATAAGGATGCTAGAATATAACTTTCCAGCTGGCAAAGATGGTCTACCAGCTTTGGTCTATCAGCAGGTGCTTCCTGAAACTCATAATACACTGTATGCTTCATTCATGGTGCTAGAGTTGTTTGGAACCTAACTGAAACCATCTCTCTCCGATGGTCTCTGACTGGTTGTTCTCAAACAAGTGTGAATACTGTATTCTCACCTTTCTAAATGAATTGCACTGACAGAGAAACACATCAGGGTTCAATTCAAAAAGGACAGAATGCTGAATATGTGAAAGCACCCTTAGACAAAAGTGAAAAGATCACTTATCTGCCCTTGCCACAAGCAGTCATCCAGCAATATATGGTCTCTCTCTCTTTCTCTCTCTCTCTCTCTCTCTCTCTCTCTCTCTCTCTCTCTCTCTCTCTCTCTCTGTCTCTCTCTAGTAGAGTTGGGTTCTGAAAGGCTCTTTCATACATAGGTACAGTGTGGCTATTCACTGTGGTCAACTGTAAACAGACGTGCTGCCGATCTGCACCCTCGGCACAGCTAATCAACTAGACGGGATCCCCACTCTTTCTTTCTCTGTTGCTCTCTCACTCAATCACTCGCTTGCCTCTGTGCCCTCCCTCCTCTTACTCCTCCTGCATCCCTGCTCTTAACGGCTCTGGAACTCATTGCATGAAACTCTTCATTCTTCCTGTCAGACCAAACTTGCTGTGAGTTTTCAGGCAAATACTGTGTGAGTACTGCAGTGCTGTTTTGTATCTAGATCAGAAACCTGCTGCTGACAGTTATAAACTCTTATAAACTGAATACTAATATTCATGTGCAATCTTGGTTTTGCATATTGTTTTGTTCAACTTTAGTATCAGGATTATTTTCAACATACATTGATGAGGGCCAAAGCTCTAATCTCACATATCCTGAAGAGCGTTTGGATACATATTAGAGCCGTAGATAGCTGACAGAGGGCGAATAATAGAAACCAGTGCTGCAGGAGAGCATACTCCCCAGCATTAAGTGTACTCCATTGACCTTCACTCATACTTAAAGCTATATGAGTATATAATAATAATAACGATATGGACAGTGGTGGCTCAGTGTTTAAGGCTCTGGGTTACTGATCAGAAGGTCAGGAGTTCAAGCTGCCACTATTGGGCCCTTGAGCAAGGCCCTTAACCCTCAATTGTATAAATGACATAAATGTAAGTCGCTCTGGATAAGACCGTCTGCCAAATGCCGTTAATGTAAAAATAATACATTTGATTTTTTTTTAAAAAGCACCTTTCACGACACCCAGGGTCACTTCATAAATACAACATGCAAATACAATTCACAAAACACTAAAACACATATTATAATGAAGTATTATTTAAGAGAATATGTGCCTGAAGAGATGAGTTTTTAAAGAACTTTTGAAACTTGAAATGGATTCACAGTTGCGGATGTGATGGGGAAGTGAATTCCACAGCTTAGGGGCAATGTGACTAAAGGCTCTTCCACCCATGGTGCTAAAGTTCATGTAAGGTATTTGCTAGTAGACCTGCCGAGGAGCATCGCAGTAAGCGGGGAGGGGTGTAGTTCTCTAAGAGGTTAAGGAGGTAAGTGGGAGCATGATTATGTAGGGTGTTAAATGTGAGAAGCAGAATTTTTCATTTAATTCGATAGGCAACAGGAAGCCAGTGAAGCTGGATGAGCAGAGGTGTTACATGGCTGGCTGATTTGTAGCATGTAATGATCCTTGCTGCAGAGTTTTGAATTAGATTATTTGGAGCTAGTGAAGTAGTTTATTAGAGATGCCAGACAGGATGGAATTGCAGTAGTCAATGTGGGATGTAACAGACCCATTGACCAAGACTTCTGTGCTGTGTTGAGTGAGGGATTGGTGTAGTCTTGCAATGTTCCGTAGATGGAAAAAGGCACTGCGAGAAACATTGTTTATGTGTGCATTAAAGGAGAGCATGCTATCTAAAATTATATTATATGGTTCCTCTGGGTTCTCTTGTTTCCTTCCATCTCCCAAATACATTCCGGTAGATGGATTGTCTCTGCTAAATTGCCCTGTGTATGAATGCATGTGTGTACGGTGCCCTGTGATGGACTGACATCCCATTCGGTGTGTATTCCCCCCCTCACGCCCAGTCTTCACAGTATCACCAATACCTTGTTGTTCAGAGAGGTCAGATGTGAATGGCCAGACTGGTTCGAGCTGAAAGGGCTACAGTAGTCAAGTCTGCAGTAACTCACTCAAATAACCACTCTTTGCAACCATGGTGATCAGAAAAGTTCCACAGAAAGGACATGTTCAACCTTGAGGTGGATAGGCTACAACAGTAGAAGAACAGAAATACTGTATGGCTCACCAAAACTGGACAGTTAAACATTGGAAAAAACATCTATCTATCTATCTATCTATCTATCTATCTATCTATCTATATATGGCTGACTGGCTGTCATCAAATTATCTACAAAACTAAACAAAAGTATATATATATATATATATATATATATATATATATATATATATATATATATATATATATATATATACTTTTTTTTAGTTTTGTAGATAATTTGATGACAGCCAGTCAACACAGCAGCCACTAATTCTTTTTGACAAACAGCATCAAAAGTAGCAGCTACAAAAAAAACCTGAAGTAAATGAAACTACAATATGCCAATACAAGTTCTAATAAACATTGCATTAAACATAAGATATGGCCAGGAATTTCTTGATGTTGATTGGCTCCCAGTAATTTACACAGATGCTGCAGCATTGGCAGTGGCATTTCAAACTCACTGGGGTTTGGGCTGAATAGGCTTTTAAAGTGCTTTGCCAGTGGACAGTGCGGCTCGACTCTGCAAATTATCTATGATCTGACATTGTCACTATTTCTACTGCTATGCAAGTTGAGTAATATCTAAGCACCTATGCTGAAGTTGGTTACCTGTCTTGCCCAGGTACCATACAAGCTGAGCCGGGGCATCGATTGGTCATCCTGATTAATGTCTCTGGCAGACATCACTTCTTCAGTAGTATTGTACTGTCTGCTAAAGTCTTTTTTCTGGTACATTTTAAAGTCAGTACAGTTTAATCCAACAATTTATGCTTCAGACTCATTTGTATTCATTTATCCACAGTAAAATATTCTTCTCGCTATTTAGCTTGATTTCACATTACCCATGACACAAGTACAATCTTGAAGTTAGGACAAATCCCAGATGACTTCTTATTTAATTCATTTGTACATCGCATAAGGCATAACATAATGGAGCTGTGCACCCTACCTAGCGTCATACCTGCACAATGAATGCTAAGTGAGATGGAGCCACAGAAAACGAATGCTTGGTTCTTGTATTTTTGTTGTATTTTAATGTTGTTAGATAAAATTTGCAGTCAGATCTGTATTTCACGAAAGACTGATGTTTATTTCCTTTAAAACTCATATCTCATGCTCAATATTTCAGCCATCCAACAGTACGACACACATTTTAGCTTGAGATATGCCTAGTTACATTTTAGAAACATTTTTTAATATTGTATTACACTACTCACTACTAGCATTGTTACAGTTTGGAATATTAATAGTATGATTACATAGGCGAAACATATGTTGGTTTCATGGTATCACAGTTTTAATCCACTATTAAAAAGCACACAAGGAGGTGGTAAAAAATGTAAGGCAAATTTGACTATGTATAAAAGTCTCTTTTCAACCCGCCTCATGGTTTGATGTGCTGTACATTCTGAAATGCTTTTCTGTTCCCCACAGTTGTAAAGAGTTTTATTTGAGTTACTGTAGACGTTCTGTTAGCTCAACCCAGGTTGGCCATTCTCCTCTAAACCTCTCTCATCATCAAGACATTCCGACCTGCAGAACTGCTGCTCACGCTGTCACGCTTTCCTGCCATTCTGGGTAAACTCTGGAGACTGATGTTTGTGAAAATCCCAGGAGATCAGCAGTTTCTGAACTATTCAAACCAGCCTGCCTGACACCAACACTGTGATGTTTGATGTGAACATTAATCGAAGCTCTGGACCTGTATCTGCATCATTGTATGTACTGTGCTGCTGCCATATGACTGGCTGATTGGATAACTGCATGAATGTACAGGTGTTCCTAATAAAATGGCTGGTAAGTGTATGTTCTGAAAATATGGGACACCTATCAGCCAATCAGAAGTGATTATTTTTACATTACTCAATGTCAAAAAATTTTACATTACCCAACATTACCCATTACTCAAATTTTACATTACCCAAGTATAAAATGCCATATACCACTGCAGCTGCAGAGCAAGGGTTCAAATATTTTGTGATGGAGTCTGTTAGATTAAAACAGATCTGTTAAGAAAATCCCACTCAGTCTTCAGTTGTTTACAAAGTATAAACAAACTTTCTCAGATTTACAGTCCTTTAAAAAGTAGACCACCCAGTTAGTAGCAGATTTCAAGTAACACAACACATGCGTCTTCATAACATCATGATCTATATACAATATACTGATCTGTATGACTGATCCCGAGATACGAAACGGAATAATTAGGGCTAATATATTAGAAAATATTAGTCAGGGGCAGCTGGTAGAAATGGTTTAAGAGGGCTGTCCTGTCTTTCAAAGATAAAAAGACATCATAATAATAGCCATCCACATCAGATTATTTGCTGATTATTAAGGCTGATTATTTTTGACATTTGTGAAACCAAGCACAAGAGAACTCCAAGTGGTTGTAAGAACCAGATGTAAAATATTTTTGGCTTAGTGTTTAGCGCGTTTGTCTCGCACCTCCAGGGTAGGGGGTTCAGAGCATGCACGTTCTTCCCATGCTTCAGAGGTTTCTTCCGGGTACTCCGATTTCCTCCCCCAGTCTAAAGACATGCGTTGTAGGCTGACTGGCATTTCCAAATTGCCCGTAGTGTGTGAATGGGTGTGTGAATGTAAATGGGACTGTGCCCTGCGATGGTTTGGCACCCCATCCAGGGAGTCCCCCACCTTGTGCCCTGAGTTCCTTGGGATAGGCTCCAGGCTCCCCTGCACCCTGTGTAGGATAAGGACTATGGATAATGGATGGATGGATATTTTCTGAATTCTTTCTTGACTAGACTGTATATTCATTCACCGTATCAGTGACAGTCATGTCAGGTGAGTGAAACACCCCCTAGATTTTATCTTCATATGGGCTGATATTATTCTTGAAACCATTAAAATAATGTGAAATGAGGCGCTGTTTGTCTGTCATTGATTGTCAAGCATTATTTTCTGTCATTGAAAACAACCATGTTTCATTACCATCTTTTATCCGGGTTTTGTTTCTGTGCCTCAGCTTAGTCGTGATGAGAGCAGCTTGGCAATGCAGTTTCTTGAAAATGTATTGATTTGTCCTTTAAATGATGCTGAATAGTTCACACAACTTTGTTTCTAGACAGCAAATGCTGTGATCATTATTTACTACAGTGACAAACAGACAAAGACCAGCTGTTGACAGGAGCTTACTTCACGTGACCCCCACTTCACCCTCAGGACTATACGGCACATCCCAGAATTCCTCAGCTGCATTATCCTTGAACACTGCTGCTGTTGATACAGCGAGTTTGGAGTGATTTGTAGTGACAGTGTGGTCTGTGTATTGTTTCTCTTTGTTTTTCTTTCTAAAATACATGTGGAGGTGCTACACAAATACAAATTATTGATGGTATTATTTTGGCTTTTGGAACAGCCTGCATATTGATTTATGCACTGAAATGGTTATCTCAACACTTTGAGACTGGAAGTGACACTTGCAACTCTCTATAGAGTTTTCCTAGATTCATTAAAATTGTACAACACATCGTTCACACCAACATCATTTGGTTATTTTGAGCCCTGCTGCATGTACCTCTTTAGTTCATGCGGATGGGTTTAACTTGTCATTCCCACTTGAGTGCAGACCAAATCAAGATGATACCAAACAAACTTGGCTGAAATGCAAATTCAACCTGTCGCAAATAAAGGAAGTGCTGAGTATTATGGGGCAGCTGGTTTCAATTGTTTTTGCCAAGCTGATTTTGCTGTGACCATGCTAAGCACAATCAGGCTTAGGATGACCTGGGACAATCATTTGAAAGGTAACATCTTTTTCTAAGTATCTGAAGGAACAATGCCATGAGAATGTTTCCTTGTGAGACCCATTGATATGTTGATATTGAAACATTTGCTATGTGGTTAGCAAGCATGGTGCTAATTTGTTAGTGAGTTGTTGTATTTTCATATTTCCCACAAGAAGTTTTTGGTACCCTTGCAAATATCACAGTTACAATGGCCTTTATTAGGAGAAAAAGTTTCAGTGATCTCAAACGGAAGTGATAACGCTCAGTTTCTCAATTCTCACTCACCTTTTTCCAGCAGTATTCAATGTCATGTTAATGAGAAATCCAACATATAAGTAGTGGAGAGAAGTTGGACTTCAAGTTTCAAAAGGCAATGCTATTGAAGTATTTTGCAGACAATTTTCAAAAGCAATTGCAAACTGTATTTGCAATTGCATTTCCTAATTGTGGACGCATAAATTGTGACATAATGAAAATGCAAATCATTTATTTTCGTTTGCGTTTTCATTTACACGAACGTACAGTTCCTGCCAAATTTCAAATGGAAACGCAGAGTCCATTTGCAATTCTGTTTCCCATGTCTTATAAGTTATGATCCTGTCATATCAAAATAGCAATAGCAATTACCCCGTTTGCTTACTTCCTCAGGGTTGTGTACGGAGTCTTACAAAATTCAAATGGAATATCAAATCCCTTTGCATTTGCAATGCCTTGCTGAGAAACCTGTCTATCAGTCTTGGGGGTAGGAGTATACTATGGGGCGTGTTTGTATTTAATGGTAAATGGTCTGCACTTATATAGCGCATTCATCCAAAGTGCTTTATACTGTGTCTCATTCAACCACTCACTCACACACACACACACACACACACACACACACACACACACACACACACACACACACACACACACACACACACACACACACCAACTGTAGCAGAGCTGCCATGCAGGGCACTAACTTGCCATCAGGAGCAACTTGAGGTTCAGTGTCTTGCCCAAGGACACTTCGGCATATGGACCCATGTGGGCTGGGAATCGAACCACCAACCCTACGATTAGTGGACAACCCGCTCTACCACCCAAGCCACAGCCGCCCTTTTTGGAAGCGACATCACTCACAGTCGACCGCATTTTAGACTGCCTTCGGGTTGTACACGACCATAATAAAGCATTGGCGGTTTAAAGCTTTTGTTGGGATGTAACGAATGTAATGTTTCCACAAGCAAACATTACAGCAAAAATAGACTCAGCGGCGAAATGATCGCGGCACTGTTGCTTGTGTTTTGTGCTTTGCTCCTGCTATGTACTGCCCGCCACCTTGGTGTGCAGTGTGAATGCTCTAACCTGTTAACGTGGGTGCTGAAAAAAATATAAGCTGCTTCTGCTCTGCTCACACATCCAGTGTGAAACAGGCCTTAGGCTCATGGAAGTTGGCTTTTAAACACAACTTTTCACCTCACAGATGTATTGTATAGAATAAGCATGTTTTGCATAGAAACATATTTAACAAAAAAATATGTTGAGAAGAATCTAATTTTCATTTCAAATTTTATTGGAGATTCACTTAGTTACAAAAATTTACAAGGATATGAATGTTGATGTGACTTGTGTTGAGTTTTCATGGGTACTTAATGGCATATCACTTCACCTTTGTCATCTTCTCAAATCCTCAACACAATATTCACCATTAAAGGAATCGCCTGATGAAAGGAGTGTTTTTCTTAGATCGCGAGTGCAACAAAAAAGTTATTAGAAAAACTTTATGCGAGTAGTGTTGCTTCGAAATCTCTGGTTTTATGGAGACAGGTTTATCCTTCATTATCTTTATATAAAGCATTGGCACAATCATCTGTACAGCACATTTTCCTTCTTGGCTGTTGATTGTGACTGATATCACTTCCAAATACAAACATGCCCCATAGTATACTCCCACCCCAAACACTGATTGGCAAGGTTTCTGTGCAAGGCTTTGGAAATGCAAATGCAAAGGGATTTGATATTCCGTTTGAATTTTGTCAGGCTCTGTACATGACCCTGAAGAAGTGAAATAGCAAACAGGGTAATTGCTATTGCTATTTTCATGTGACAGGATCATAACTCTTCTTTTCCATTTTACAAATGGATGTTTCCATTTGAAATTTGGCAGACATTGTACGTTTGTGTAAACGAAAACGCAAATGGTAACACATGATTTGCATTTTCATTTGCATTATATTGCAACTTATGTGTCCATGATTAGGAAACGCAATTGCAAATACAGTTTGCAATTGCTTTTGAAAGTTGTCCACAAAACACTTCCATACAATGCAGCTGTCTACGGTTGATCACGGATAGGGGTATTGGCATGAAACTTGAAGTTTTGAAACCCTTTTGATTTGAGCAAAGTGTACAAATGAGGAGGAGAGAGAGCTAAAGGACTAAAATACTAAAAGCACTGCTACATTGCTCAATTTAGGTTGAAATGAATTCCCAGTGGTGTTACTGTCAGTAGGCAGTGCAATAGCATTGTTTGCAATGTAGGAACGTGTTACCCAATGCAAATAGAGACCAAGATGTTGATGAAAGTAGTTTAAACCATAAAAAAGCCAAAAACAGCACTAAACAGCACAAAGAGAGAGCTAAAGGAGCAGAGCAGAGCAGAGTAAACATTCTTGCCATTGATGAAAACTTCAGACAAACTGTTGCACTAAATCTGGACATGTATTGACCATGGAAGATTAAGACCAGCGAAAATCTGGCACTCAAGCTTGGGTCTGGAGCTCCATCATAACTGTCAAACAGCAGACAATTTAGTGAACAACAACAGCAATTAAAAAGAAAGAAGGAAAGAAAAAGTGCCCTACTTGTTAGTATCTGTATATGTATCTATATAGAACCCATTAGCTGTCCATTCTAAATATTATATTCATATACCAATCACATATGTACAATTATTCATAGGAATAAAGGGAGAAAAATGGAAAACACCCCAAAAGTTGCTACACTGAAAGACATATTCAGGCCAACACTTTCTGATCTTGAAGTAATCAGTGACACTTTTCATCATATTGATCTTCTGCAGTGAAGTTACATTGGCTGGGTTTAAGAATGCAGACTTCTGCTGAACAGCTCCATTTCTTCAAGCGGCTATTAGTTGTTTCAGGAAGCTAGCTGTGTAGTTGTATGTGTACGTGTTTGACGCAAATGTGGCAGGATTCCTCTGATGTTGCCCAGGCACACTATATGCATGTTATAAAATTCGTTTTATAACACTTGTCATGCTGATAGGCACACCTACATCTCTCTCTCTCTCTCTCTCTCTCTCTCTCTCTCTCTCTCTCTCTCTCTCTCTCTCTCTCTCTCTCTCTCTCTCCAGATCATGCTTTTGCTTAATATAAAGTGTGAAACAACTGTTTAATAAAAAATTCATTTTTTTTTATTAGAAGAGAGCTATTTATCTCCATTGGAAAGTAGTAGAAATTGCTACATTTAGAACTTATGTGCTACCTCCTGCCCTATCTGAAAGAAAAGCTTCAATAGATGTTATTTGTCGTGAGGTATGGGGAGACCTTCTCAAAATGAATCATCATCTGTAATGGCCTGGATACAAGATTCAAGTGCACACAGTGTATTTATTCCAAAAGCCAAAGGTAAAGTTAAGGACAACTGGTCACAGCAATGCAGAGTACCACTATTTTTTTTAAACATACATGTGTCAACTCAATGCTAATGGACATGTTAAGCCGAGTTTACACTGTTTACACTGATTTTCATCCTGATTTTGCTATTGGCAGCAAAATCACATATCATAAAAGAATTCTTTGGTCATGAGCTGAGATACTTAGAATCTACAATGGGAAATGCTCACTGGCTGTTGATTTAATGCCACTGCAGCCAAAGACAGTTGATCATAAAATTTCAGTGTGAATGATCCTATCAAGCCACCAATAGGAGAATGCCACAGAATTATGCAAAATTCTTGGGAAAGCTACAAATATGGTAGTATCAGTGGCGAAAAATGAACGAAACATACTAATGGACAGAAAAATATTCTAATTGTCTCTTGAAGAATGTTTTGGTTTATTTGACCCCATTTTCGGCACAAGCCTGGATCACACTGATTGATGACATAAGCAAAACAATATGCATTTTCTTTAATTGCAGGACTAATTTTAGAGGATCTTCGTTGTATAATCTTACATATACAACACATGTTATTAAACAATCTGTTGGGTCAAATTGTGTCAAGATTTTATTGGGATTGGCTCTAACATTAATTAATTAACACAATTATGTACCAATGGACCAATGTAATTGGTCGAAATGTAGCAAAATTACTGACCTGTTCAGGGCTTCAAGTGCAAGTCAGTCTAATCTACAGGGGCGGCTGTGGCTCAGGTGGTAGAGTGGGTTATCCACTAATCGTAAGGTTAGCGGTTTGATTCCCGATGGCAAGTTAGCGCCTTGCATGGCAACTCTGCTACCATTGGTGTGTGAGTGTGTGTGTGTGAATGGGTGAATGAGACACAGTGTAAAGCGCTTTGGATAAAAGCGCTATATAAGTGCGCCATTTACCATTTACTGTAGCTTTGTGTTCGCTAACTTAGTAATCAAGTATTAACCACAATTTCACTACTATCACCACTCAAAATATGCTAAAGGACAGTGGTATCGATAATCTATAACGCTATCTACATCTACAGTTATAATATGAAGTAATTTAGCAGAAAAATTTCCAAATTGACAGTACATTACATTATTGGAAGTACAGTACAGTACATTTAGGGAGCCCTCCATGTTGTTAATTTAAATGCAAACAACAGCAACATCAAACACTTTTCCAAGATGTGCATCATAAAAGGTAATATCATGTTCAGTATTAGGATAAAAAATATTGTCATGATGTACTTATTATTGTACTAACAGATATTTAGGGAATTTAGAAAATGATGTCTGCTGATTAAAAAAAACCCTTTCCCCCCCTATTTTTCACAATATAGTGGAGAGAGTCAACCTGGCACTAGCTCTGGTGCAGTGGTCAAGTAGAGGTAAAATAAGAGAAATAAACCACGCGTTAATATATTTGTATGAAATATAGTATGGTTAAATTTCAGGCATTTCAATTATTTTTAAGTCTAAAACAACAACAACAAAAACACATTACCCTAATGTGATACTTCAATTTTAACTTACACAATTTACAGTGAAGTTGTCGTTTTCCAACAAGGTGGAGACAGGTCTGTTCATAGCAGTAGACCTGGTGAAGAAGTGACAGGTACAGACAGAACAGACTTACTGTAGGACCTCTATCAATCAGGAACACCTTGAGGCTTTCATGTCAATGTCAACAGAAAGGGAGATACGTCTTGGAATTGACATTGACAACAGCATTGATAAAGTTGCAGACAGCAGTGAAGTCTTACGACACCTGCTGACCTTCTAAGATAAGTCTTTTGTTTACCTCTCTTCTGCATTTAAATGGTAAATGGTGCACTTATATAGCGCTTTTATCCAAAGCGCTTTACACTGTGTCTCATTCACCCATTCACACACACCAATGGTAGTAGAGCTGCCATGCAAGGCGCTAACTTGCCATCGGGAGCAACTTGGGGTTCAGTGTCTTGCCCAAGGACACTTCGGCATGTGGACTCATGTGGGTCGGGAATCGAACCGCCAACCCTACGATTAATGGACAATCCACTCTACCACCTGAGCCACAGCCGCCCATTTAATGTACTTTTGTGAGTGAGAAGTAGAGAATTACTAGCAGCTTTGCACTTGTGGTGTTTGTTAAATGCTTGGTATAATGGTCTGTGCAGACCTATTTAAGCTGATATAAATCAGGACTGCTTCAGTAGCTCTAGGCTGCTTGTTTATGGGATGGCCATACTATGTGTAATAAATTGAATTTACGAAAGAAAAAAAAGGATAGTCAGTGGTCTCAAAATTTGTTTTGGGTGTATGGGGTAACCTGGATGAGTGTGAGACTCCAGGCCTGAAATTATGTCCCAATCCAGCACTGCAGTACATTCATATGGACCGAAAGCATCAGGGGAATATTAGGTATGTACTAATGGAGGCAAAATTAGGTGGAGTTCAATGTAGGCAACAATCGAAAAACATCTTATACACAGTGTCTTCAATTTGAAAATGAAAGCACTAGCATATTCAGATACATTAGAGTTTCATATGAGGATTTCTCACACAGCTAAACAATGGATTTGTCTGTTTTAAATTATGTATTCTTAAATAATCAGGATCAGCAGAGTAACATTTTTATTCGTTTTTGATAACTGATGACATACATTCTCATGCTCTCTCTATACTGTCCATGTTAATCTGAATCATTCTGTACTTTAAGAACCCCAACCTGACTCAGGAGCGGCCGTAGCAGGCGAAAGAAAAGCATGCTGGGTTACATAAGGCCTGCGAGCTGCCAGGACTGTCTTGATTTTATTGGGCGTAGCTCCTTCTAAAAGAATCAAGACATTCTTCTAGGCAAAGCAGAGCCTTTCACATCTCATCTTCACAACGAGGATTCGTGCCATGGATGTCGACTCAGCGCTTGGCTCTGCGGCTTGACACAGACAATGCGACCATAGTTTCCTAATCGAGAGCTCGCTGAAACTTAGAGCGTGGCGGTGTATAAAATAGACGCACCTGTGCTTGCTGTTGTAAATGCCAGTAACCTTGTGTAATGAGTTTGTGCAATGCAGGGCTAAATAAAACCGGTTCACTGCCTCTGATTCTATCTGTTATCAACACAGCATGACACAAAGCTTGATTGAGGAGAAAGCGGCCATCTTTTCTAAAGGGGTCAGAGAAAGTTTAAGTCTGAATTCCTGAAGGAAAGGAACACTGAAGTGAAATCTTTGAATGCATAATACATTAGTTTTGGACTTGAATCTAAGTTGAAAATCTTCAGTCATGTCCGCCCTTCTGTTTGCCTGCTATGGATTTAGCTTCCTGTTTACTACTTCTTGGCAGTTCTGGGGTCTCTTTTATCAAGCATAGTTGTGTGTATATGCATAGTTTTGTGCATAAACATTGTGTATGCGCATTTCTAGTTTGAGAAATTGATTGAACAAGAAAGTGCTTCTTGTGAGTATGGATATGGGTATATTTAGGACTACTCCTAATCATGCGTATACAGAAAGCCCTAGTGGTAGAAAAGTGTAATTGCAGTAAACTGAGTATTGATTAGAATGATGACTTGCTTGAAGATTTTGAGAAACCTCTTTGCTGAGAGTTATGAGTGGTGCATCATTAGATTTTTTTGTGCCTGTTGCAATCTCTGCCAGCAACCTGCCCCACTTTTGGAGAGGACGACAAAACCCATCTATAGCATCCCCATGCACACTCAAGTCTCTAGGGTTTTTAGTCACATTTCAGTGAGAAATTAGTGACAGGTCTGGCATTTCCCAACCAACTATGAGCAGAATAATATCATGTCTTACCTGCATTCATATCGCTCATTCTGAAAGACATTACACTGCAGTACATTTCCAACTACAGCATCGGAATAGACAACAATAAGGAGGGGTTTTCACACCATTGCAGCTTTTCCAAATGTTATTGGGTCAATGTATTCCACACATGTAACCGTAAAGACTGGCGCAAAAGTAAAGCATTTGCACTATTGACCCAAGATCCCAAATTCAAATAGCAAATTCTACTATGTACAGGCAGTTCTTGCATACAGAATTATAACTTGTCCTATGCATGCTTTGATAAATGTGAACCCTGGTTTTCACATCTGAACATGACATGATCATTTGTTCTTGTGCTTGATTTGACGGCAGATGCAAGGAGATGCAGCAACCTGGTTGAAAACCATCCATTTTCTATCCCATTTAAAACATTGGGCTTATGTCCATCACAATCATATTTGAGACACACCCAGTTCCCTTGGATGTATCACAGATTCTTCAAGCCAAACCAGCAAAGTTGCCATGAATTAGTAGAGTAGCTGGCTATCTAGCTGGTTGAAATGGGTTTTTCCTGCACAGGCACATTTTTGGCACCCATCAACATAGAACTTTCTTCTCCATGCGCAGTTGGGTTTAACAGCATATCTAGAGCAATTTAATATGTTGAAGAAAAACTACAAACAATATACTAAAAAGGCAACGCTGCTAATGCGCAGTATAAGATGAGCTTTCTGTCCTCGACTAAAAATTTTTTAAACTAAAACCGCTAAAAGTTCTCTCTGGGGAATACTTAAAGGGTTTATATGAAACCCAACAACAAAGTTGAGTCTGTGCAGAGAGAGAGAGAGAGAGAGAGAGAGAGAGAGAGAGAGAGAGAGAGAGAGAGAGAGAGAGACAGAGAGCGAGAGAGAGAGCGAGAGAGAGAGAGAGCGAGCGAGAGTGAGAGAGAGAGAGATATCTCCAAATAGAGCCACTTTTGGAAGCAAAGAACCATTAACTATTGAAAAACCCTTTAAAAGTGTACCTTTTAATTTGTTTATCATAATCAAAACCCCTGTTTATATAAATCCACCATTGTCCTCAAAAATATACATTATACTGTATAATATATAATACAACCAGCAGCCTGCCATTTTGTCCTATTAGTTGGTATGTGTACAGTTAATCGTGTGGTGCTGGCAAGTTTTGCCTGTTTAATATTACAGTCCTAAGCTGTGTTTTTGTGTTTCCCTGGTTTCAGGAGCTCTCCTAGTACTTTGGTTCCAAGTGTCATATTTTTTTTCTTAACTCCTTGTTTCCTAGATGTTGTTGCTGTGTCTCATGGTTTTTGACTTCTGAGTGTGTTTTTGGATTCATGAGAATGCAGTGGCCTGAGAGGAAGGTACAAAGGTACACCACCTTTGCATTATAATGAAGATTTATCGAAAAGCCTAAATAATTAATGATATAATTGTGTGGACATCTTGTTGCAACTGGGTACAGTTTGTTACAGAACATTTTTAAAATAAAGACACCCTCTCTGAGCCATATTAGGTTAATTAAGTAGATGCCACATCTGTGTATATGAATTTTTTTTGCAGCTGCATTTCCTGTGGGTTTCAGCTATCTGTTAATGTCTATAATATATACTGGCATGTTTCACTTCTTTACATACCGGTGCATTTGTTGTCTCTCTGTTTGTCATCGCTCTGTGTGGGCTACCTGGCTCTTCTATAGCTGACAGAGGATTAATAGGTGAGGAAGATTGCTTTCCCTTGCGTCCTCTATCGCAGCACCCAAATCCTGGATCACTTTTTAGTGAGGGTAGCTTCTGTGTGTGTGTGTGTGTGTCTGTGTGTGTGTGTGTGTGTGTGTGTGTGTGTGTGTGTGTGTATTTAAGAGTACAGACAGATGGTGAGGTACTTAAGGGAGTTTTGGAGAGAGAGGTCATTGAGTAGACTTGTTTAGGCTGAGGGACGGTCCAGGGGAAAATAAAGCAGGTGTGTGTGTGTGTGTGTGTAAAAGAGAAAGTAGGTTCATAGATATAAGGCAGTTTAAAAGTTTTAAGAAAAGGCATATAAGAGTTTTCAGAAGCATTAGGCACATGCACGCGCACACACACGCACACACACACACACACGCACACACACACACACGCACACACACACACGCACACACACACACGCACACACACACACACACACACACACACACACACACACACACACACACACACACACACACACACACACACACACAGCAGGCTGTTAATTCAGGCCTGTCAGTATAGAACTGACTGTCACTGATGAAAGCAAGTGCCTTTAAAAGCTGGCAGCTGCATATCTGCTTTAAATATATTCCTAGGCACTGTTTCTCTTAACACAATCTCTATCCCTATGCACAGCGATTGACTGTGTGGTGCTAGATTCTCATTTGCAAATATGTTTCCTTAGGAAATGGCGAGAGAAAACACCTTTTGTGTCCTTCAAGAGATTCCTCTATAATTATTTAACCTCTTAAACCATCACAAATTGTTTAGAAGAGTGTGGCTAGCCTGTTTAGCTAATCCCCACCATACTGTGAATTAAATACAGTGAGTTCATTGTGCTTGAAAATTGCTGCCATGATTGAGGACTTGTGCTCTGAGTGTATGTTGCTGCTAATCTTTTGTGAGTAAAGCCTTTTGCGTAAGGTGGAATTTCTTCTCTGGCAGGATTGCATGGCTCTGGGATTGTTCTAGGTGACCCATTGAGCAAAATGGGCCTTTGCCTGAATTAAAAAATGTGAATGTTTGTTTAGGCTGATGCAGATCTGGTTGCTAAGCAGGTGCTGTGGTCGATGAGTTCCTAAATCATTTTTAAGCTGCATATTGTGGTTCCCTGACGAAGGTTGGAGCAATAGCATAATGATATAAGAGACTCATGAACGACATCCATTTCAGCTAAGTGAAGCTGATTAATGCTCCAACGTGTCCTTTCTAAACCATGAACAGAAGAGCTGTATACTAGTGTATAATACATTCCGGGCCAGGGAGGGCATAAATACCTACATGTTATTGTGTAATGCTGGTTAAAGTCACTTGCTCAGACCTTGAATCATGTCATGTATCATCAAGCTTTTTATAGTCCGAATACTGTGTGAGTATAGTTTCATGATGCTGTTTCATATTTACTGCATTCTGTTTAACATCATAAATGCACTTCCTGTTTTCTTTCTTGTTTTTAGTAGACACTTTCATTTAAAACAAATTGCACATTAGATTGGATTCAACCTAATCTAATCACATGTGATTTTAACCCACAACCTGGCCCACTGACACAGAACCTTAGCTGCTAATGTCTATTAGATTAATACAGTGATCACCAACTATGGTTCTGCAAATCTACATTCCTGCAGAGTTTAGCTCTGTTGCTTATTAAACACATCTGATTCTGCTAATCAACGCTTTGCCAAAGCCCTGATTGGCTGGAGTAGATGGAATAAGAACTGAACTCTGCAAGAAATGTGGATCTCCATCACGGCTAGTGACTACTGGCTTGGAGGCAGTTCGAATATAATTAGTAATATGATAACTGATGAGTGGAAAAATAAAATGCAAAATGTGAACAGAAAGTCACACTAACCAGTGCAGGTATCTGTTATTTATCAGTGTTTGGGGTTCACACCTGAACTCAGTAACTCACTTTGTTAATATTCAGAGTTACCTTTTTATTGGGTACAACTTTTATATTATAGAATATAGAATATTCTAGTTATCGGTAACTTAAACTAGGTGATACACCATGTATCATA
Organism: Ictalurus punctatus; assembly: GCF_001660625.3. Classification (NCBI taxonomy): domain Eukaryota; kingdom Metazoa; phylum Chordata; class Actinopteri; order Siluriformes; family Ictaluridae; genus Ictalurus; species Ictalurus punctatus. The sequence goes on from NC_030425.2 coordinate 19,385,766, forward strand.
CATTTACAAGTGCATGTTGTACCTCATATAATTCTATGCACAATTTGTAACCCCATCCATCAGCTGAAAGGTCCCCCACTGGATCATCTCTGAACAGATATAATAGGTTTTTTTTGTTGTTTTTTTTTTGTTTTGTTTTTTTTGGAAGTTGGATCATTCTCAGATCATTTTTAATGGGAAGTAAAAAATTTTTTTTTACACTCATAGTTTGATGGGTGTTTACTGAGGTGTTTATAATATCTCCCCAGTTATGATATTATAATATCTCGCCAGTTATGGTCCAGTGTGGCGGGAGGTTGGGCTAAGTGGTTAGTATGCTTGCCTCGCACCCCCGAGGTTGGGGGTTCAAATCCTGACTCCATCCTGTGTGAACTGAGTTTGCATGTTCTCCCTGTGCTTCAGGGGTTTCCTCCATGTACTCCAGTTTCCTCCTGAGTCCAAAATGTGTTGTAGGCTGATGGGTATTTCCAAATCCAAATTGTCCTTAGTATGTGAATGTGTGTGCAGTTGTGCCCCGTGATGGATTGGAATCCCGTGCAGGGTGTCCACCGCCTTGTGCCCTGAGTTCCCTGGGATAGGCTCCAGACTCCCCACAACCCTGTGTAGGATAAGCGATATGGAAAATGGATGGATGGATGATGGTCCAGTGGAGGTCACTATAATGATTGAGCAGGGGAAGGCTGAGAGATAATGCATGGCAAAAGATGTGCTCCTGAATGTGTTTTGTTGATAAAATGGGCAATGTAGTCACAAGGAAGGCATACCTAATAGCAACCCATGTGTTTGTGAGTAGTGTGTAGTGTATTTTGTAATACAGTTTCAGTATAAGTGGCTTCATATTAGGCTGATTAGTGAAAAGAGGTGTGCTGGAGCAAAGACTCATGAAAACTCTTAGTGTTATACCTGTGCAAACCAGATGTAAAACATCAATGTGGCTCTAATGGTTTATTTTGTTCTACAGGCAGAATCAAGTCAGTCTCAGAGTGCATACTTCTTGCCTGAGTTCGCTCTCTCTCCACAAGGAAGCTTTCTGGAGGACACAACAGGAGAGAAGTATCTCACATATCGCTATGATGATCAGGTAAGCATTAGACATCTGCACTGTAATGGTGCCTTCACAAACATTTCATTTAGATTGTCTGTGTGGTTGAGATCTGGCTGGGATCAGTTAAGTGCTAGCATTTAAAGTTATAGACTTCACAAAGTCAAAGGTTTTACCAATACCGATATGCTTAACACTGTGTAGTATAATGGAAAATGCTTGCATGTAAAAATCACAGGAATGTAAGCAATGTAATATGAAATAATATAGGAGAATATGATGAAATTAGTGTTTTGTGGTCTTTAGCATAGTATTTTTTAAAACAAGATATTGCAGCTGTGGCTCAAGTGGTAGAGCAGGTTATCCACCAATCGTAGGGTTGGCAGTTCGATTCCTGGGCCACATGACTCCACATGTCGAAGTGTCCTTGGCCAAGACACTGAACCCCAAGTTACTCCTGATGACAAGTTAGTGCCTTGCATGGCAGCTCTGCTACCATTGGTGTGTGAGTGTGTGTGTGTGTGTGTGAATGGCTGAATGAGACACAGTGTAAAACGCTTTGGATAAAAGCGCTACATAAGTGAAGACCATTTACCATTATGATATTCAAATACAAGGAAGTAAAAGGCAAACTGAGGACCAGTTGAGGGCAGCTCAGTTAAATCCTAAAAAGACTAATGACATTTTGTGAATTTTATAATCGCAGTGAGAGGAATATGGTACTAAGCACAATGATTAAATAAATATCTGTGTAAGATTTCATATGCATGTTAGAAGCATCATTTTCATTATGAAACTGAAATGCAGGCATCCAGTGGCTCATTCTGAACCATAATAGAACCAAACACTGCTGACAACATGTTGAAAAATTATACATACATACATATATATATATATATATATATATATATATATATATATATATATATATATATATATATATATATATATATATATAGATATATATATAGATAGATAGATAGATAGATAGATAGGTGGATAGATAGATAGATAGATAGATATATAGATATATGATATCTGCAGACCCCATGCACAGGAAGGTTATATATGTTCACGTTGTTTTTGGCACGTTGTCTTTGAAACAGAAGATAGATGGCCGCAATGGCAAAGAGCAGACACTGCTTCTCCTTCATCTCATAGAATGTGATGCATATATACACTGGTGAATTTTATATAAAAATGCTCTCTATCCAGAATGTTTAATTTTAGCAGCAAGAAAACTGGTTTGTTGTCAAAAGTGCTAGTTGCGCCACCCTACTATGGCAACTAGTAGTAGGAACGCCTACTGGCGAGTTCATAGTACAGCGACTGGTGACTTGCTGTGATAAAATTGCTGTATGTGTGAGTTTACCTTTAGTCTGTGCGTTGCATGGCAACATATATCGCTCTATCCAGCTGTGGCTTCATTGAAAACAATTTGTGCTGACAGAGCAAAAATAAACAGAATATTTGGCCATATTGTGTATGAAATGAGAGTTGAGCAATATTAATTTCTTAAAAAATTTATATCACAATATATTTCTTAATTTCGGTTGATACAATATAATTTCGATCTTAATATGAACAATATAAAAGCCTCAGAAAAAATGCCAAGAACGCCCACAATGGATGTCTGTACCTACAAACTTCTGAATAATGAATTTGCCAAGTCTATGAAACCTCCTATAAAACTATACAATATTTTAGAAATAAAAACGGCACAAATCAATTAATGTTCACCTTTTATTTGTATTTACAAATACAAATATTTACATACAAACAAGGAATGTGAAATCACTGTCAAATAAACATAAAACTTCACCTTTGCCAATCTTAATATCTTTAACTTTACACTACAGCATAGGCTGATTATCTTATTCTTATAAATAAGTGCTTCAAAAGTGCTTCAGCCAGGATAAAAAATATGAAAAGTGATCAGAGTTGCTGTAGAAAACAGAAAAAAGAGTGAGCAACAACAAAAACACATGTTGCTGTGGCAGGGACATTGTTGAGGGTTGATGACACCCTATGACAGCCTGTAGAGGTTTTTGGCAAGAATTACAAGCTGGTCTAAATTATCTGGCTTCAAAGATGCCCTTTTACATGTGACAATGTTGCCACCTGTACAAAAAAAACCCTCTCAGAGGGAGAGCTTGTGGCCTGAATACAGAAGTAATGTTTTGTCATGTGGCTTACTCTGGGAAAGTTCTTTTGATAGACTTTCCACCAATCCAGAGGATTTGAGTCATTGTCAGCATCTGGAGACAGAAGTTAGTTGCAGAGCTCTCTCTCATCTACCTGCTGTGCACTCTGTGTACAGCAGAGCCTTCTGTGCCTTCCCTGTTAGTAGTGGTGGACCTGTTTGAAAAAAGCTATCCAGAAACCGCTTTGTTTTCTTGGCTGGTGGAACTGCTGCAGAAACATCTGCTATGGTTTCTTCTCTAGACTCCTCTTCCCTTACCACAACAGCTATATCTGCCTTCAGCATCCCTTCTCTCTCATTGATGTGTTCTCTGTTCTCCTCCTGAGTGTACTGAAGCTTGAATCTTGGGTCAATGAGGCATCCCATGTCACGTAGATCATCCATGGCTGGGTCATCATACTTTTCGTTGAGGTATCCCATCACTGTTGTCTTTATTGTCCTGGTGAGGTCTGTGTCATCCTCTGCTTCCTTCAAGATGTTGAAGAGATGCATCATTGGTTTTAGGAATGACACACTGATATAGGACTCACCGGACAAGGCATCAGTGAATTCATGTAGTGGGCTTAGAGCTGCATCTATAGACTCTAAAACGTCCACATCTTGCCAGGTAGGAACCAGCGACCTGGTCTTCTTGTCCTTTGAGAGGACCTCTGTGATGGCCCTTTTCTGCTCCATAACCCTCTTCACCATTTGTTGATGGGAGCCCTATCTTGTTGGTGTTTCACTGATGAGCTGTGATACTCCTCCTAAGCAGTTACAAGGTCCCGTTTCTTCTTCCAGGAGTAGGAGAAGGCAGCCACCACCTTTTTACAGACCCATATTGCTCTGTCTACTCGCTTGTCTTGGTTAACTTTCTCTGTAGACAGAGAGAGAAAAGATATTACAATATATAGTTGTCACTTGTACTTATATTTCACAATTCTCCTGCTTACGTACATTTTTTTGTTTTTATTTCACACCTTATTTGGCATCTGTAAAAATCTGTTTCCATGCCAGTAAAACACCTTTGAATTTAATTGATAGAATTGCTGTATGTATGAATCCATACAAATACAATATATATGTATAAATATAAATTAATAGCCTATAAAGTCACTTAAAAAAATTGGGGGAATGAAATCACCTAATCAAAACTACAGGCCAACTAAGTACTAAGTAATATCTAGTGTCTGGGTTTGGTATGGAGCTTTATGCTTTAAGCCACTTAAGATTGCAGTGCAAGGCTCTGTAGTCATAGCCTACACAACACAGAGTACCTCAACTCAAGTGTTTTATAACACATGCTCAATGAAATTTTTATGACATGGCATGCAACAACCATATAGCAAGCATAAAACTGTGTGAATATAAAAAGAATATGAACAAATATAAAGAATATAAAAATAGCTATCAAAAAACATACAAGCACTGCAATGTTAAGCTACGTTTAGGTTAGGCCTATTTTGTGTTAAACATATCGCCTATTTGTTACTGTAATTATTTTATTAATATATGCTCATACCCTAAGCAAAATAACTTAACATAATACCCAAATGTATATTAACTGTGTATAACTTACCAATAGCAGAGTTCAATCGATGCCCGAAGCATTGTAGTCTTGTCCATCTGTTCAGCTCAGTAGCTTTGATGGTATTGGTCCCACTATCTGTGGTGATGCAGACCTGGTGGCAAGCGCATTCATACATCTGGCTGAAATTGCTTTGCCCATGTGATCCTCGGGAAAGTAAACCGTCTGGAGGCATAAGCTGACAAGCTTCCAATCTTGGTCAATAAAGTGGATTATCAGGCTCAAGTATGGTTCTGAGGTTTGACTTGACCACAGGTCAGCTGTGGTCGCAGAATATGACACTGACTTCAGTTACTCCTCCACGCTTTCTCTAACTTCACCATAAAGTGTAGGTATAGCTGTGCGTGAAAAATATTTCCGGCCAGGGAGCTCGTATCTGAGGTCGATGACTGACATAATTTTCCTGAAACCCACGGCATCATGTCCTTAGCCAAAAAGTTTGTGACAGCCATAGTAATGTCTTTATGACATTTAGACTGATTGTCATAAGGCATGAATGCAGCCATCTGCATTTGCTGCATGGGTTTCTCTTTTAACACAGCTGGTGATGGAGGTAGCGGTGATGTTTCAGAGACAGGTTGGCTTAAACTGTTATGGTATCTCATCTTCTGACTCTCAGAATATTCTATCGGATGAAACTACTTCTGATGGTGGAACAGATTTGATGTGTTCCTGCTGCTATTCCGCATCACTCTCTGGCACATTTTACAGCACACTGAAACCTGAAGTTTATCAGATCTTAGATAGCCGAACCACTTCCATACCACAGAATTAGTCTTTCATCTCTTATCAACTATTTCTTCTGTTTCTCCTCACTTGTGGAAGCCCGTTCAGTCGCATTTGTATTGCGGTCAGGAGTACTCATTTTGTAGCTAAAACTTGCCGCATTGGAGCTTAGCCTACCACTGCTGAGCACTGGCTACATATCAGTGGTGTATGTCATCATGTACATAGCTAAATGTGTTGTGCTCATTCTGCCTGGTTTGAATACAATGAACTGATGCCTGCGCTCTGAACGTAAGACAGTGACAAATGCTGTAATCTATGTCAAAATATCGGAAATGTGTTTATAATTGCGATATATATTGATAATGAATTATTGTCCAGCCCTAGAACTGTTGTATAAAAGTAATATCACTCTCACAATTGTGATTTTGTACTAAATATCATCATGGCTGTGATTACTTGAGCACTAGGCCTGATTGGCCTGGATATTCACTGTAACAGCACACTTGCTTGTGCAGTATTGCTTAATTATAATAAATCAGTTTTTGAAAAAAAAAAAAATTACTAAAATAAACCAACAAGCATGATTCCTGGCTATAACTACAATTTAAGATATAGATATATCATTGAATAATGTGAAAGCCATCCATATTTAATGCTTAATGCAAAACTGAAATATCCGGCGCATACCAATAAGAATTCTAATTGTAATTCGAGACAGCGTGGAACTTCCTTTGAGGAAGGTGTTCTATGAGGCTGGAGACATTTTCCTACCGCCTTCAGGGTTTAAAGGGGAATTGAGGCCAGTCAGCCTCATTTAGCCCTCTCTATTAGGCAAGTCCAGGTATGCCAGACTTTTCTGGCCGTTACACGACTCTGCCGTGATGGCTGTTAATGCAGCGACGCTGTGTGCCCCTGCCGTAGCTGTTTTGGGGTCTGTTATGGAAACCTAGCTTCACTTCATTCCCTTATTGGACTTTGTTCCCAGCGCAGTTGTTGAAGGGATCTGCATGTGCTGAGAGCCTGTCCGGAGTTGATTTAGGGCGAGCATGTAATGTATTGACCTTTGAGTGAGTTGTTGCTGCAGAGAGTTGGTGGCATAAAGATGATGCTAAGGTAGTCCGCCTACTGTTATGACAAATATGCCAGAACTTATTCTGACAATCTCATGGTGTGTGAGTGTGTTTAACTTACAGTACTTGACAGTGTGTATTTGCAAAGTATCTCTGGGTTGTTTGCACTGACAGAGGTCTGCTTTGTAATTAATATTTCCATTTATGTCCCCTTGAGGGACAATTTCTATTAATATTACTGTAAATTTTCACTTAGCAGAAAAACAAGAAAAATCTGCTCTGTCCTTTGTGCTATGCCTGCTTATCCATCATCTGAGGATGTTCCTGCACTTCCATCCATCCATCCATCCATCTTCTATACCGCTTATCCTTTTCAGGGTCACGGGGAAAACTGGAGCCTATCCCAGGGAGCATTGGGCACAAGGCAGGGTACACCCTGGACAGGATGCCAATATGTTCCTGCACTTGTTTCCCTAAAAAAAAAATCGAATTACTCATGGCACCTTGAGTACCTTCTGGTCCACATGACTATGAACGTTAAAAAAATCTAAATATGGGCAGTGGATGTAAGAAATGTCCAACACATCACCTTACAGTCACCGTACACTTTCCTACATGGTTCTCACTAAAACTCAACAATATAACACACACTGGATCTCAGAAATGTACACCAGTTCCCACGTCTCACAGCTTCACCTCCCAAAAGATTCGCAGGCTTTTCCTCACCTGCCTCAGGTTCCTTCTTCTTCAGACACGTCAAATTATTCCTGGTACTTTGGATTCAGTTGTTCCACAGGGCAGTGATCGGAAGGAAAAACAAACAAACAAACAAACAAACAAACAAACAAAAAAGATTTTTCAATAACATAACCAATGACAAGAGTTCAAATGAGTCCCTTTCACAGCAGATCTCATCTATCAGTAATGTCAAAATGTCCATCAAGTCCTACAATACCATATACAGGGCTTATTCCCTATGACAGCAGAAGCTTAAACTAATAGATAAAGCATATGTTTCCCTCAGACACCTTCCCTGTCAGTCTCTTTGTGTTGCTTGAGACACACATACACTGCATACGATAGGGTATTCAGAGAAGTCCAGCTCCCACCGACTTCTTCACAGTGTGTCTAACATGCTCTACTGCCTGCACTACGTTTTTGATCCTAGGCAGCTGTGCCTTCTTGGCTCTTTCTATCACACTAGCGCCAGTGTTTCCACATAATGCGAGCAATGGATAACGCTGAAATGGATCATGAGGCAGAAGAAAAAAAGCAGAACGCCCTTGGTCTGAGTGTAGGCAGGGTACATTTTTGGGAGTTGGGAGTGTGCTGATTAATTTTCGGTGGACTGTTGAAGGGGAAATTGTGGTTGTGAGATGATGGGTAATGGTGGACAAGTGACAATTTGAGGTGGCGCGTGGCACAAGAAGGCTAATACCAGGCACAGGCATGGCTTCTGTGGTTTGTGGCATTATGGCGGTGGGTATTTATAAAAAGAGTGGTTAAAGGATCCACAACTGGCAGGTTTTGCTGTGCTGGGCTCTGTTAGTGACATTTTGATGTACTGTGGCTTGGAATAAAACAAGTCAGCGTAAAGGGAACCAAGTAATGTATGGCTCAGTTTTGAGGGATAGCCTGCTCTGTGTCACTGAGGACTCATGAACAGAGCAAAAACCTGGTACTTAATAAACTAAAATGAGCTGTGATGTTGAGATAGTAATTTTTCTTGGCTCATAGAATGGTATAGAGTGATCTACAATGATATAATCCATGACTTCAATGCTGTGGCTAAAATTGCTAGCAACCAATTCCAGAATTGACTCTTCATAGATATATGAAACATTAGTCTTCTCCTATATTGGCAGTTATATGGAAACTGGTATGAGTTTATGGCGCCATATCAGACAGCAATTGGCAAAGGCCAGTCTCTCATAGTGTTGTAGCATAAATTTAAAATACAGTAGCACTAAAGTCGTTCTTATGTAATACTTCTAAAATGAAATGAATCTGTAATACACAATGTTAATATGGAATTCTTCTCCTTCTTCTTCTTCTCCTTATTATTATTATTATTGACAATTTCTGTTTCTTGATCTAGACACATATCTGTCTTCTTGAGGCCTTGTGCCTCACCTCTGTATATATACAATGGGGGAAATAAGTATTGGACACGTCAACGTTTTTTTCAGTAAATATATTTCCAATGAGTCTATTCACATGAACTTTTCACCAGGCATCAGTATTAACTCAAGAAATCTGGAATTATAAAGAGCTCTTTGCTTTTACCCTTCATGAGATGTTTCTTGTGTGACACCTTGGTAACGAAAAGCCTTTTTATAGACCATCAATTTACTTAGCTGATATTAATTTGCACAGATAGGGGGTATAACTACTTACAGATTTCAGCTGGTTCCTTGCTTTTCTTAGCATGTTCAATGTCATTCCACTTTATTATACATAACTTTATTTGTGGACTTTAATGTTGTGAATTCTTTATACTTCCAGATTTCTTGAGTTAATACTGATGTCTGGTGAAAATTTCATGTGATTAGACTCATTGGAAATATGTTTACTGAAAAAAATATTGACGTGTCCAATACTTATTTCCCCCACTGTGTATGTGTGTGTGTGTGTGTGTGTGTGTGTGTGTGTGTGTGTGTGTGTGTGTATATATATATATATATATAATATATATATATATATATATATATATACAGTATATATATATATATATATATATATATATATATATATATATATATATATATATACAGTATATATATATATATATATATATATATATATATATATATATATATATATATATATATATATGTTCATATCCTATGCGAGCTGTGAACCTCGATTGACAGGCTTTATTAGGATTCAAATAGCATAATTGGCATGAGTTACTGCTATCATATAGGTATTATGCTGACAAGTTTAAATGGAATATATATTTCGATTACACATGAATTCAGTGAAAATTTTGTGAATCCTGGTCATGACTAGCTATTCAACTAAAAAATGCTACCGTATAACAGGAGGAAGTGGATGTCCCATTTTAATTCTTACTCTGTCTTTCTGTAGTCATACTGTAGATGAGGCCCTGTGCCTAGGAGCTGAAAAAATAATAACGCTGGACACACAACTTTCCACTTGCCTTTCCTCTCTAAGTAAGGAATGGTGCTGTTTTGGGTTACACTTTCCCCCTTTTTTTTCTTTTTGGTGGGTCAGACGCTCATTCACCCTGAAAATCTTTTTATGGCATAGACAGGAGTGAAGTTAAGAGTTTTTCCTTATAGACTGGCTTTTATTATTTGATGTATTCTACAGTAGATTACAAATTCATTTCTCAGTTTAAGCTGCGATTCATACATTTCCTTTCTATAAGTCTAAATTTTTAATATTGGTATTAAGGCTGGGAATACTGAGGCACCAAAGCAATAGTTTTCCATTGGTGATATAGTAAAATTTGCTGAAAAAACTATCAACATAAGATTTGATTATAGTCATCATATTATTTGCTTTTAATAAATGTCTTAAAGTGGATTTTTTCTTTTTTTTTCTTTTTTTTCTTTTTTCTTTTTTACTTTTGTAGAACCACACATAACCACAAGATTTAGAATGAAAAATAATTGGTAAACAATTTCATCTTACCATAAATTCTATGAGTCATAGTGCTTGTATGCAGTTTTCTTTTTTACTACTTGATGTTTAGCAAGCAAATACATTTTTGCTATTTGCTTCTCTTAAAGTAGCAGACTTCTGACCCTGCTTATGTCTTTGCTGGGTTTTTTATTTATTTATTTATTTTTATACACCAAAGTAGTCCACTAAAAGTTAGAGAACTCAAGCATTACCAAGCTTGACTGCATATGAGTATGTATGTGTGAGGTCTGTGATGTGATGTGCAGCTTCTAATTGTCCCCAATTAAAATTCCCTTCATTCTCAGACACTACTTAAGATCCCATCAACTGCCAGCTAATGTTCACTCTGCCCTCTTCTGCCATGAGTCCCTTGATCTATTTTTAATGCACTGTTTCCATGTATCTTGAACGCCTTTTCTAGGCTCTTGACTCACCATTTAAGCTGCCAGAGAGGATGCGTGTAACACTGTGACCACTTCTTTCCCCTGTGGTGCTTCCATTTGCTTACATATGTGGCACTTTAGGAAGCTTATAACTTCTCATTTGGTAAATCCTTGGGTATGGCTCATGGGGGATGAAGGACCTGAAAGGCAATACCAATGTATATGCTAAATGAGTGGGAAGAAATTAGCTGCTACTGTGCTCTCTCAAATAGATTCACATGGGAATCTACTTTTAAATCTTAGTTGTAAACAGAAAAAAAAAATCCTTTTGAAATTATATTTTCACAAATGCTAGTTTGCCAACAGATTATGAAATAATTAATAGTATGACATTATTAGATATATGTACAATAATATCACAACTAGGATATACTATAAAACCAAGAAATTATAAAATATCTGCTTTGATAGATGGAAAATACTAAGAGACCTATTAGAGTGACAGATTTTTATCTTTTGTTTTCTGCTGTTTTTAATTAAGATCCTCCCGGCTCGTCCTCGGGTTACACATTTCAGAGGTTCATGAGCTGAACAGATGAGAGTTTTAGATAATCAGTTTTCTTTATGCCAAGAATTGAACTGAATGAAAATTGAATTCATACATTTTATCATCCAAGATAATGACTGCTTTTTTTTTTTTTTTGGTTTAACATGTAACAGACGTCTCTCACCTAAAATATTTACTGTTGGCTCATCCAGAGATCTTTATGAACTTAACTTCATACATTATGTTTGAAGCAAGCTTTTTAAATATTCATCAAGCTTACAGTGTGTAATTAGCTTGAAAGTAATGTAGAAGATAATGAATAATGTTAAATGCTACAATAGGATCTAACTCATGATAATCATATTCTTATTTACAGCTTTGCATTACAATCCGCAGGCATGGGTGAGCAGGTGGAATACCAATTTAATGCTGAATAAATATTATAATAAAAAGATTCTGGGTTGTCTTAGATAGCTACCCGCAATGTTTCAGTATTCTGGTACATGGTGAAATTTCAGTTAGAGAATAGTCGCACTGTGTGCTAAACTACATCAGAAATTCTGGGTGATGTTACTGAAAAACTGAGTTGTTTCTGGAGAGATTTTGGGGAGGATAGACCTCATTTACTTGCTACATTACCCTGATTGCTTCAGTGCAGAAATAAAGAGACAAATTTTAGATGCATGTCCTGCCTGAACGATTTTCTTTGGGAAAGGTTTTGGTCCCATTTTACGGGAATCGTTCTCAGTAGATAAGCTCGAAACACTCCAATGAACATTATCTAGCTAACTTGAAATGCTTTATCTCTTTGAGCTTTCCATGCCATCCAACAGTTCTTCCCATGGAACATTATTTTGTTTCCTCTGTGTCCAGTGAGAAGTTCCACCTGCCACCAGAGAAACAGCTTGAAAGCTGCAAAATGGGGCCCTATTATAAAATTCCCCACTCACCATCACATTTCAAACTTTTCTCCCGAGGCGGGACTAGTTTCACGCGCGCTCAGCAGGCCTGGATCGGTACACGCGTTAGTGCGCAGATGTACAAATTGCCCCGTGCACTCCCAGAATCCTGCTAATATTAAAACTGATCGAGTGCGACATGTGGTTTTACCACAGGGTACTTTTTGGAGTTATGACTATTTGGTTTGCAGAAAGCTGGAGAGAAGGAGGATGGCTTGTGGGGTCTTTAGCAGGCAACATCTGGAATTGCCCTGAGTGCTAGTGAAACATTCAGCGAAATCACTATTTTTACACATACACACAGACATGTGTAAAAATAACATATTAATTGCTCTTCACATTAAAAATATAGACACACTGAACCACATTTACAATTTTTCTTTTTGAAGTATAAATATTTCCCCAGGCCAAACAGAGCTAAAATTTTCCACCAAAGTTACACCAAACCTCCATAAAATTTCAAACTCACAGAGAGCTGCAGGTGTGAAATGAGGACAAAACAGTGAAAGAAAAGGAATTTTTAAGTTAAGTTAGACGTGGAAGTTATTTTGACTCATGTTTACACCAGTACAAATTATTTAGCAGTGTAACAACACTTTCAAAGACTGGTGAACTGGTGTATTTTTTCCCCTGTTTTAATATCTACACTACACTTCACACAGGGAAACTGATCTGTTTAATTGCTTTAAGTGTTTTAGCGACTGTCAGCCAGAATCGTAAGATGCTCAGGCAGTACTAAGTTGTTTTATGGTGGTAACATGGTAGTAAAGATAATGTGAATAGAATCGAACTGAAAACCACATACAACTATGCCATCTACACAAACTGCCCATCACTTTACCTAAGCCTTGTTTCAAACAGTACCACTGAGAAAAAGGAAGTGGTCTGAACAATGGATGTATTCAGACCAGGTCCGATGAGGCAGTTTTCCAAGAATGCATTTGTCATTAATAAAGTTAACACAAAATCCATAAGTACAAACCTGCTGCAGCACTAAGTTACTGAATAGATGTGTTATATACCATAATGCTGGTCAGAATTAGATAAAACCACAGCCAGCTGGGTTTGAACAGTAGGGAACAAAGAATAATATATTGAGTAAAAAAAATACATATAGGTGTTTCATGAATGACAAAAAGGTGACAAGGCCATTTGTACAGTGAGGAAAAAAAAAAGAAATCTGAGGCAGGAATAAAATGCTGTGAAGAAATAAATGTGTGAAGGCACATATTGGTCTGAAGTGTTCAGTCTGAAAATGGGAAGCATGGTGTTGTGAGGCTTGGGTGAAGCTTGCCTAATACCATATGTGCATGGGCTGGCACTGCATGCAGTATATGGAAATGTGAGCATACATACATAGGAATGTGGGTGTTTCTTGCATCCATATGGTACTGTATATATAAAATATTCAAGTAGGGAGAAGGATGTTATTATATACATGCAGATATTTTCAGACATCATGTTAGCCAACTGGCTAATATGACAGGATTTCTGAGATGAATTATGTATTTTAGATAAAAATGTTAATACCCTTACCAGCTAACACCGACAATTCAGCTAACATAAGGTATCTTCATTTTCTTTTAAAGCTTACCTGGATGTAATAATATGACTAGTTTTAAATGGTGGGTGCCTACCAAAGAGAACTTTGAGAACTGTTTGTCCTATGCTAAGTCTCACCCACTTATCTTCTACATTCTGCAGCCAGACCTTCCTCATCCAATCCTCCATTAAAATTGTGGAATCATTATTCAGTAAACAATGGAATAGTGATGGTTCTGAATAGGACACTACCCTGCCTTAGCAGACAAATCGTAATCTCATATAATTTATTTGACCTAAGCTCCATGCACGTGTTATAAACACATTTGGGCAGATCTCAGCACATTGTTTGAATGTTTAACACGGACATACACACATTTTTAATCATACCCAGGCGGAATTAACAGTGAGATTGTGTAAGACATTCTTGCTTCTCATAACAAATACATCACAATGTTTCAAATGCATTCAGTTTAACAATATTTGACAATGTCAAAAGTTGGTTGAATAATTTTTATGTACAGTATAAGGATCAGCTTGTAACATGTGGGCTGATGCAGGTGGGAAATTATTGCATAAACTTAGCATGTTTTTGATTAAGTGCAATACAAAAATAATCATCATGGTACAAAATGAAGGTCAAGACACATGTAGGCGAAGCCAAAAAAAAAGAAAAGCCAGAGGTACAATTCAGAATGCTAAACATTTCAGACGGAGAAACAACGCTCAAGTAACGCACGATTACCATCAAGTAAGACTTTACAATACAACAAAGAAATAGGAGCGTATAAATAGACAACCTAATCAAAATAAAACACAGAACTGTCGAGTACAATAGGTAACAAACCAATGTGAGGACGGGGCAGAAACAGCGCTGGAACCAATGCAAATACAAATGGCAAAATAAATGAAAGCACATGGAGAACTAAACTAGAGAAAGCAGCGCTCATAGTGTTGGGCACCATGTCTGGGGGTGTGGGTTGGGGGGTTGTTTTCTTAGCTATCTATGAACCTAGTGGGTCAGTATCCATCTGCTAAGATATTAATTAGCTATTTTACTGACAGTTTCCAGTAGTTAGGTGGTTACTGGGGTTTAAGTTTGAACATATTTAATAACAAATGTTTGTTTCCAGCATTTCTTTTTTCTTTTTTATAATTTACATCAAAATGAGTTTAAATACATTGTTGATTTTCTATTTCTGTGGTAGTCTGGGAAAATAGCCAAAAGAGAATAAAAGTCTGGTTTTGGCCAAAATCTTTTTATTTTTATTTATTTTTTCTCGTTATAACACTTTGACACGTCAACTTTAATAAAATATAACTAAATTTCACCAGAATGGTGAGGAAATATCCATCCCTCTATTTTCTTTACTGCTTATCCTACACAGGGCTGCGGGGAGACTGGAGCCGTTCCCAGGGGACTTGGGGCACAAGGCGGGGGACATCCTGGAAGGGGTGGCAACCCATCACATCACACAAACACACAGTCACACACCCATTCAGAAACTATGGACAATTTAGAGATTCCAGTCAGCCTACAACGCATGTCTGTGGACTGCGGGAGGAAACTGGAGAACATACTGGCTCCATGCACATGCGGTAAAGGTGGGAATCGAACCCCCAACCTCGGAGGTGTGAGGCAAACATGCTAATGACTATCTAAAAACAAACTAGGTCTGTGATTGTCTTGTGCCGCAGTCAGAATGGAATCTAAAACCAAACTTTACAAAACTAGAACATTTCTTTTGCTTTATGTACATGCAAACATATTTCATATCGGAAAATTACAAACAGTTCAGAAAACTGCAAACATGAAAATAAGGGTGAAAATATTATCTGAGAGATTTTAAGGGGTGTGTAATAGTTTGTCAGAATACCTGTTATACTGTGTGTAAATATTGTCGCATAATAACCGGATTCAGCCATGAACTTCGTATCCCAGAATCTTAACTAGCATCAGAGCATGGCTGATCTGGACCCAGTTTTCCATCATACACAGCCACTATTGTGTATACATTAACCTGAATACTGATCACTCATATCTGGACTCAATCCAAACATACCCACAAATATAACCCGGGTTAACTTCTTGCAAAAAGGATTGCCTGCACTTGCAACCGCCTGACAAATATTTACATGTCTCCCTTCTGTGATAACTCAGACAGGGAATGAAAGCAGGAATTTTTCACCTGGATATGTGTGTCACACATGGTGATATGATTCAATTTACTGATAGAAAACATTGTGATATTGTGCCATATGCAAATATAAAGTGAAACATTACAGTATAACCTAACTGTGATTGTAATTTAATCAGTTGCAGGGTTGTCTTTATTTTCATTTTCCTTCTAAGTAATATGGCCTGTAATAGCTATATTTTTGAGTTGGTAAATTCAATGTAATACATTTTTGTAACATACAAAATATAAACTTTTAATACATTAAGCTACACAGCTTCTTGTCTGTTGATTGGAAACAAAAGTAACTCAAGCTTACTGATTAACAGTTTGAGTTGAATTGTTTCATGGGCAGCATTTATTTATTAGCCATTATTTGTAATTAGCAGCAGCGGTGAAATGTAGCTTAAATTTTGTTGCATAGTTTGTATTGTAGCTAGCTAGCATCAGCTGGAACACTGTTCTACTGAAGTATTGTTTTACCAGTCCACAGAGTGTACAGTGTGTCCACTATATGCAAACTTTTTGTATGCTAATTTGAGCTCCATGTAAGAGAAAGTGACAACTACGCACCAGTTTTCTTCAGTGTTGTCTGAAAAAATGAGTTCTCCTTTTCTTCATGAGGCAGTGTTAAAGTGATCCTGTTAGTCTGTTAGGCTTCAGTGGTGTTGATCTGTTCAGGGGGTCAGTCCCGTACAGTTGGATTCATTTAGTGCATAGACCTGCAGCAGCTGTACACCTGTTGTGTCATTTCATCAGGTTCAAGCTCTCCAGAGGTCATAAATTTTATACAGCAACCACAGGGGATCACATGTGTGGACTCACTTATGTGTATATAAGTGTACGAAAGCTTGTATGCATGCACATCTGTGTATGTGTGTGTATGTGTGTGTGTGTGTGTGTGTGTGTGTGTGTGTGTGTGTGTGTGTGTGTGTGTACGGGCGCATGTGTATGTATATTTATGTAGCGTCCCAGAAAACAAATTGACATTTTAAAGAATTGCCTTATTTTGCCTTTCCAATGTATTTTGTATTTAACGTAATTGACTGTAAATGGCACACTGTAGAAAATTTCTGATTCTACAGAGAATCTAGAATAACTAGAGGGTTTTGATTTAATTATATATGTTGATGTATTTTCTTTTGAAGGTAGGGTTGGACGTGTTATTTTTGCAATAGCCAGACACCTTCAAGATAAGCAATACAGCTGCTCTATCCAAACAAACCTGAGAGTAGTTTAGCTAGCTAGTTAAATATGACAGTTTGTTTTGCAACATGGAGTATCTTTCACTTTAACCTTTGCCTGTTTGAATTAAGGTCACTGACAGGGCCAGTGGAAGGGAGTTGACACATCCAAATGGTAGGCTTATTGTACTGTATGTCAGAAGCATTAACAGTATATATGTTTAATAACATTTCTTACTGGTTTAGCCATAAATTTACAAGCAGTTTACTGTATCAGATTAATAATAGGAAGAGTTTATTTTTATGGGGTAGGGCTTAAGCATCCTAGAAAGTATTTAGCACAAGCCCTCAAGTGCAGAATGAGTCAACAATATTTTTTTTAACACTTTCCAGGGGATGATGAACAAAAATTTAAATAAGAATATCTGTTCTTATAGATAGAGTTCTTGAAGGTTTTTAATTTTAGTGGAATGTTTTTATATACTCCAGTTAATCCCAGAAGTGAAGAGAGAGTATCTGCTTTTAATGATTTCATTTTGACTGGCATTTTGACAGAAGGTATCTGATTAGAAACTGAATTGATTAGGTTTATGTCTGTTTTAGTGACATACATATACTAGCATACAGGTGTCCATAATGCTTGGGACACCAAGTTTCCAATTCATGCACTTTAAGAGCAACCAATGTTGGGATTCACCCACAGAGTGGGAATGTCTAGAGCTCATTTTAATTGTGCTACCACCAAATTAACATCATTTACCCCCTACTGTTTACTAACCTGCTCATACATTACCATCAGCCAGCTATTTGCATCATGCCTGTTCCCAACAGAAAACTTGGTTACTGTATATTTCTTTGTGAATGGATGAATAATTATATAAAATCTACAAAAAACAGGTATAATTTAGATCAGTGTCATGTTAAATTTAAGAGCAAAAGGTTCAGAGCAAAAGTGCCAGTTATTACATTAGCATCTGATTTTCTGCCCTAAAGCGCCTGTCCTAAATATGCACTCAGCATTCTTCTAATTTTGAATGCAGAGAAAAACTGGAAGTATCTCAAATCAATAGGTCTGAATAAGACTGTTTGGAGGGGGGTAAAGCAAGAATGTGCAACATTGTGTATTAAAAGACTGCCAGGACAGTCTCAAGAGTCCAGTGTGCTTAAAGCTGGCAAGGTTTAACTAAGAAAGAGGCTTTTTTTTTTTTTTTTTTAAACATTTGGATCATGTTAGAGTGAGTGAATATCGCTCTGAGGTTTGGGCTCCAACGTGGACTAAGAGGCAGGCATAAATTAAGTGATGGCCACAGAAGGAGTTTAGCGAGAGCAAGAAATGTAACTCATGTGAAAGCTATTACCTGCTAAATCCAATGAGAGAGGTCAGAGCTGGACACACACATGCATACAGCTCCTCAAAACCACACACTATATCTTTACACACTCACATGAGAGAGAGAAGGAGAGAGCGAATGTAGGGGGTATGATTCACTAGTTTTATGTGCAAGATGATGCAGAAGGACATGACTGTCTATAGTGAGCAATTAAAACAGAGGATGCAGACCCACAGGAACGAAACACCACTGAAGAAGAGAAGAGTGAGCAGGAAGAACACTTTTGTACTCAATCCCCTCGGTTTGATGGTTTTATAGCCAGAGAAAGGACATTTCTCCCACTCTCTCTCTCTCTCTCTCTCTCGCTCTCTCTCTCACACACACACACACACACACACACACACACACACACACACACACACACACACACACACACACACACACACACACACACACACACAATAAAAGAAACATGCACACACCATTCCACTGTATTAAATAAATATTTTGGCCAAAACTTGTCCTCTTTCCCTAAATGTAGGTGATAAGCCAAGATATGTTTTGTGTCCAACATCATCTTTGGTTTTGAAGCCAGCAGGATAATGTTGCTAACAGGTAATGGAAGTCTATCTGACCCAAAATCTCTTCTAGAAATCTTTCTTAAAACCACATACAGTTCTTCAGTGCTGTCACACAGATTGATCATGCTATAATTTATAAACATGAATGTAATGTTTATAAATGAGAGCAGCCATGTTGGACAATAGAAATGGCTTTTGGGGTAACTCTTTACTTGGAATCTAATGTAGACCCTCTTTAAACTGTCTATAGACTTGTCACGAAGCAGCCTATCAAGTGTTTCTCAACATGATGTCCTAATATGTATCAATCCACATGAACTGAAACTGGAGTAGATATGGTACTCAAGACTAGTTGATGGTCTATACCAGCGGTTTTTAATGGAGGGGTGTTCACAAAGCATTAGCAGGAGGGTCGTGGAAAAACTTTTATTTTAAATGATTGTACGCAGAGGTTCGCAGAGGTCATGATGGGTGAGCTGTGTGTGTGTGTGTGTGTGTGTGTTGCTGTGAGTTTTTCGCACATGCAAAAATGAACTGCTGGTCTATACTACTAGATTTACTAAGCAGCAAGGGAACCTGCACTATCCAAATAAAGTGATAGTAAAAAACAAAACACTAAAAAACTTTGATAGTATTTTGCAGTGGTCATCAACTAGTGACTGAATGTGGACAAAACAAAGCAAGAATAAAACATGGAATGCAGGAAAACAGGCTTAGGAATACACATATACACTGAACGATACTTTGCAAAGACATATGGACAAGGGAGAATAAATAGGCAAATTAATAAAGAACTAAGCAGAGAACAGGTGGATGCAATCAAGAAACAATTAGAAGACAAACTAATGATAGGACAGGAGGCAGAGACAAGACAGGAGGATTTGTGACAGTGATCTACTAATTATCATCCAGAAACTGGAACTTCCAAATAATTACATTTACAGTTGTATACAACTGAGCAGATGAGGGTTAACAGCCTTGCTCAAGTGCCCAACAGTAGCAGTTTGGTGGTGTTGGGATTTGAACTCCTGACCTTTCAATCAGTAGACCAGTGTTTTAACCACTAAGCTACCACTAAATAAATTAAAGGAAAAATGTTCATGTTAACAGTCTATTGCGGGTGTAGAGAAGATATACTGAACATATAAGCTGTTGACATTTGTTTAATATAGTTGTTAGCTGGTTGATGAGTAACCTGACAGGCCTATAGATGGTCTGTAGATGTTTTTTGACTGTCTATAAAGTGTCTGTATTTGACTATCCAAAGAATTTATTTTTCTGCACCCTGGGCCCCATGTCCTGAAGTTTGAATCTGGCATTGTACCAGAAAGGTGTAAGTCATGTGGATGATGATGTACAGTGTAGGGAAATAGATACTGTTATTTAATAATACTTACAGTGCATATGTCCACTTCAAATCTACACACATGATGTCTTTTTTAATAATAATAAATATAACCCCAATTCCAAAAAAGTTGTGACGCTGTGTAAAATGTAAATAAAAACAGAATGCAATGATTTGCAAATCTCATAAACCCATATGTTATTCACAATAGAACATAGAAAACATATCAAATGTTTAAACTGAGGGAATGTACCATATAAAGGAATAAATAAAGTAATTTTGAATTTGATCGCCATAATATGTCTCAAAAAAGTTGAGATGGGGGCGAAAAGGCTGGAAAAGTAAATGTTACTAAAAAGAAACAGCTGGAGGAACATTTTGCAGCTAATTAGGTTAATTGGCAATAGGTCAGTAACACGATTGGGTATAAAAAGAGCATCTTAGAGAGGCAGAGTCTTATAGAAATTAAAGATGGGATGAAATCTGGATGGAAGCATATGTTGCTCTAAAACCTGTATATATAGTTCAGCACTGATTAGTAATGATAGTAGTTGCTTATAAAATGGTAAAATAAAGGCATGCTTATTTATGAATTACATGTTAATTTCCAAGTTGTTACTAAGTAATAAACCAAATATTATTTGTGCATACTGCAAGCTGTATACCATACTATTATATGCCAATATACTATTTTGGTAGATATAATAGATACTTAGTATTTTACAGACCTGATCCCACGTCCATTCTTTTTGGACTCATTTGAACAAATGAGATTCTTAGGCTGACTGACCTCTTTAACTCCATAATTACAACTTACCATGGTGTTTCCACGCAATTTCCCATGCACTATTGATCTGTGGAACAGATTTTTCTCCAAAAAATTGCTGAATGCAGTAAGCTGTAGCATCCTTGAGCTTGGAAGAAGAGAGATGGATTAAAAGAGTGAGTGAGGTGTGAGTGAGGAGAAAAGTATACCATTACGAATTGTTCTTGGCTCTAGGCATGTTTCTATCTGAAAACACCTCTTGGGTCATACTTCCAGCTTGAATTGATAAAAAGTGTTACAATTGTACCACTGTCTGTGCACTGAAAGAACACATGTGGCTCTGTGAGGGAAAGAGGACTGCACAGAGAACTATTCCTCAATGCAAGTAAAAAAGACATATTTCTGTTCTGCATTCAAAGAGGCCTAGAGTGATCAGACATTGGTTAAGTATCAGTCTGCTGCTTATGTAATGTACATATAGCTACAGATTCACTATTACACATTCTTCAGATATCAGTAAAATGTTTAGATTTAGAACACTACAAAAGATTCCAAGTTGAATAAATAACTAACTAACTAACTAAATAAATTTATTTATTTATTTTTTCAATATTAGCTTCTGGTGTTTCATTTTCATGGTAGGGGGGTGAGTTTTGTGTTAGCAGCTTTTTGGAGTTTTATTGAATGTTACAAGTTATCAATTGTGTTATAGAGGTTAAATCCAAGTAGTATTTGCTAAATGACTTTTCTACAGACTTGATTTAGCTGGATGTGAATTCTGTTGGCCAGGGGCGTTAGTTGGACTGTTAATCATCCAGGGCTGAGCCCAGATTCTGCTCCATCAAAAAACTTTTAAAAAATGTACTTCTAAATAGACATGCATTGTTTTCTTGTATGTGAGGGCTAATTGCTTAAAAAATATGAAACTTGAACAAACAGTTGGATTTATCATAAAACCTGCTTCGGGTGTTATCACCGTTTGCAGGACTCCCAAAATGATAAAATATAAAACATTTTGGCTATCTAACACAAGGCTCGGTTAGTTTGGTGTCGCTAGCCAAGGGGAGCTACAACTAAGCTATCATTGTATTGGTTTAGCTGCTACAGTGCCATGCAAAGTACTTTAGCTGTATTTATGCACTGCTCATATCATCTTCGTGTAACTTGGAACTCATATAGACATTTACACACCTTGTTTTCCTGCACAGCATGAGAGGATGTTAGTGTATCAGTTTCAACCCTTTTACTATTAAAAAATCAGTGTATATCCATTTTTTCCTCACACTGACTATGTAAGCTAGTGTTTGGCAGAATTGAGAGCTGTCAGCCGATAAGACATTTCCACGTATTTTCCTGTAAACCCTGTCTGATTACTTCCATTCACTGAAGATAAAATACAACACTCCTTTTACTGTCTTCTTTTACTGATGTTCAGTTACGTAGTGTCAAACCGCTCGAAGTGGAGAATTATTCGGGGCTAAAGAAAAAAATCTTCGTGGTAACAGCACCGAATACCCAGGTCAGGTTACACCCCTGCTGTTGGCTGTGTAGCTAGTGTTGTAAGTTATCTTTTGTGTCTATTTTGTGTATGTGTTCAGGGTTGCCATCACACGGCAACTGTAATCTAATAAAACATTAGAATTAATCAACAAACTAAAGGTCTAAACTCGTGGTTCAATTCGAGTCTTGCAAAATACAGGACAAGAGACAAAAAGAATAAAAGGAGCCAGCAAAGAACAAGGATGAATAACCCCCTTTTTTCATGAAACTTGATGATGAACTCTCCATACACAGTTAGTCCTGTATTATCTCAAAAAGTTCTTGAAATTCAGTTTGCTGGAAGGAGTTTTGTAGGAATATTATTTTGAGTTTCATGCTCAGCAGAGTCATAAAATTAGTTCTGAAATTAATAAGTGTCAAATTTCTGGATGACAAAATGAACCTGTGGCAACAAACTCCCTGTTTATGTTCTTCCTGAAGCAGCCAAGCATGGCCATCAAAATTTATGATTTAATGGGAAAATTGTAAAAAGGACAAAAGAACACTTGCCTCCAGACCTTTTTTTTTTCAGATTAATGAATGGGTAAGGATCTACATTTTCCCTTTTAGCTGTGAATGCTAATGACTGAGAGGGGGACTGTTAAAGTTTTTTATGGAAAGATGATCACATTTTTTTTATACCAGCTCATGTAACTTGACTGCAGTTAATGTAGATATGAAAGGTATAAAGCTTATTAAATGTAATTGCTATAATGAAGTTTTTTTTTTCTTAAAGTTTTTTTTTTATTTAATGGTGATCTTTCAAGTTTGCATTATGTCACTTAAGTCTCTGTTAAAACATGCTTTGTGCCCCCCCCTCTCCCCTTTTTTAATATGTAGATTAATCTGATGGTTGCAAATGCTAAATAAATATACATTCAATAAGAGTTCAGGGCTGGGTCCAAATTACATAGGATGGCTAAATAACACCATTTGTGTATTAACCCACTATTTAGTAGGGTTGAATGTGCTTTGAGATGTGTGGATATTCTACAGTAACTCTCAGGATGTAATTATCTACTGCTCTTATCTCATCCATTCAGTATTACAGAAGTGTTATAACAGTAAAACTTTCCTTTTTTTAACCTATTGGCTAATTTGCTAGATATACCTGAGGTTGAGACATAGATTAGTGCAGTGGATCATTGAGCAAAAGCCTAGATTGTAAGATAGTATTTAATTAGATTCACCCATTTCCCTGTTTGTTTTATTTGAATTTTGGACTACAATCTCTCACTCTGATTGGCTGCGAGTTCTCTCCTGTCACAATGCCTAAAGCTGGAGTGTGATAACGTATGAAGTGTCTGATTTAGATTAATTTCTGTTTCAACCCGTGTTGTTATTTTTTACACCAAATGTACTCAACGAAGTGGTGTCTGACACTTGGTGTCTCAGTTTAAACTTTGATTTGTAAATATTGAATATCTATGCTACTTTGTTAGACTATATCATTTCTAATACATTGTGTAACTTATCCATGTTTGAAGCACACATATGGAGGTTTGGCCATTTAATTATAGAAAAGATTTTATAATTATAGTTGGGTTTTTTTTTTGCCAGAATCCATAATATTAATACTGTAGATAGTTTACATTTTTCATGTTAATTATTATTATTATTATTATTATTATTATTATTATTATTATTATTATTATTATTATTATATGTGCTTAGAATTTGGCCCATGTTTTACAGTCACATATACACAGCTCATCATAAGTATTTGGTGCAATATCATGATATCAGGAGTCATGGCATTTATAATGATATAAGAATTTAATATCACAAGATGTAAGCAGATTCAATTCAAGGCACTGTGTAGCTGTATTGAGGCACGTCACACTTTCAAGTCTCTTTCAGTGTTTCTCAGTTACAGCAAACAGTCACTAACATTTATTACTTTGGAACTCCAATGGATTAGTGCTGAATTGCAACAAAGAGCATCTACGCATAGATTTTCCGCTGTGTTGCTCACCTCCTGGAAACCACAAGCCACTTGGCTTTGTTAAAGAGCGAACCTCTCTGGGGGAGCTGTGTATGCACCTGCTTTGTGTCCAAATACCCACAAAGCATTAGCCCAGGGAATTGCAGTAATTCTTTTCTAAAAGAATGAGCTGGATGAAAATCGTGTTGGTTTCTGATTGGCTCCATTGTATAGAGTTAAATTGGTGAATTTACCCTTGTTTTGACCCTCTTGATTTGTATTTGGCTCTAAGCCTGGTCTTGTTTTCTAAAGTGAAGGTGAACTTTGCGCAATGCATTGATCAAAGGCAGTAAATGGCTAAGGTTAAGCGTGTGTGTGTGTGTGTGTGTGTGTGTGTGTGTGTGTGTGTGTGTGTGTGTGTGTGTGTGTGTCTTCAGTCTCTATCCCAACTTTGTTTGGTATCTTGTTCCAAGTTGTTTGTAGTCCCTGTAACAAAAAGGGGACTTTCTTTGAGATTATTTCCTCTGGCATTGTTACTAATGGTGAAATCGTTTTTGTGTTTACTTTTTTCAGACTTGCACCCTTTGCACTTTGGTTTGGTTTATGGAAAGAGCAATTAAAAAAGGGGAAAGAATGGGGATATAAGAACAGGTCACTGATGTTACTTTAGGATGGTTGATATTACAGAATAGTACATTTCTATGTGTAAACTGCTTGCTCTTATCATGACCATTACAAGGCTGACTGTTAAATTATGACCAAAGGATGATCTGTATCTTGTTCACTTATCACTTACATTTATGTTTACAGCATTTAGCAGATACACATATCCAGAGAGTCTTACGGAAGTGTATTGCTCATTTTTATTAAAACTTTGAAATTCTTTTTAAATTTTTTTTATTTGAGGGATGATGACACCAAACAGAACACATTTACTGTACCAGTGTGTCCTTGCATCCTCATTTCTGGGAAAAGAGCTCACATACAAAAGATATTCACAAAACAAACATGCAAATAAATAATTGCAGTTGATTGTGAGACTGGTACACCACATGGCAGACCATCAGTCAAGTAATTTTAACAACAACCCCAGATATTAATAATGATAGATAAGACTACTTGTTACTACTACTACCTACTTTTTCATTTACATCACAGAATTGATCAGGCGAACACTATGAGACTTGAATCCAATTTCATATGACGACCATGTTTTTCAATCAGTTGGTCTATTTTCACTTGTCAGATTTGGTTTGATTTAAAAAAAAAAATCTTTTTTTTTCTACTTTAAGCTTAAAATTATTATTATTATTATTATTATTATTATTATTATTATTATTATTATTATTATTATTATTATTATTATTAACTATTATAAATAGTTTTAATGATCATGTATGTCTGTGATTTTAATCTTATAATAGGAAACAGTGGATAAAGATATTGTTACTTGCAAAGATCCTATTTTTTGCTACATGAATCCTTAAACCTTGAAGATTCCTTTAAAAAAACTAAAAATAAATAAGTGTATGGACCTGATGTGCGTAGGTCTTACGTTTTACGTATTTGATTTAATGGGGACTTTGGATTTAAATGTGATTACTTTGGAGCTGCTATAGATAGAAAGTGTTTCTGTATGATATAGTGGCTAAAATGCACTTATGCAGATCAAATGCAGATGGAGCGTTTTGGGTGTTGTCAGTTCTGATTTTATATTCAGATTAACTTCATGGGTACTAAAGTCTCTGACTTAACATGCATACACATCCAAGCAGAGAGTGTGGTTTTGGATGGCGTGTGTAGTCTCGTAAATCAGATGACTGTGCAGGAGTTGGTGTTACCTGGGGAACCCAAAGAACGGATTTTAAGGTTATTCAGTCAACTGCATCACTTAACACAAGATCCAAAAATATTGTTACAGACACACACTCATGAAGCTGAACTATCGCATATTCATTCAGTGTCTGACCCTTCAGCCATACAGACATTTGGTATCGGCTCTCGTTTTGGCAGATCAGCCATGGTCTCCTACCTCTCTGCATGAAATATGAACTGTGTACAGTCATAATATTGTTTCAGTTCTCCTTCCCTCTGTGCATGGTTATTGCCTCATGTCAGCTCTAGGCATCTGCTAATATTAAACTTTAAGATCATGATAATTGCATAAATATCTATTGTTTATGATGTTATCATTATGTATTCATTTATTTTATTTTTATTATTTTTTTCAGAATAGCTTAATAACAAACTGGCAAACTAAATAAGAAATGAACATTGCATTTCCATTTAAAACCTGTTGAAGCTAAACAAAACAAACAAAAAACAAAAGGACAGTTATCCATACTAGAACAGATTCCAGTACAAATATACAAACAGATATCGCCTGTTGTGATATTTTGAACTAACCACAATGACAATATTGTACTTGAATACATACAGCAAAATACATTATTAAGATTGTTTAAAAAAAAACTCAAAAACAAATACTGTGCAAAAGTTTTAGTCACATGCAAAGAAATGCTGTAGAGCAAAGATGCCTTCAAAATAATGAAATGAAATGTTTCTACATTTTAAAAAAATACCATAAAGAGCAGTAAACAACAGTAAATGAAACAAAAAGTTAATATTTAGTGACAAAAAACTAAAACTAAAAATAAAAATGTAGTCAGTTTTATAAGGAAATGAGCTGTAGGTTTTATTGAACATCTTGCAGAACCAGTCACGGTTCTTCTGGAGACTTTGACTGTCACACTTGCTTCTTATTTTTGTAGAAAAATCCAGCAGCCTTCACTGTGAAACGTGTCTCTTACTGCTTAATATGCTGCTTTCTTTATTGACATACAACATTTTTCTCTAACATTAAATTTTGCGCTAGAAAACTAATGTTTGAGAATCTAAAATGTTTCTTGTACTGACTTGATAATGTAGAAGTCATAAAATAAAAAGCTATAACAAAGTTTGTACTAAAAAAATAGGGTGCCTAAAACTTTTGCACAGTACTGTATATATCTATAGATATTTATTGATAAATATATCATTTATAATCTGCCTGCTAAGTAAGGCTTGTGTGGTTACCTGGAAAACCTATTCAATATTTCTAAATCAAATAGTTTTTTTTGGCAATGATATACTGTAATTTGACACTTTTACTTTAATAGGTGTTCACTAATACAATGTGGAAAAGTTTATTTACTTTCTAGTTTTGCCTAGGCTATCTGCAAATATCATGTTGGTTGACAAATTGCAGTGGTAAAAAAGTCTGCCTAAAGATACTTAAAACCTTACTAGTTAAGTGTGATTTCCTCACACAGTTAATGTCAAAGTCACTGGATAGCAAAAAGTAATGGCAAAATAGACATCACACTAATTAATTTAGTTTAAAATTAGATAATGTCTGAAAAAAATGTGTGTGGTGCTTCTGTGCTATCACATCATCAAAACAGTGAAGTTAAAGTTTACATTAACAAAACAAAAAAGATCAGTCACATGGAAAAAGTAAGTACACCCCTACATTTATCATCCCTTCAAATCCATATAATTAGAATCAGGTGTTCAAGATTGGATGCCAGCTTTAGACCCTGCTTAGGGAGTGCAGATGGAACCTAGTCGTATTTATACCTCTCTCATATCTAGTGTCTGGTGTTCCCTTTGTTACTGAGGTGTGTGGAGTCATCATGCCAAAACCTAAAGAGTTCTAGAAGGCCTTCAGAAAAAAATGTTGTGGATGCCTCTGAGTCTGTCAAGGGATTTAAAAAGATCTCCAAATTATTTGAAATGCATCATTCCCTTGTAAGGAAAATCATCTACAAATGGCGCAGATTTCAAACAACTGCCAATTTGTCCAGGACTGTCTGTCCCAGCAAATTCAGCCCAAGAGCAGACCGCCTAATGCAAAAAGACGTCTAAAAGAATCCCAATATTTAATCGCAGGATCTGCTAGTAAGTCTTGCAAATGTTGGTGTCAAAGTGCATGCATCTGTACTGTCAGGAAAAAGGCTTTGCTGTCTAAAAGAGCTTTAAAGCAAGACAATGAGCATGTAGGCAAAGAGCAGGCCATTTGGAAGAATGTGCTTTGGACAGACTAATCAAAGATACAATTGTTTGGCCACAATAACAGCAGACATTTTTGGAGCAGACCGAAGACGGCTTTTCAGGAGAAGCACCTCATACCAACTGTGAAGCATAGTGGTGGAAATGTTATGGTTTGGGGTTGCTTCACCTCCTCAGGAACTGGACAGCTTGAATTCATTAATTCAGCTGTGAATTTTGCATCTTATCAAAGAGTACTTGAAGATAATGTAAGGTCATCTGTCTGAAAGTTGAAGTTGAACTGAAAGTGGACCTTTCAACAGGATAATGATCCTAAGCACACTAAGAAATCTACCAAGGAATGGCTCAAAAAGAAGAAACGGAGGGTTATGGAATGGCCTAGTCAAAGCCTGGATTTGAATCCTATTGAAATGTTGTGGTGGGATTTGAAACAGGCAGTACATGCAAGAAAACCCTCAAACATCTTGTAATTGAAAGAATATTTCATGTCAGAGTGTCGTGTCAAAAACGACTAGAAGTGCTAATTACCTTCTTCCATAAGTGATCATACTCAAAAGCAATATCTAGAAATCTAGAACACATTGGATGATGGAAGCAAAAATACAGTTTATTGTTCAAAAAGCAACATGAGATCCAATCAGTGAGATGTCCCAAAGTGATCTGAATCTGTACACAGACTCAATGCCCTATTTAAACAGTCTTATCTTATTATATGCCCTATTATCTCATTCTTTTGAAATCCCAATGTTTTAATGATGTCTTTTTTATTTCCCCTTAATCTCCAGTATGAAGGCTGTTTAAATACCTGGACACTGGAAAAATAAATGGACAGACTACCTACCTTTTTGTGCAAAGGAGGTGTTATACATAACTGCACAGTTGCTTGTCAGGCTCCGTCCGTGTAAACACAAACCTATGATGTTGATGCCCTCCATGAAAGGAGCCTTGAATCTGTCCTGGGTACAAGCTTGTGTATTTAGGCCAAATATGAAATCGCCCCTTGGTGACCAGCCAAAAATTAACAATGTCAGAGAAACAGTGACAGCGGCACATGCTTGGTTAGCTGTTGGAGCTGCTGTAGCTGGAAAATATTTTATCAGCTGAAAGTAGTCCGGGAACAACTACAACCCCAATTCCAAAAAAGCCATTCGCAGTTTTTCGCAAATTGGTGAACCTGCCCTTCTTTACTTCTGAAAGACCCTTCCTCTCTAAGATATTCCTTTTGTACCCATTCATGTTACTGACCTGTTGCCAATTAACCTAATTAGCTGCAAAATGTTCTTCCAGCTGTTTCTTTTTAGTAACACTTACTTTTCCAGCCTCTTCTTGCCCCCATTTCAACTTTTTGAAATGTGGCCATCAAATTCAAAATTACCTTATTTTTTTCCTAAAATGGTACATTTACTCAGTTTAAACATTTGACGTGTTTTTTAATATGATTTGCAAGTCATTGCATTCTGTTTGTATTTGCAAGTTACACAGCATCCCAACTTTTTTGGAATTGGGGTTGTAAAGATGAGTTGCACTCATGCTTTTTGTACGGTTAGCAGAGGACTGCTGGCTCCTCATTTCTGGAATCAGATGGACCATCTGGGATGGTCACTGTCATGTCATCACATCTTTAGGTTTATCTGTGCCTCACCATACTACATTGACTAGATCCTGTTGTTGTGGAGTCCGGTTCTCCACTGACCTAAAATGCTTTTCTGTGTCTCTAACACTGGGTGATTTGACAGTGGAATTTCCCCTTCACAGGCTCAGCTTCTGGCCAGCAGCAAGCTGCTTGTTTAATAGGTCAGCTCATCCCTGGGGAGCATGCTGGGTAAGAATAGCTGAGTGTCATGGAGGCCTGTTTTGATCCTAACTTAATTATGGGACGCTTTTAGATGAAAAGCCCCTGAACAGCTGCTGTTATACAGGTACCCAACAGGGTGGCAGGTCTCAAAGGCTGCCTATGCCTTTCTTTTTTTAACTAATTTTATACCCTCAATAAAGCTGCTAAAAAGGCCACTGGCTCCTACTCATCAGATGCCAGATGATAAACAATGGATTTGCCAAGCAACCATGCTGTGATTGAACGTACTTATGATCTAAGAGCAGGTCTAAGAAGCTTGTCTTACCACATAGAATTCTCCTAAGTAGCATTTAAAGTTCTTAGTTAAAACTGCAGTACTGAACTTTTGCCTCTCTTTCGCCATCTCTGTTTCAGACATAAAATTGCAAGTTACTTGCAGAGTCATTTTTTTTGGTTTGTTTTTTGTTTAGTGGTTAGCACGTCCGCCTCACGCGTCCCGGGTCCAGGGTCTGATTCCCGCTGGGGCCATGTGTGTGCGGAGTTTGCATGTTCTCCATGTGCTGCGGGGGTTTCCTCCGGGTGCTCCGGTTTCCTCCCCTAGTCCAAAGACATGCATGGTAGGCTGATTGGCATATCTAAAGTGTCCGTAGTGTATGAATGGGTGTGTGAGTGTGTATGTGATTGTGCCCTGCGATGGACTGGCACCCTCTCCAGGGCGTACCCCGCCTTGTACCCAATGTCTCCTGGGATAGGCTCCAGTTTCCCCCGCGACCCTGAAAAGGAGAAAGAAGTTGAAGATGGATGGATGGATGGACTTGACAACAGAGATGGCAGTGGATATGGTTTTCTTGGAGTAGAGGTGAATTGCTCTTTCTCATAGCTAGCAGAAAATAAGTCCAATTTACCAAAACCTACCTACATACCTAGCTGAATCAAGCGAACAAGTGTGTGAATTTTAGCTAGCTATGTTGAGCCACTTAAATGTCTTACCTGTTCAGCAGAACAAAAAGCCTTCAATCCCTTCAGATGTTGGAGGTGTTGCCACCTCTCAAAAGCCATGCTGATATTCATTCTCATTTGTCGCTTTCCCTTTTTGACTGCAGGCTCTCTGCAGTTCGAGATTTCTTGGATTTGACAACAGATCATTCCCCAGATGTCACCAATGATTGCCATTTAGAACTATCCAGATTAAACGCAGGCAACTAGGTCACAAGTTTAAATTCTAAGCAACTGTTGTAAGAACAAGCTACAAACACTCCACCATCCTCAGCACACACACACGATATAGTAACCAGCTCTTCCTTTTTCTGTCAACTGACATTTCCCTCAAAATCCGACCCAACAGCTCAAAATACAAATAATTATTTTTGTTATTTTATTTTATATAATTATTTTGTGAATTAGGGTGAGGTAAGGAGACAGTTTTGAATACAAAAAACTTTTGATTCTGCAGCTTTAATTGTTTCTTTTTAAAACCCTTTCACAATCCTGCTGAGAGGAGCATTTACTAAGGAACATCTATGCTATTGGGGAGGGCAGGGTCGACACAGTTTCTATAGATTACTAAATATCTCATGAATGATTATTGGTCCTGCGGGTTCCCTCAGGGTTCTTCGGTTTCCTCCGACCTCCCAAAACATGCCAGTAGGTAGATCCAGAGGAACATCTACTTAGAAAGCTAAGAATGTTACATAGCTAATCTACCTTCAATCAAATTATTGTTCTGTCATAGGTTGTCATGTAAAAAGTGCTACATTCAACCATTTGTGAATTGTACCATTAGCTTTGAGTGATTTGTAATGTTTGAATTGCCCAAAAGTATGAGCACTTAAACTAAAGTAAAAAGTAATGCTTCTGGATTATTAGTGTACTCAGTATATGATAGCAGTTGGGTATCAACGTTATAAAACAGATTTTTGTCAAAATGTAAGTTGTTCCTTTTAATGTGCTTTCTTTTGAGCTCTGTTTGTCATGCAGTGTTTTTAGTCACACATAAACCAAAGGACACACCTTGTATTATCTATTGTGGCCTGTAAATGCAAACCCAAAATGCAGAGCAAATCAAAGCACACAAAAAAAACTTTTCTGGGAAATGTGGTGGCTTAATCTAAAATTGCATAATGAAAAGATTTGGACATTAATTTGTCTACTACATAAAAGCAAGCCAATCGTTTATTTTAATCAGGGCCTCAAATATAATTTTGGTGAAAATGCTTTGCTTATATTGGTCCAGTAGATTATTCTCCATTACCATTATTACATTACCATTGTTAGTATATACAATGGATATGCCATTATTCGTTGTGGGAAGCCTCCATGTCTATCTTCCTGCAACATATCTTTCATAGTTGCTGTTTGTCACTTGTAAATGATTTGCTGGGAGATGAGGGATTTCCTGGGGAGACTATCCATCTCAGTGTGCACATTTATTCTTCATGTCCGTCATCCTCCCTCTCTCTCTCTCTCTCTCACTCTCTCTCTGACCTGGTGATTTGGACTGGCTGGTTTGCCACATTAAAGGCATGGAGCTTTTCCAGAGCGCTTCATTACAGACACAGACCTGGCCTCGTTATCCTGGTGGGAGCTACACCTTGATTAGTTTCCCATCGGTTCTAGCCTGCAGGGAAAAAAGTCAAATGTGCAAAAGATGACCTGATAAATCTGGTGGTGGATTGAGACATGGTCTCCTTGGTGACTATTTTATTTACTCTCAGCTACATGCATTTGGAAAGAGTGTAAACACAGATTGTGAAAAATTTAAGTCTCACGGACAATGTATTTCTTCTTGAATGGCTAGTGGATTAACTATGTTCTGTTTGGACTCATTTTCAGTTGTAGAACAATGTGAAAATTTGTCTGTCTTAACTTGGGTCAAGTTCCCCAATTAAAAAGAAAAAAATATTTACAACGTACAATCATTTACAATGATATTACCTAGCTCATGTTCTTGGTCATTTTGATCCTGAAACATAGTGAAAAAAAAACAAAAACACTATAAACCACCCGGATTTCCCATGATTGCATGAAATTACACAGACACTGTTTCACAGACACTGATCCAAATATTCCCACTCTGCAAACCCACTGTTGTGAATATCTTTCATGCTGCCTTTTTCATGGCCCAGCAGTACACACACTTCAACAGTGTAAGTTTCCCCCTACTTCTAAGCAGTGCTATGATCATATATTTGGCTCCCTCTCACCAAAGAAAGGATGGCAAGTACACATGGGACACAAACTGATGCAACATTATTTGCAGACCTGCACGATGAACCCTTCTGATCTATTCAAGTCAAAATAATACACATTATTAATTTTCCAAATTAAAGTGTAACAATAAAATGAATTTATCATCACAAGAGTGCATGTGGTAGGCTTGTTTTTATAACTCACAACTATTTTAGAGAGGATTTGAAGTGTTAAAACAAGAAGATAAGGTTACTTAATTTTGCATTAGGACAATTCAAGAAAGCATTAGAGTCAATTCAAGAAAGCTTCTATCTATCTATCTAGCTATCTATCTATCTATCTATCTATCTATCTATCTATCTCCCATCAAGTGAGGGTTTTTTTCATTCCTCTATATAGCTTGTATACATTGGAACAAAATGACGTTTCTTCAGGACCATGGTGCAACACAGAATAGAACGCAGGACTACATAAAGTGCAAATACCCAACAGTGTGAGAAGAGTACAAGAACACCGAACAACACAATAAATTACACAGGACAATAAACACGCAGAACAATAAATACACAGAACATGAGCTGTAAAACTGTAAACCATTGTGTTGTGTAGCAGCACAAGTATAGCAGCAATATTGGCAGCAGAAATGAGTTCCATAATATAA